>NC_073745.1:316480792-317090113 GCF_029784135.1 Toxorhynchites rutilus septentrionalis | reverse complement strand
TTTTAGGCATATTCGATTGAGCCGCATACAGGAAAATAACAGTCGGGGAAATTGAGTGTTCGAAAAATCGAACGTTGGCCATAACGAACTTTTTTTTTCTGCTGAATCAACACCAACACATCTAACCTCCGCTGCGTATTTTGATTTGTTTACTTTAGGAGACGGAAGGTTTTTAATTTATTCTTGCATTTTCAGTTGTGAATGTTTGCAAATATCGATTAATTTAGCAAATATTATTGAAAATCTGTATGATTTTTTGTCCGTAACAACCTTAGGTGATGGCGGCCCGTAGAATTTCTTTTGTGGGGGAACTGGAGGAAATGATCAGTACGTGTAACGAGGATTCTAATGAGATTGTTTGTGTGAATATTCTTCCGCCGGACCGAATAATAACCTCCCAACCATCTTTGCCATTGTTTTTTCGCAGTACTCTGGTACTTTGCAGGGTTTGGAAAATGTTCGATTTTTTCGGGAAATGGATAATTGGAGAGACTAGTTTTTAAGCATTGACATTTCTCCACAGTTAACAATAAAAATAACAGCATATGCTTTCGTTTGAAAGAAAAAGCCTTTCAGTAATAAGTTAAAATTACATGAAATAAGAAATGCCACATCTCACCTTAGGTGGATTAATTTGGATTTATACCTAGAGATCCTGTTCTTGTTCTTCCCGGAATCCAAAATTGATGCATTTATGAATACCGTATATTTGCTAATTGAAGTGACTTTTGCAACTTTGTGACTTGCAAAAAAAAGTGCGGGTTTCGGCCAATGTTCGATTCTTCGAACCATCATTTCCCGGAAAATGGAAGATGGGGAAAAAATAATTCTTGAATATTGGAGTTCCTTTAGCGTTAATAATCGAAAATACAACAATGGCTTTCGTTAAAAAAATAATGTTTACAGCTTGGTTGTTAATGGGTTCGTATGTATTGTTTTTTCCACATGTAGCTTTTTTTTTGCCTTTGATCATTTTTAATTTATTTTGAATTTAGAGACCCATTACTGCTCTATAATTTTTTAAATTTTGTTTTTCATATGTCTAAATTTTGTCGATATATTTAGAGCATTGCCCTGAACAAAGATTTTTTTCACATATCTGGAAATATTTTTTTACATTGGATTTAGATGGTTTACCAAATTCATAGGAGTCAGCAGTACGATAGAGCTCTGTGAGAAAAAATAAAGTCCTTGTGGAAAGATCGGATTAATGAGAAGAACACCTAAAAAAATCCTAATTATTATTATTTTTTTAAATTTGTATCTTACAATTGAAAACCACGAATACAATAAAATAATCGATTTAAAGAAAATAAAAATATTAATACAGACCATGATGAAAATTATTCTTGTGTCTCGCAATGCTCTTAAAAATTTAGAAAAATTCACGCCCATGTAGAAAAAAAGACACCGTAGGAACACGAAAAAAAGACATATCTAGAAAAGCCGTAGGAACACATTTAAATATGAATTAGAGTAGTACTGAATATCTAGTTCCCAAACATACAAATGAAACATAAATTTCCGTATAACTCAAAAACTTATCGAACAAACGGAACCAAATTTGGCATATGAAGGTTTCAGGGGGCAATAACTGACGAATGACAAATGCGAACTCGACTGGCCGTTGGCAGCACCATCTCAGATGGCAGCGAAACGTTGTGGGTGTAAACACATGGGTCTTTTAAACAACTTTGCATACTTGAAATATTCAAAAAAGAATTAGACTACTTTTTTAGAAGGGCCAAAATTTTATTCTTGGTTTTTTACAACAAATTTATAACTCAAAAACTATAATACCCACAAAATTCGAGTCGAAGGAAGGAATGTAGAAAATCGTTTCTATTTTCATGAACAAAAAAACAAAAAATGTTTTGAAAAAAAAATCGCTGTAAAAAATTATTTTAAAAATTAAAATTCATTTCCTCAAAAACGTATTTTTTTTCCAATTCTCAAAAAAAAATTCTCTGAATAGCCCTTAGAATTTTCAACAAGTTGTCCATACATCGGAAGATGGGCACTTTTACATGGAAAAAGTTATTCTAACAACAACTTGTTTTATTTTCTTTGAAAAAATTACAACTAATCCTAATTTTAATTAAAGTCAAGATAGCAATATAGTGTATACGACAAAGTTTTAGATCCTTATAAAATATGAACTTTCGTCAAAGACGTCAACTATCTATCTTTTATAGTTTCTGGAATAAAGGGCGTCTAGTAATGGAGACCCCTGAAAAAATAATGTCTTACTCGTTACATTTTTGTGTGTAAATTCTCGCATTTGACATGTTTTAGACATGTTTCTGGATAGATACAAATTAGCAGAGCATGTCAATCGACATAATTTATTCATACAAGTGTTACGAATTAAACATTAATAATAACAATAACAATTAATAATAATTTCCTACATTTCATTCTTTTACTAAAATTTTTTAGATCTCATAGTTTTTAAAATAAGATTTTTCTAAAAAAAAATTTAAAAAACTCAAAATTTATAAAAAAATCTCTCACAAAATTTATCAGACCTTCAAAATTTTGGACAAAGATTTGTTGGAAATTATTCATGTTTTTATTAGAAAATATCAAGTAAATTTAAAAAAAAATTGAAAATTAACATTCATATTTCTTTTCAAAGAAAACATAAGCAAGTTGTTGTTAGAAAAAAATTTTCCCTGTAAAAGTGCCCATCTTCCAATGTATGGACGACTTGTTGAAAATTGTAAGGGCTATACATAGATTTTTTTTTGATAATTTAAAAAAAATATGTTTTTGAGAAATATGAATTATAATTTTTTAAATAATTTTAAAAAAAATTTGGTATTTTTTATGAGAATGTATGCACGATTTTCTACATTTCAACATTTGACCCGAATTTTGTAAGTGTTATAGATTTTGAGTAACATTTTTTTTTTGTAAAAAATCAAGAAAAAAATGTTGGCGCTTTAAAAAAAGTAGTCTAATTCTTTTTTGAATGTTTCAAGTATACAAAGTTGTTCAAAAGACCCATGTGTTTACACCCACAACGTTTCGCTGCTATCTGAGATAGTGCTGTCAACTCCTAAGACGAGTTGGCATGAAATTCGTCAACTGTTTTTACAGTGGTTTGACACTCCTTCTACACTGAGAAGGGGGGGAGGGGGGCGGTGTGGAGGTCTCAATCACTCGAGAACTAATCAAGCAAATGGAATCAACTTGGGAAATTTATTTTTACTATTGTGAGACCAAGATTTTATTGGATTTGCAGGTGGAGTAAATGCACTTTTAGAATTATATAAAATAAACTTTTCCGTATCGTGTATTCTACTTAATAGTTGAACATGTTTTTTTTTCCATATGGGGACAAGTATTAAAACAAAACTGTGTCGAATAATAATTTTATATTACAGGTCGGACTCGATTATATATGATTCGATTATATAAAGTTCGAAGATACAGTTTTTTATGTTTCAAATATGGCTTATTTCAAAAGAAAATGAAATTGGCTATTACGATTACAGTGAAGTAAATATCTTGATTTTGGTAGATTCTAGTTGAAGATTCACCAGGAATTGTTGAAAATGATATTTGAAACGAGTAGGTCGTTTCATGAAAGTTTCAAATTGAGTTACGCCTAATGTTAGATATCAGACCACGAATAGAATCAGACGCTCAGAATAATCGATCAAGAACTTAGTAGTCCTCGACGAAAATTCTAGATTAGAGAATGCCTAAAGATTCGGAAGTAGAGACAGAAATATAAAAAAAAATACTAGAAGATTCGAAAGGTTTCGCAATCGGAAAGAACAGAGGAATCAACCTTTCCATTCTGAGCCGCCGAGCGAAGAAGTTCAATTTTGGTGAAAACGAGTGAAATTATTTTGAGTAGTTTTTTTGAAGTAACAGTAAAAATAGTTTCAAAACGTTTCGAGTATTAAGTTTTGATTATTTCCAGATATTTTCGGAGTTATTTGAATAGAAAAATCAATAAATCGTGAGTTGCGCGATTATTCAAATCAAGTAGAAGTGAGTTTATTGTTTGCTATAAAGACGCTTTTGTTCACTGTAAAATTTTATTTAGGACAATTGTACAATTGAGTACAATCAATTAGTATAACTAAAAGTTAGTGCAGCAGTGTGCTTTGCACCCAGTAAAACGGAGGTAAATTTTTATTAAAGCAACATTGGTTGAATGATTTTATAATAATGAAAGGCAATTTATACAACCTTGGTGGCTCCGTGTACAGGTTACAGTTACGTGCCCGAGTCCTAGTAGGGACTGTGCTTGCGTTCCGGCGATCAGCCATCGCTGTGAGATCTTGGTGCTACGGTAAATCCCCCGGAGCGGTCTATCGCCTCGTGGTTGCGTACCACTATAGACCATTCTGGAGCGCGTTGGTCAACGGAAGGGAAGCTCGGCCCCGTGTGAGTCGCACGCTACACGCGACCCTACTCCAACACGGTAAGCTCAGGACGGGAAAGTCCACCAACGCCAGCGAGATTTACCGGAACTCACGTCGGTGGGAGTTTTGGTGTCGGAGCGGAATAAATCATCACGCTGCTCCACCATTTGAAACCCCCATCGTTGCTGCACGGGTGAGCTCATCCCGGTATTAAAACATCAATTAGAGTGAGTACCCTGAAACAGAACGCTATATAACGGACCACCACCACAGTTACGCGTAAAACGACACCAATTAGTAGGGACAAAACATTGTGTTAGTAGGAGAATCATAGAGTTAGGAAAAACACGTAAAGTAAAGAGTGACGTCACAAGCAATTTGGAATTGTTGGGAAAAGGAGTTAGGTGTTTGACGAAAATAAGAAACAAAGAATCGGAAAATTTCTGGAAAAGTTTTGGTTAATTTTTTTTTATTAAAATATTAGCGGTTGGTTTTAAAATTAGTAACATTTTCTTATTTAGGGTCGGTTAGAAAGAAAGATTGGGTCCCTCAAAACGACAGAGAAACTTTTCGAAATTTTCGTCAGCAAATTGGGAAGTGTGGCAAGCCGCAATTTGAAGGAGGATACTGTAGCGAGGCCTACGGTACGCGCTAGTCCGGGCAACAATCACTCCGAATCCCGACAGAGGACCTTGGTCCTCTGGCGCAAAAGTCGGCGATTTTAAAAGGCTCGCACAGAACCCCCCTTACATTGGCGCCCAACTTTTAATTCACGACCCAATTGAGTTAAGCGTAGGTTTATTTTCTAGTTAGAATTTTTATTTTTTCATTTTCAAGTATCGGAAATTTTAGTTATTGTAGTTTTTGAATTCGGTAAATTGAAGTCTGATTCTATTAGTTAAGGTTATTATTAGGTGGAACTGGGAAAATTTTGGTGGAGGATATTTTTTAATATTTTTTATATATTATTTTTATTTTGGAATTTTTAATTTTGGGGGGGACATATATTTTTCTTTTATTATTATTTCTATTGATTTGTAGACTACATTCTGTTTAATATTGGTTTCCTGAAAAGAAAGAAAAGGAAATCGAATTAGCAGAATGGCAGAAAGTAGCAATTGGATAATTAATCCATATGATTTAAGCGAGAATGAATTGGAATATGAGTTAGAAATCCGAAAACAGAATTTCGAGGAATCAGAAAAGCAGAAAAGAGAACGATTAAAAACAATATTCCTGAAAGAGGAAAAGGGGAAATATACATGGGATGTAGAAACCAATATGGGTGAGGAATTTTCTATGGTTAATAGAAGATTGAACGAAATCGAAACAGGTATTAAAGAGAATGTGCGAGTAAAATGGATCTCACAACTTCGTCATTGGAGAGAAAGAATAAACAGAACAAAAACGATAGATTTGGCACAGGAAGAGCAGAAATTTGAAACATTAGTGCGAATTTCAAAATTGATAGAAACGTATAAAACGGTGGCTAGAAAATTAATGAATTTGAGTGATACAGAGGAAAGAGAAGAGTTAGAATCGTCGGGAAATGGAATAAAGCAAGAAGGAAACGTAACATTGTTAGACCAAAGTTGGCAGTTTGAGAGTAGTTTCGCGAAAGAGATTAAAGAAAGTATGAAAAAAAGTAAAATTTCTCCCATTAGAACAGTCGCTGAATTTTCAGAAAATCACAGCAAGGACCAGAAAAAAAAATCAAAAAAATATGAGCAAGAAAAGGTAGAAAATAAAGAAGGAAAACGTCATACGAAGAGTAAGAAGGAAGAGGAGAAATCGAGTGTAGATGCAAAGGAGAAAAAGAGGGATAATGAAAAATCGGGAGAAGAGGATAAAAAAGGAATTAAACAGGAAAAGAAACATAAACAGAAGAAATTACCTCAGAGTTCATCATCGGATTCAGAGAGCTCTTCGTTAGATTCTTTGAGCAGTTTGCTCTCATCAAGCTCATCCTCAACGTCTTCTCTGGATAGCCTTTCCGATAAGGAGAAAAAGTCTCGAAGAAGCGAGCACAAATTTCGTCATTTTCGCCTAGATAGATGGGGAATCCAGTTTAGTGGAGATTCTCATGGGATGGAGGTCTCAGACTTCGTCTTCCAGGTAAAGGAATTAATGGCTGCCGAAAGGATTCCAGACGATTGTTTCCTTGACCAGGCATATGTTTTATTTTCTGGTGAAGCACGTCGATGGTATTTTACCTATAAAAGAAAATATAAAACATGGCATAAGTTTTCTAAACAATTGATAATTCGCTTTGGAGATCCAAATAGAGATAGAAAAATTCTTCAGCAAATTAAAGATAGGAGACAGCGAAAAGATGAGTCTTTTGTAGCATTTTGCTCAGAAATAGAAGGAATGTTCGAAAGAATGACAAAACGGTATTCGGAGCGAAAAAGACTGAAGGTGTTGAAGAATAATATGCGTAGATCATACAAAACAAAATTATCATTCTTCGTTATTAAAAACATCTCACATTTGAGCATGCTTTGCCAAAGACTAGACAGAGATAGTGGTAGAATATATGCAAATAGTTCGTTGCCAGGGAAAAAACACATTAGGCACGTAGAGGTAACTTCAGAATCTGATTCATCATCCTCAGAAGATCTTGAAGTTTGTGCATATGATAAGGACAGGAAGTTTATGGACAATAAGTCAAAGAAACCAATCGAGAGAAATACATTTCAAGAACCGAATGCTCTCTGTTGGAACTGTAGGAAATATGGTCACCGTTGGAGAGACTGCAAACAGTCAAAAGTTATATTTTGCCATGCTTGTGGCACTCCAGGTGCAACTTTCTATACCTGTCCAAAGGGCCATAAGATTCCCCAGGTTCCAAAAAACGGGAACAGGGAAAGGAAATAGAGGGTGATTCTTTTCCTGAAGCTTTATCACACCCTGTTAATAAGGGTAAAAAAACATACGATTTTAATAAAAACGTGGAAATTTTTGAATTACAAGTCAAACCCAATAAGTGCCCCCATGTTAAAGTAAAAATTGTAAATTCGGAAATAGATGCATTGTTAGATTCAGGAGCTGAAATATCAGTGTCAAATTCGCTAGAGATTGCCAAAACATACAACTTTAAATTACACAAAACAAATATTTCGATAGATACCGCCGGAAAGTCAAATCACAGATGTATTGGATTTGTAAATTTACCCATTACGTTCGAAAACATTACACGAGTGATCCGCGTATACATAGTTAAAGATTTCGCGAAACCACTCATACTTGGAGTAAATTTTTGGGAGGCGTTTAAAATCGTTCCAGCAATGCGAACCATCAATAATCGCGTAAAAATTTTGGAGAACACAAACTGTCCACAAAATGTAAATTCGAATCAACGTACAAATGATCATATTTCGCTGAAATTTTCTAAATCTGTATTAGCAATGACAGAAGATCAAAGTGATGAGGAAGATTTATCACTTGAAATTCCCACACTGGATTTTCAAGACATGTCCGTCGAGGAAATTGAAACTGAACACGATCTCAGTGAACAGGAACGACAAAAACTAATTAACGCGATAAGTAATTTCGAGTTCTCGGAGGAAGAAAAGATTGGTCGTACGCAATTATTAGCACACGAAATTAATCTGATTCCGGGAGCTGAACTGAAGGCTTCTCCGATGTATCGTTGTTCGCCATACATTCAGAAATTTGTAGATGAAGAAATTGAACGAATGAAAAGAATGGACATTATTGAACCATGCGATTCAGACTATGCGAGTCCGTTACTGCCTGTAAAAAAATCGAACGGGAAATTTCGTGTATGCCTAGACTCAAGACGAGTGAATGAAGCAACGAAGAATGACGCATATCCTATGCCAAATTTGCATGAAGTACTGCACAGAATCGAGCAAGCAAAGTACTTCAGCGTTATAGATTTGAAAGAAGCTTATTGGCAAATTCCACTTTCTGAACCTTCGAGAAAATTTACAGCTTTTAGAACCAAAAATGGACTGTACAGGTTCAAAGTAATGCCGTTCGGTCTAAAAGGTGCACCATTCACTATGTCAAAGCTGATGAACCAGGTGATAGGTACAGAGCTGCAACCAAATGTGTGGGTGTATCTAGACGACATTATTATTGCCACAAAATCGTTAAATCAACATTATGATTTAATTAAGAAGGTAGCAAACAAACTTAAAGCAGCTAACCTGACGATAAGTTTAAGTAAATCCCGATTTTGTAGAAAAAGCGTGAGATATCTAGGCTATGTGGTATCTGAAAAAGGTATTTCGGTAGACATGGAGAAAGTAAAACCGATTTTAGATTATCAAACACCGAAAACCGTCAAAGATATCAGGCGACTGCTTGGTTTAGCAAACTTTTATCAAAAGTTCATAAATAATTACAGTGACATAACTGCACCAATATCCGATTTGTTAAAAAAGGATAAACATAAATTTTCGTGGACTGCTGAAGCCGATACAGCTTTAGGAAAATTAAAGGAAGCCCTAATTAGTCCACCGATTTTAGCAAATCCTGATTTCAATAAAGAGTTTACTATTGAATCGGATGCATCGGATCTTGCTGTTGGAGCAGTGTTAACTCAAATACAGGATAACAAAAAAAGAGTTATCGCTTATTTCAGCAAGAAACTGAATTCTACTCGCAGAAAATACGCGGCGGTAGAAAAGGAATGCCTTGCGGTTTTATGGGCTATTGAAGCCTTTCGAAATTATATTGAAGGAACCCATTTTCAAGTAATAACAGATGCTCGAAGTCTAGTTTGGCTTTCGCGAGTAAGTGCTGAAAAAGGAGCAGCGAAATTATGTAGGTGGGCGTTGAAGCTGCAACAATTCGACTTTAGCATTGCATATAGAAAGGGTCGCGATAACATTACCGCGGATTGCCTTTCAAGGTCAATCAACGCAGTACAGGCAAAATGGGAAGATATTGACTACAAATTGATGGTCACGAAAATTAAGAATAATCCGGAAAAATACCGGGATTTCAAGGTAGTGGATAATACGGTTTATAAGCTCGTTAATGATCAATCAAAAATGACGGATAAACGATTCGAATGGAAATTAATTCCAAACAAGGAAGAAAGGTTAGCCATAATACGAGAAACGCACAATGAAGCACATTTAGGCTTCGAGAAAACCCTTAGCAAAATTAAGGAAAAATTCTATTGGCCCCTCATGTATAGTGAGGTCAATCAATATTGCACCGGTTGCATAATATGCAAAAAATCAAAATCGGATAACATTAACCATGTTCCTCCCATGGGCAAACAGAAACTTGCCACTCAACCCTGGCAAATAATCTCTATTGATTATGTTGGACCTTTTCCTAGAGCGAAAAAAACTGGCAACACTTGTTTGTTGGTGATTACCGATATTTTTACAAAATTTGTAATCATTCAACCATTGAAGGAAGCAAAAGCAAAACAGTTAGCTTTCTTCATGGAAAACATGGTATTTTTATTGTTCGGGGTACCTGAAGTAGTCCTATCCGACAATGGAGTTCAATTCACTTCCAAGGAATTTGAACAATTGCTACAAAAATATGGGGTAACACATTGGCTTACTCCAGTTTACTTTCCTCAGGTGAATAACACTGAGCGAACGAACCGTGTAATCACATCGGCAATTCGAGCCCTGATAAAGGAAAGTCAAGATCAATGGGACACGGATATATACAAAATCGCGAATGCAATAAATAATGCTTCACACGCATCAAGTGGCTTTACTCCATATTTTATTAATTTTGGAAGAAACCAAATAAGTTCAGGAACGGAATATCAAAGGCTGAAAGACACAAATAGCGAACCAGCTCCAAATGGAAAAGAACACAGCGACAAAATGATTAAAATATACGAACAAGTTCGGAAAAACCTCAAAATTGCCTACGACAAGTACTCGAAATATTATAATTTGAGATCGGGTAAACTGTTTACATTTGAAGAAGGACAAAAAGTTTTGCGAAAAAACCATATCCTTTCGGATAAAGCGAAGGGTATAAATGCGAAACTCGCACCAAAATTTGTTGAAGCAATAGTTAAAAAGAAAGTGGGAGATTTTTGTTATCTATTGGCAGATTTGAATGGAAAAACGATTGGATTATACCACGTTTCACAACTTAAAAAAATTTAATAATGATAATTTGAAGCTATGTAAACAAACTAAATTAGGGCAACTTAATATGAAAACACGCAAAGACGTTAATATGATTTTTTTCAACAAGAAGCTATGTATAAAAACAACAACATTAAGCATAAAAGCTTAATAAAAAAAAATAAGCGAAGACGGAAAATGAGGATATTTGGAGAGCTATGTACAGAAACTAATTCAGGAGGAAAAAAATGATGTAAAAACACGCTCAGACGGTTATATTAGAACTCACCAAGCTAGTCACTTTGTGGTAAAAATCCATGTTAAAATGGCATCTTCTTCGTAAAAAGGAAAAAAATGGATTATAGTTGAAAAACCTAAAAAAAAACAACAGTTAGTAAAATCAGATTGAAAAAAATACTTACCAAAGTGATACTGATTAGATTCCGTAGGTTGTTTTGTTTTACGCCATCGGTGGAACCCAGCTAAATGATATGCTAAGGGAGAGAATACATTTATTAGAAATATATAGGAAGATAAATAATACATTTGGGATGAAAACAATCCTCATAATAGAAAACATAAAGTCATTGACCAGAGGTCAAAGACCTGAGACTATGGAATATATAGAACAAACGAAAGAATAATTTTTGGACAATAAAACTCAGGAGAGGAGACGAATATTAGAATGAAAATTAATTTATAGATTAAAACTAAAATTAGTACTTACGTTTTCGCATTACGGCATCACTTTGTACTGGAAAAACACTATAATTCGAATATTTTTTTTAAGCTACTATAACTAAGTAGCTTCACTCCACTGATTTCAAAACACAACTACAATAGCCCAACAATAGTATCCGAGAGTATTGTGTGAGAGAGTATAATTTCCGAGGTTGGTATAAATTTGGTTCATTTTCCATATGTTCCTAGGGAGTGTGATTTGGGATGCGCGTAGGCATTTTGGCTGCGTACACTTGAGAAAAATTGGGTCTCAGTGCACTGGCAGTATATGCTCCGACGGCATCAATTGGTCTATGTTTTCCAATACATATATTGGAGTTAGTGCATAGGGTAAATTTGTCTTTTTCCGCGAAAGAAAGACATAGTATTTTTCCGAGATTATTTTCGGAAATGTGAATTGGGGTAAAGTTGTTCCAATTGATTAATTGGAGGTTTTATTCGGTAATTATATTCCAATTCGTAAATTGGAGGTGATTTGGTCGATTTTATATTTTTGAACACACTCGAGGATACAATGAAATTTCACATATACAATTCCCATAAACAACAGATATTTTAAATAAGGTGCTGTTTTGCAAGTTGTAAATAAATTGATAATGTATCTGACATTTTGTACATATTACTTTGGGTTGATTATTTTTAATTATTTATTCATAATTTGGTAAATTTGGAAGTTTTGTTACTTTGTTAGTAAAAAAGTAAATAAAAAAAAATATATTTCATATATTTTTTTGGGGAAAGTAGGGAGTAATGAAACGAGTAGGTCGTTTCATGAAAATTTCAAATTGAGTTACGCCTAATGTTAGATATCAGACCACGAATAGAATCAGACGCTCAGAATAATCGATCAAGAACTTAGTAGTCCTCGACGAAAATTCTAGATTAGAGAATGCCTAAAGATTCGGAAGTAGAGACAGAAATATAAAAAAAAATACTAGAAGATTCGAAAGGTTTCGCAATCGGAAAGAACAGAGGAATCAACCTTTCCATTCTGAGCCGCCGAGCGAAGAAGTTCAATTTTGGTGAAAACGAGTGAAATTATTTTGAGTAGTTTTTTTGAAGTAACAGTAAAAATAGTTTCAAAACGTTTCGAGAATTAAGTTTTGATTATTTCCAGATATTTTCGGAGTTATTTGAATAGAAAAATCAATAAATCGTGAGTTGCGCGATTATTCAAATCAAGTAGAAGTGAGTTTATTGTTTGCTATAAAGACGCTTTTGTTCACTGTAAAATTTTATTTAGGACAATTGTACAATTGAGTACAATCAATTAGTATAACTAAAAGTTAGTGCAGCAGTGTGCTTTGCACCCAGTAAAACGGAGGTAAATTTTTATTAAAGCAACATTGGTTGAATGATTTTATAATAATGAAAGGCAATTTATACAACCTTGGTGGCTCCGTGTACAGGTTACAGTTACGTGCCCGAGTCCTAGTAGGGACTGTGCTTGCGTTCCGGCGATCTGCCATCGCTGTGAGATCTTGGTGCTACGGTAAATCCCCCGGAGTGGTCTATCGCCTCGTGGTTGCGTACCACTATAGACCATTCTGGAGCGCGTTGGTCAACGGAAGGGAAGCTCGGCCCCGTGTGAGTCGCACGCTACACGCGACCCTACTCCAACACGGTAAGCTCAGGACGGGAAAGTCCACCAACGCCAGCGAGATTTACCGGAACTCACGTCGGTGGGAGTTTTGGTGTCGGAGCGGAATAAATCATCACGCTGCTCCACCATTTGAAAACCCCATCGTTGCTGCACGGGTGAGCTCATCCCGGTATTAAAACATCAATTAGAGTGAGTACCCTGAAACAGAACGCTATATAACGGACCACCACCACAGTTACGCGTAAAACGACACCAATTAGTAGGGACAAAACATTGTGTTAGTAGGAGAATCATAGAGTTAGGAAAAACACGTAAAGTAAAGAGTGACGTCACAAGCAATTTGGAATTGTTGGGAAAAGGAGTTAGGTGTTTGACGAAAATAAGAAACAAAGAATCGGAAAATTTCTGGAAAAGTTTTGGTTAATTTTTTTTTATTAAAATATTAGCGGTTGGTTTTAAAATTAGTAACATTTTCTTATTTAGGGTCGGTTAGAAAGAAAGATTGGGTCCCTCAAAACGACAGAGAAACTTTTCGAAATTTTCGTCAGCAAATTGGGAAGTGTGGCAAGCCGCAATTTGAAGGAGGATACTGTAGCGAGGCCTACGGTACGCGCTAGTCCGGGCAACAATCACTCCGAATCCCGACAGAGGACCTTGGTCCTCTGGCGCAAAAGTCGGCGATTTTAAAAGGCTCGCACAGCACCCCCCTTACATATTGCGGTGAAAAAATTGGGTGTCAAGGAACAAATTGTAGAGCGGTTGGAGAGTTTTTCACTTCTAAAATGTTAATTAAATCCACTTATTATGTATAAAATTTTCTTATCTTTCAAATGGAACAGCAACAGAATTGTCCTACGTAGCGTAATTTTTGAATTAGAGCCAGTTTAAGGCAAACAGAGCCCGATACAGAGGAAAAGTTCAGTAACTCTGTCATTGTTGGAATTCGAACATATGCGTAGAAGGATTTTTATCATCAAAAATTATCTTCTATCACATTCTGAAATAATTAGATTTTTTACATGAGAAAGGTGTTTGATGACCTTAAGGGGATGAATAAAAAATTAAATTCTTCTTTTATAATCAAAAAACTAAACTTATGTGCATAAAAACAAATAGAAAAAAAAAGTTTGACTCGGTTATATACAGGATTCGATGATATACGGTGAAAAAAAATCGAAGACAATATAAAATAGAGTCCGCGCTGTATTATGAAAATAGTAGAAAATGTGTCGACAAATGGTTGGGTGAGAGTTAAGACTACGTGTTTTAAGTATCAAAAAACATCAAGTAATTATTTTCGTTCAAAATATGACGATTTGAAACTCACTTCTGGCATGCAAATCTGATAGAGTATCTTTCTTTCACGCTAAATTCAAGTTTTAACCCTTTCACTACGAGCGACGTCTATAGGCGACATCAGGGTGATACTAGGCATGGATCACACCAGCGCGTATCAAACATTTAGATTTTTAGAGTCCAGCTTTTCAACATCTAGCGCGTATCTCGTCGATGGAATGTCTACTATGAACCTGAAACAAATGAATGACGTCAAAAATAACAGAGGCCGTACATTGGATCTGATATTCATAAACGCAGAGGCTCTCTCCAAATGCACTGTGACAGAGGCTCCCGAACCTCTCATTGAAGCTGACGTGTTTCATCCAGCGGTTGTCGCTAGAATGCATTTCCCAGAACCTGTGAGTTACGATGATTCCATAGATGATGTGAGATTGGACTTTCACAAAGCAAATTTCGATGAAATTAGTCGAGCTATTGCTAGCTGCGATTGGATCCAGCTTCTTGATAACAATATTGACGTGGCTGTCTCCATATTCACCAACACACTTGTACAATTATTTCGCCGCTTTGTGCCCCCTAGGCGCCACCGAAGTAAACCCCCATGGTCGAATCATCAGCTGCGCGAACTGAAACGCCAGAGAGCGGCTGCTCTGAGAAGATATACTAGCCTACCGGAATCCAATAGAAAAACAACAGTTTAATGCTGCCAGTCGAAGATACCGCACTCAAAACCGGCTACTCTACTCAAGGTACGTAAAACGCAAAGAGAATGATCTCAAACGTAACCCTAAAAGTTTTTGAGCTTTTATGAATGAAAAACGCAAAACGAGCGGTCTTCCAAAATCTATGTTTCTTGATGATAGAGTAGCTGAGTCTCGTATGGGAATTTGCGATCTGTTCGCTAAGCATTTCTCCAGCGTGTTTAAATCGAATTTCATCACGGATCAAGCCATGGGCCTGGCACTAGAAAATGTACCCAGAAACGTAATTGAGATGGGAAATTTCACATTTACTGAGCAAAGCGTTCTTGACGCGATTCGCAGATTGAAATCTTCCTCGGCCGTTGGACCTGATGGAATTCCACCGATCGTTTTTAAAAAGTGTGCTGAGGCTATTGCTGCTCCGTTGTCAATCATCATCAACAAGTCACTATCAGAGGGGAAGTTTCCGGAGAAATGGAAAGCATCAGTGATGTTTCCTATCCATAAAAAAGGTGATAAACGTGACGTGTCTACGTATCGTGGCATATCCTCTCTATGCGCTGGGTCTAAGCTATTCGAGATACTTGTTGGTGGCGTGCTTTTCAATGCCGTCAAATTATACATCTCGCCTGATCAACATGGTTTCTTCAATGGAAGGTCGATTAACACGAATCTGGTGGATTTTTCATCGTATTGCGTCAGGGCAATTGAGAATGGTGCACAAATCGACACTGTTTACACTGACGTGAAGGCTGCCTTTGACCGTGTGGATCATCAATTGCTGATTGCTAAGCTGAAGCGATTAGGTGCTTGTTCACACTTCAGTGGATGGCTGAGTTCCTACTTAGTCAACAGGCCACTCACCGTGAAGCTCGGATCATCGCAGTCCTATACATTTACGAATTGTTCTGGAGTTCCACAAGGAAGCAACCTGGGACCGTTATTGTTTTCGATATTTTTCAATGATGTGTGCTTGCTCATCCCACCAGGTTGTCGAATTTTGTATGCGGATGATCTCAAGCTCTACTTAACAGTTAGATCCACCGAGGATTGTAAGGAACTGCAGCGACTTATTAATCAATTTGAAAGCTGGTGTTGTTGTAATCGTCTGACCATCAGCGTCCAGAAATGTTTTGTCATCACCTTCACACGAAAAAAATCTCCAATTCACTGGGTTTGCGACATTGGTGGATGCCAGATCGAGAAAGCCAGCGTTGTAAAGGACCTTGGAGCTCATCTCGATTCACAGCTCACATTCAGAGATCATTACTCTAACATAATTAATAAGGCGAACAGGAACTTAGGTTTCATAATGAGAGCTGCAAACAACTTTCGAGATCCTTACTGTCTCCGATCGCTTTACTACGCCCTTGTTCGATCTGTCCTGGTGACGACTTCAGTGGTATGGAGTCCATATGCGCACGTGTGGATAAAAAGAATTGAAGCTGTTCAATCTCGATTCATTAAATTTGCATTGAGATTTCTACCATGGACTAACTCGGCTGACCTACCACCGTATAAGGACCGTTGCCGTCTGCTTGGGATAGAAACTCTGCATCAAAGACGTAGCTCGGCAAAAGCTTTATTTGTCGCCAAAGTACTACTGGGGCATACGGACTCCTCCCACATTCTTGAACAGTTTAATTTAAACGCACCGACTGTGGTCCTACGATCAAGGAAATTTCTGCGACTAGAATTCAGACGAACCGAGTACGGAAGAAATGAACCGATTGTATCGATGTGTCGTGAATTTAATTATGTGTTTCATTGTTTGATTTCTGTTGTCCCGTGGATGAATTTAAGTACCGTTTGAAACGTTTCAACTTGACAACTTGATGTTTTATGTTTTCGACTATTTATTTACATTTAATTATAATTTCATATTCATGTAGACTGTAAGTCAGATGGATCAAATAAAATAATAATAATAATAATAATAATTTATTCCACGTAACGGAGTAATATATTTCTTGCAATTGGTTGAAAAATCTTGAACGAGAATTGTGTCTGATATTATCTGATATATCTGATACTATAATGACGAGTTTTGGTAGAAGTACTAAGAGTTTCATAGTAAAGGATAATTTTCAAGGGTCGATTAAAAGATCCATCAATGAAAAGTTCTTCGATTGGACCCATGAACGTTCGCTTAGCAAGTAAACGATATTGATAACAAAAAAATGAACATAGCTAGGTTGTACCTGCAATAGGGGTTGTGCCATACAATTAATTTCGATTATTCGCAGTAAATTTACATACGTAGAAATTTCTAAATTCAAATGAATACTTTGAGTTAATATTTAACACTAAACCTACCGATGTTTCATGTATACCTATTCCTACCACAGCGGGTCAAGTGACCCTTTATGAATAGTAAGGAATAATGATTTGATTCATATAATATTGTTTAGAAACGTGACATACCATATTTTCTCCGACATTTTTAAGATGACAATTATTAGCAGAATAATGAAACTACAATTTTTGACACGTAAAATAGCACTGTAGCTTGGAATAGTTACTGTTAGCTCGATTGTATAGTCAGCAATACAATTTATTCTAATCATTCACTATTAATTCACAAATACAACAAAATATATAAAGCAATAGCAAAACTGTGTAATGCAATGGTTTTGTATCACAACCACACATACAAATCTTTCTGATATCATATGAATGTCTGCACGGGTCAAATGACCCGTTGCGGTAGTTAGGGCAGATCACATATATTTCTCAGTAAAATAAAATAACAAGAGAGGAGTAAACACTGAAAAATTCATCGTGGTAGGTTTAGTGTTAAACATACCTAAATGTATAATTTAATGAAACATAGGTATAGCTAGGATGAGCAGGGTCCGTTTAATATGTTTAAATCTGGTTATCCACAGTGTACCTTTTGCTTCAAAAATCATAAATTCCTCTCTAATGGGGGGGTGGCTGCCATAGTGCCATAGAAATGAAACATAAATTTCTTCATAACTCGAGAACTAATCAAGCAAATGGAACCAAATTTGGCATATGAAGATTTTAGGGAGCAATAAATGTTTTTCATGGTGATTTGACACATGGTGCTGAACAACTCGAGAACTAATCAAACAAATGGAATTGAACTTAGCATATAGAGGTATTAGGGATCGATAAATGTTTCTATGTTGGTTCGACACTCTTCCCTCCTCTCTAAAGGGAGGCTACCATACAAATTAAACACAAATTTCTGCATAACTCAAAAACTAATCAATCAAATGGAGCCAAATTTGGCATGTGAAAGTTTTTGAATATAAGAAATGTTTCTATGATGGTATGGCAACCCTCCCTCCTCTGAAATGGAGAGGGGGTCCCGTAAACATAATACACATATTCTAACCAAACATGACAATTGAAATCTTTTTCAATGTGATGAAACGCACTCCTATATCTTCTTCTATCTATATAAATAAAAATGGATCACCGAATGTGTTGATAAGAGCAAAACTCGAGAAAGGAATTGTCCGATTCAGGGCTGTCTTTATTCTATCATATTTTCTGTATCAAACATTTATTCCATGTGATGGAGAAACATATTATTTGCAAGGTTGAAAAATCTTGAACGAGGATTGTGTCTGAAAATAATCTGATATTATAATGACGAGTTTTGGTAGAAGTACTAGGAATTTTATAGTTAAAGGTAAAAATAAATTTTGGGCGGGACGAAGTTTGCTGGGTCAGCTAGTAACTAAATAAAACAAATAATCACTTATTAGTAGTTCAATTTTTATCGAATACACCATTTAGTTCTTCATCGAAACCAATATTTGCTTCCTTTCAAAATCATAATAATCTTGATAAGCTCGAGTTGGAAATTATTTCGAGAGAACCATGAGGAAAAACTTCACCTTCGAACGTATCCTGCTATGAAATGAAAAACGAAACCTGTTGTGGTCGTACCATACCATCCTTGAACGATATGTAAACAAATCTGACACAATTCCATCCCTCATTGCGTTGCGTGTCAAGGTACAATCAAATCTACGAGCTCACCACAACAACTCTGCCCTTTCGCACCGCCCCCCACCCCCATCGGAAGGATCAAACATCGGCGTGTGGATGATAAACTATTTTTCCGGGGTTCACATGTAGACAACACTCACGCCAACGCACGCACACACAATGTGAACATCGAGGACAAAAGAAAAAGGCACCCTTTGGCTGCCCACTCCTCCGGCAGCAATCGACGCTAATCGTCGGATGTCGTATAGATACGATAGTGAGTGGCACCATCACCTGGTAAAAGGGGACAATCGCCGGCAGATGGATATGGAAACCGCTCAATAACGTTGCGTTGGTTTCGATTTCGTGCGTTCGTTGGATAATACAATCATCGTAATTGATACAGTCGAAAGAACACGAAAAAAATCGGCCCCTTCAAGTTACGCCGATTGGGCGCTATTGAGATTATGATATCTTAACTGAATTGATATGATTTGATTGTCTGAATTCCAACCGACGAATGTTTTGTGACCACCAATTCAGTTTGATTTAATTGCAATCGACAATCATTTGTCGAATCAGCAAATAAAATAAAAGAAAGAATGCCACGTGCCAATGATAATGAGCGATAATCAAAATTGACACGGAGGGTTTGAGGGGCACACCACCACCATCACCACAACGGTGACATTCACGTTTGGCAGTGAAAAATCAATCCGGGTACGAACGAAGCGATGGCTGCAGCAGCACATTTTACAAAACAACAGGCCCCATCATCCACAGCGCGTCCACAGCGTCCCAGGGAAAGAGGTCATGGAGGCCACCAGAATTTCGTGCCAAATCGCATTAGCAAGAAAGCAACAATCGTTTTCGGAAGAAAAAAACACCCGGAATATTGAGAAAGATGCCCCATAAAATCGATCCCCGTCACTGGCAGTAATGATAATGTCCGTCAGTTTTGGTTTTTCATCGATGATAAATGATATATTTGATATTTTGGACAGGCGCGTTTAGAACCATAGCAACAACAAGAGTTGTTGTGGAGATGGAAGATGAAATTGCAATTTTTCATTTCAAAATTTGGCGGTACACTGGATTCTCCAGTTTTTTTTTACTTCTGGCTGATGATCGTCATCCACTAGGTGGTCAAATAATGAGTTAACAAGTGTGATTATTATGGTGATGAGTTAGACTGTGAATTGTTGATATAAAATGCATATTTAGATAATCGAATTTCGGTTATATGACCCTTTTGGATTTATTTTTTTTTATCCTTTTATCCTGTAGGATGTGAACCACTGCGTTCATTGTTCTGATCAATTGTGGTATGCACCATTTTTTTTTCTTATTGCACTTCAAGCTTGCCTACTGCTTATTAGGAAAGGGGTAGGTTGAAAGCTATAGGAAGATAGGTGCCAATCAGGGATTACTTGCCTAATGAAATGCATAATCCTGTTCAGCGAAGCGCACTATACCTCCTTGGACTCTGGAGTGGCTTCATAAAGATAGGGAAATCAACGTTTAGATAATTCAATCTGATTTCCTTCAAGACTTGTTTGTAATTGTTCGGTTTATGGGAAGAAATTCTTTGAATCAACTTCGCTGTTAGTAGATGAAAGCCACAGATGTAATTATTTATTAGATAAATATATTTTTTCTTATTTGTTACCCTTTTACATTTAGTTTTCCTTCCTCCTGCGATGAATCCTCATTATATGCGTTTAGTCTGCACCTTTAGCCCACGTTTAATTTGATGTTTGTGTTGATCCCTTTCGTGTTCTGTCTGAAAATGATAAGTTTCAATTAGTTACAGTATCTTATTTTATTTTAAACTAGCTGACCCGGCAAACTTCGTCCCGCCCACAATTGCTTTTCTGAGTTATATAATTTCGAACACTCACGTTCCCCGAAAAAAAATTCTCTGTGCTCGATCTATATTCGCAGTATATGATTTCTTTTTTGACATATGCACTTGACGCAGACGTTGACACTTCAATTCTGATAGTCACTGTCCAAATCCGTTGCTCCTTTCTTGAGTTAAATCGTGAGGAATGGACACCAAATCATTTTTATTTATATAGATATACAAAACTTGCTAAAAAATGATTTTCCAATTTTGCAAGTTTCCGAATGGTTTTCATAATTTTTTATAGCATATAAACCTGACGCAGACTGAGACACTTCAATCCTGATACTGACTGTTCAAATCCATTGCCCCGTTCTTGAGTTAAATCGTGAGGAACGGACACCAAATCATTTTTATTTATATAGATGTAATTACTCACGAACTTCAGTTCAATAAACCGTAGTAATATTTTCCGACTAATTAACAAAATGTCTATCAATTCGGTCTACAAATTCACACGCGTTCCAAATTCTATGATTTTTTCCCCATAATCCTTTGAAATGTTACTCATTTGATAACTGACTAGTCCGAGAATCGTTTATCGGTTCGTCTTAGTAGCTCTGTTTTCCGACAGGACGTTTTCACCGTGATGATCAAATTGTAACTGAAAGCTCGCACTAATACGTGTTGTGGATTGATATGTACTTGCATAACATAAATTGTTTCGAGTATCAGTAGAGGGTCATCAAGCCCTTGAGACATTTTTTGTTATATACGAATATTACCTCATTCATTCATTGCATCTATTTATTCATTCATATATACTTGCAGAGTAAGAACTTCTCCTTTTTGAGCTCTGATCAATAAGTTCGGATACACTCTAAAAATGTGTTTGAAAAGTTTAAAACACAAGATATTCTTTTCTGCGTAAATTTTTATTAATTCAATGTTTATTGAGAAACTTTACGACATTTTAGCTGGGAACACATGTTTCACGATAAATGCAATTTGGTAATAAATTCAATTTAAAATAAATTCCAATAAAATACAATGATTTGTAATCGCTGCTCGGTTGTATGTCTCTCCATATGCAATACAAACTAATCATTGATTACTTTGATGTACCGTTTTGTCTCATATTCCGAACACTTACGCTTTGATGTCAACAGTGCCTCATTTCTCAAAATGGTAGGGGAACCGTGGGTAATACGGACAGTAGGAGTAATATGGACTGGTGGTTGATTTGTATAGTTACATTTTGACTTTCAAATTTCTGTTAATGAGAATACCTTCTACATGTTATTCTATAATATTTAAGCCACCCTATGGCAATGAATACTGATCAAAAGTGGAAAAGGGAAACAAAAACCGAAAATCATGAATGATTCCGCGTGTGGATGTGATTTTGGCTGCTTCGATATTAAGCATTTTGAGTGGTTTTATATCAAAATTCAATTCGCTGATAGTTACATTTCGGTTTGTGAGTTAACAGAGAAGCGATATTAGGTATGTACGGAAAAGTGTATTCATTTTTGAGTGGAAAATTTAAATTATTAAAAAATATTGTACCGGTGGGGTAAAACGGACAGTTGCCAATGTGACTGAGATGGACTGTGAAAAGTCTGTTTAATCTGTTCCTAAGGAATGCCCTGCGTCTATAAATGGAAATCAAATCGCCAAATGTGGACTGTTTAGAAGCTGACTGGAACCAAAAGCAAAATAGTTCAGGGTATGTCCGTTCATACCGCTGAAAAGCACGATATCACTTCTAGGTGGATCAATTCGATTTTTTCATCATTCAACGAACATTCGTGATGAGTTCAGACCTTGGTTGAATAAAATTATTCCTCTCGCGATCGATAAACCTCTACCCTTCATATATTATAAACCTGTCCATATTACACCCAGTATATGTCCATTTTACCCGCACCGAAAAAAATGTTGCATTTTTTGGTCTGTTTTAATTTCAGTAAAAAACATTGAAAAACACTTTTTTGTAAAATTTTTGTCCAATTATGTAGAGAGACAGTATATTGAATTGCAAGAAACTGCATCTAAAGTATTGAGAAACATGAGTTTCCAAAGATATAATTGAAGTTCTTCTTAACATGTCCGACTGCACAACCTTTGGCTCGTGTATCTGTAAAGAGTGTGTGTATGTATTGCCGCGACTAAGTAAAAGTTTATAGATCGGATAGGAGGGATATGAAACAGGGACACAACGAAGGAAACATCATTAAACGTTGACATCGGCGTTTCTGAGGAACAGGTATAGATGAAGCAGAAGATCAGGATCATGGCAACCTAAGATATCCCGGACGGGGATATCCGATTGTCTGCCTTGTGCTCTCAGTGCTCTAGAGAGCTGAGAGCGAGCAGCATGGAACCGGATACACGACCAGACAACATGCTCGATGTCGTGGTAGCCATCGCCACAATCACAAAGATTGTTTGCTGCGAGCCCAATGCGATAAAAATGCGCGTTTAGGTTGTAGTGATTGGACATGAGCCGAGATATCACGCGAATGAAATCACGACCTACATTCAATCCCTTAAACCAAGCACTCGTCGAAACCTTAGGGATAATCGTGTGTAACCAACGACCGAACTCATCTTCACTCCACATGTGCTGCCAACTTACGAGCGTATTCTGACGAGGAATGTGGAAAAATTCATTATAAGCAAATTGCCTTTCAAAAAGTGTGCCTTCTGAAGCACCCACCTTAGCTAGCGAGTCCGCTTTCTCATTCCCCGGAATCGAGCAATGAGAGGGAACCCATGCTAAGGTAATCTTGAATAATTTTTCGACCAAAACACTCAATAGATGTCTTATTCTAGTTAGGAAATAAGATGAGCGTTTATAAACTTTCATTGAGCGGATTGCCTCTATTGAGCTGAGACTGTCTGAAAAAATAAAATAGTGGTCGATGGGCAATGTTTCAATGATCCCTAATGCATAATATATCGCACCCAGTTCAGCGACATACACGGAACATGGATCTTTGAGTTTGAAAGAGGCACTGGAATTTTCATTGAAGATGCTGAAGCCAGTGGACCCGTTTATGAATGAACCGTCAGTAAAGAACATTTTATCAGATCCAACTTTCCCATATTCTGCCGAAAATATCGGCGGAATAGAATCGGAACGTAGGTGATCTGGGATTCCATGGATTTTTTGTCGCATGGACAGATCAAAAATGACAGAGGAATTGCAAAAGTATGGGAAGCAAACTTGGTTGGAGATGCCTGGTGAAGGGTGCACGTCGTGGGTAAGGTACTCATGGTATAAAGACATAAAACATGACTGAGGAGTCAGTTGGAGTAGATTTTCGAAGTTATCAATCACCAATGGATTCATGATCTTGCAACGGATGAGAAATCTGTAGGATAATTCAGTGAACCGAAGAGTAAGCGGGGGTACTCCTGCCAAAACTTCGAGACTCATCGTATGTGTCGAATGCAAACACCCCATGGCTATACGCAAGCAACGATATTGTATTCTCTCCAGCTTGAGAATATGAATCCTGGCAGCTGATCGGAAGCAAAAACTGCCATATTCTAACACTGATAATATCGTTGTTTTGTACAACTGAATGAGGTCTCCTGGATGGGCACCCCACCATGTTCCGGTAATTGTTTGGAGAAAATTGATTCTTTGCTGGCATTTCTGTTTCAAATACGCAATGTGTCTCCCCAGGTACATTTAGAATCAAAATATACACCCAGGTATTTGAAAAACATAGAGTGTTGGATCGTTTTGCCGGATAGGTAAAGCTGGAATTGGGCGGGTTCGTGCTTCCTAGAAAAAACCACCATTTCAGTTTTCTCCGTAGAGAATTCGATACCCAGCTTGAGGGCCCACGTGAACAGATTGTTCATGGTATCTTGCAACGACTTTTGCAGAGCGACGGGATTAGTACTCGTGATGGAAATAACTCCATCGTCTGCAAGTTGTCTCAGCGTGCAGTCTCTAGTTAGACAATCATCCATATCATTGACGTAAAAACTGTACAAGAGGGGGCTTAGGCAGGATCCTTGCGGTAGGCCCAAGGTGTACTAAAAATATGTTTAATCACTTTTGTCTCAAATTCCGAACACCAAAAATGCAATTTAAAAAAAACATACCTTTTAAACTACTGGACCGATTCATATGATCGATATTTCAAATTAAAGCCAATTAGCTAGTATTTTTTTGGAAAAATGTTATGCGTGCAAAAAAATGGATTCTGCTTTTGTGATTGTTGATTGTATTTGTTTCTTATAGTTTACATGGTTTCGGGACCAAGGGCGCTATATCGGTATCGATACCTGTAAATGATGTTAAAATGAAGTCTTGAACCCAAAGATTTTCAGTGTTTTGAATATTAAATTATTTATAACATTAAAGTTCAGTAAATTCACATTTAAAAATGAAGTGTTTGGAATTTGAATCATGGGTAGAAAGTTGATTCATATTCCGAACACTAATTTTAATGAAGATTTCTGCATAAAATATCATTTTATTTCATCCAATTATTGTAGATTGTTACCATCTTTGGAAACTCATATTTCCCAAAACTTTTATGCAGTTTCTTGCAATTCAATATACTGTCTCTCTACCTAATTGGACAAATATTTTACAAAAAAAGTATTTTAACATGAAAAAAAAAACAAAAACAAACAAAATAGTTGAAAAAAATACAAAAACTAAAAAATTAACGATGCTTGTTATTTACAGAATTTGCTAACGCAAACATTTTATCATTGGTATTGACTGTCACTTTTTTGCAAATGCTTAATATTATAAATTATAGGCTGTATCGATACCTGTAAATGATGTTAAAATGAAGGCTGTAACGCAAAGAATTCCAGGGTTTTGATTATTCAATTATTTATAACATAAAAGTTTAGTAAATTTAAATTTAAAAATGAAGTGGTCGGAATTTGAGACTGTTCGGAATATGAGACAAAACGGTATGTGTCAGGAATCCCGCGTGAGCTGTTGGTAATAACAGTTTGATTAAACAGTCTCCAAAAGTCACTCTGTGTGAACATCACAACAATATTTCAACAAAAAGTAACAAATTATTCTTGTGCGGAATTTATGGGAGTTTTCAAAACTGTCTTTCGATTTGCGGTGCGATGGTTGTTTATTGAATAATTCATCATCAAAGACGAAGGGTCAATTTTTCATTTAAACTGAAATGTCTCTGTATGGGAAGGTCCTACAGGAACCTTCTAGGAACCAAATGAAAGCTGGTTGATAAGGTTAATTAGATTTGCAAAGATTTGGTCAGCAAAAATTGTGTTAGTCCAGAAAATCTTCGAAAAAACAGATAAAAATCGATTTTTCATTTCTTCCCGATATTGTTGCCCACTACACCTACACACACCAAGATAAAAAATATGTACACTCTGTCCAACTTCTATAAAACCACCCTGATTCTATTTCGTTGCAACACAAACCGTTAGAATTTCAACAAGATACATTCATACATTGTTGAATACTTAGAATAAAGTGTATTTATCGTTCAATTTCGTTTAAAAGAGTTGTTTGTTTATTTATTGTGCTTATATATGATAATTCCAACTGTCCAGTTTCTATAAGACCACTTCAAAATTCATAAGAATCATCAATGAAAAATTCGAAACGATCGGCTGAATTACATGTCAATAATTGGCAACCTTGCCATTTCGACTAATAACCTGGAACATTCGTGTTGGAGTACTGTTTACCAAATTCTGCTGAACGGATTCCTAGATATTTTTTTCTTTTTTCGGAAATTACGAGCTTGAGCTCTTCAATCGTGGTGTACCGTTTTCCCTCAGTGTAGATTCTGTGTAAAAGGATCCCCCCTAAGATTTTCAACAGGATTCATGTCTGGAGAGCGAGCCGGCCAGTCCAAAAAATTAAGTTTTTGGCCCTAAATCCATTGTTGTTTCACCAAGCAGTGGACTGTATTCTGCGATCATGTTTGTGCGTGTTCGATTGCAAATTTTCCACAGCCGCCCATGCGGCTGACACGCAAGATCAACGAATCTGCAAATCTCAACCAAAGTAGCAGTTATGCTACTTAGGAGAGAGTGCGTTTCCACGGAATGATTCCCAGCGGCCCAGTGCCGCGTGCAATGCGAGGTATTGAAAATTCCATACCACTTTGGTCCTGTTAGGAACCAATCCAAAACACAAAACTGTACCACGGACCGAATAAGGGATTAATCGGTTGATAGCGAAAATAGACACTTAATCCTTTGTACACATTTTATTTACACCAAATTTACAAGATAAAATATTATCACTTTCTTTTTAGCTTCTTGCTTTCCAATGTTTTAGCACGCGAAATAAACCTCTTCCTTTGGCGGTTGAAATAGAAGTCTTCCTCCCTGCACGCAGTGCAATTTGCTTGCGCTCGCAATGCACTCTCCCACGGGTGGGGCGTATGTTGGTGTTTGTGTCCTCGCGATCGTCCTTTCGTTGCGTTCCTTCCTCTGCCATCCTGTCGGTCGTACTTTCAGTGCGCTGCGCTGAGCGGTGGACTGGACATCCATTGTTTAGTTTACTTGCTGGTATGAATAGTAGCATTGTTTTGCTGGAATGTGGATTTTTTGTGACGATATTGGCAAAAATGGTAGGAGAGAGAATTCCAGAACATGTGAGTAATCCTTGAATGACGTGAAAGCTATCTTGAGCTTACCGGTTGCACAGAATCCCGCCCAAACTATGCACGAGCCTCCACCAAAATTCCCTGGTTGAAAAATACTGTTCCTTCTTCCGCAAATCACGCTAGTACCCGTGGAAACCATGAGGTGGATCGACCTTTTTTGTCAGTGAAGAACTCTTCGTTATGGTATATAGCAAAATGTTTTCTTTTGGAAACATTCTTTGTCACAACATACCATGTCCCACTGTCGGTTCATGTGAGCGTGAGCTTTGGCAAAACTCAGACGTCTTCCGATGTGAGATGGTGTAAAATGAGGAGCTTTAACCTTTTAAACCCTCTTTATGTGAGAATTTTTTATCAAAATTTGAAAAATTGTCATCCGAGTAGTTGAGAAGTTGAAAAGCGATTTTTAAGGTATTCGAACCTGTACTAACTATTCCTCGCTTATCCCGGTCAGAGAGCTTCCATTTACGTGGAGTTCTCTCCTTCTTACCTCAAGGATACGGATTCGTCAAATAAATGAGCACTACCTGATGTGATCGCCCAATCCGACGAGTAATTCCTCTGATACAGTGATGCTTCTGAATCCGGACGCTTTTTTATCCGGACACTTTTTCATTACATTCAATATTATGCCAAAACCATGACTTATTTTGCATGTTGAATTGATGTGACTGATAGTTAATATTGTGTCAATTTAGTTTAATGTCAAACATGGTACCTAGCTGTCAACAAAAAAATTTTAAAAATCAATGTGAATTTCACAAACCCATGTCCGGAATAAAAAGCACATTCAGAAAATGATTTTAAATCCGGGCGGTCAAAAGTTGACGATTAAAATTCTCATTGAAGGAGTTGCATAAGGGTATGTTAGATGCCTTAGTATGGAGTATGGAGTGTGGATCAAAGATTTTCGATCCGGGAAACCGCAAAACTCTTCGGTATACGGGACGGGGTCGATTATATGACCCGTTTGTATGTACGTGTGGGTAGCATCCCACATTAATAGAAATTTAACTCCCTTCCTGTTGACCGATTGATCTGAAATTTGGAACATCTCTGCAGTCATTATAAAACTGCATATTTCGTAATCTTGAAAATCCAAAATGGCGGCCGCTATGAAATGGCGGTTTTCATATTTTCTCTAAACCCCATCAATATGGGTATCAAACGAAAGGGCTTTACTAGTAGAACGCAGTTATTTATGAAAAACTCAAATCCAAAATGACCGCCAGCACAAAATGGCGCCATATATATTTTTATCCAACCATTATCAATATGGGCAATATGGGGCTTGATTAGTAGAATACAATCATTGATGAAAAATGTTAATCCAAGATGGCAGTCGCTACAAAATGGTGGAATACATGTTTTCTTAGAACTCCATCAATATGGGTATCAAACGAAAGGGATTGACTAGTAAAAGACAGTTATTTATGAAACATACTAATCCAAAATGACCGCCACCACAAAATGGGGCTCTATATATATTTTTTTCCAAAATTTCATCAAAATGTGTATCAAATGAAAGGGCTTGACTATTGGAACACAGTTATTTACGAAAAATGCAAATCCAAAATGGCCCACGTCAGATTTCCATTACCAACCGTTAGTTGTTTCGTTACATGCCTTACGATTTTATTTTAGTCTCATCAATGCCCTAGATTAATAAAGAAAGGGGTGTGATAATCACTAATTGCTACTTGCCTAATTATTCTCTAGCCTTTAGTACATCATATTTATTGTTATGATATTTAATCATACCCATACCCATATTGATGGGGTTTTGAGAAAAAATGTGATCCGCCATTTTGTAGAGGCCGCCATCTTGGATTTATATTTTTCATCAATAACTGCATTCTACTAGTTCAGCTCTTTCATTTGATGCCCATATTGATAAGGTTTTGAAAAAAAAAATGGGGCGCCATCTTGTAGTGGCGGCCATTTTAGATTTCAATTTTTTCATGAATAACTGTCTACTAGTCAATACCTTTCTATATCAACTATATCAACATTTTCTTGGTGAAATGCATCGAAATGTCTTTTTTATCTCTCCGTGAGCACTCTTCCCTTCGGCATTTTCCAGATTAATTGATCAAAACAAATAAAACAACGACGGCGCCAGTGGTTGTGTGGTTAGCGTAACAGCCTCACAATCCGATCGGCCTGGGTTCAATCCCAGCTGGCGTCGTTGGGATTTTCTGAGGCGAAAAATCTCTGGTTACGTCTTCCTTCGGAGGGGAAGTAAAAGAAGTTGGCCCGGCTCATGAGTTGTTGAGTCTGATAGGTAGGAACAGGTTGAGTCGCCTCCCTGTTGTCGGTGATTGGCACTAAAGTGGCGGAAATAGGCCGACGAAAAATAAGCGAAGATAAAAAAAAAAAAATAAAACAACGGAAAATGTAACTGGTCTTATAGAAACATGACAGTTGAAAAATACGAAAACATTCGTTTACGCTAAGCGCTTGCACACAAAATCATGCAGTGTATGTTAGTCACCAATACCTTCACACTAGAATATAAATTGGAGCATTGTTTGTTTACAATGACACAAAGCAGCAAGATCATCACCTGGTCTTATAGAAGTTGGACAGAGTCTACGTAAAGTACTCTAATAACTGAAAGTTGAAGCTTCAAATGATGTACATACCATCTTTATGCGTCGATTTTTCACGAAGTTACAGCATGCCAAAACTCACTTAAAATTTCCGACTTCGCACTCTGTTCGTCTAATTTTTTTTGTCGAGCGTAGTTCATTGGTTTTCAAACAACTTTGTCAAACATCATATTTTAATCAGACAATCAGACATCTGGATTTTGCGTAACGATTTTTTGGAAGAAAGTTTAACGATTTTTAATACACCCTTTTGGAAAATCCGTTTTATTTTAAATTGTTTACATGATAATGAAAATTTAGATTTTAGGTAGTTTCCAGCATCTGTACCAAGTTAAAAAAGAAATCTGAGATGGTCTGGTCAGCGGCCAGCTGATTAGGGGTGGAATTTCTCTATGCTATACTGCCGTTCTACGCATAGATGTCCCATGTTACTTTTTAACGATTTTCACTTTTCTTCATAAAACGTTGTTTTATGCATAATATTATGGAAAAACACAAAAAAACATATGGTTTGTTCCCAGCTTCTAAAAACAACATGAAGCTCAATTGTCCCATGTCGATATTTTATTCATAACTGTCTCACCATGTATTTTTTGTAGATCCATATCGAGTAAATCGGTCCAAGTGCCAGAATGTCACACTTTCAGCAGGGCTAATGCACTTATTTCTGGTTTGGAAGAACGAGCTAATTCTCAAACAAACGAGAAAAAGTTTAACAGAACACGTGTACACCTTGTTAGCGAATGCCTAATAATGAGATTTATATTCTGCGAAGGTGTTGCAGATCACTCATTTCTTCATAAAACGGTGTTTCTATGCATAATCTTTCGGAAAAACACAAAAAAAAAGTTTGTTCCCAGTATATCAAAAAACAACATCAAGTTCAATTGTCTCATGTTGATATTCTAGGCATAACAGTCCCACCATGAATTTTTAAAACCGGTATTCAAGCTTTATTGATTCAGTGAGGGGATCTCATCAGCAATACCCGGTGTATTGCTGAATTGAAATGCTTAAAACTTTTGGTAGACAAATATGCGAGAAAACTTTGATTGCGTTTTCCTCAGTTGCTGATTTTGGAACATGGGGCAACTATGCGTAGAACGGCAGTATACTAGTATACCACAATATCAGTGTCGGTCCCAGTTCTCAAAGTACTTATTGCATAAATAGAAAATAGTCAGAAATTCGACTAGAAAGTAGTCACATTTTGTAAAACATCCGAAAATAAACCGTATATATTTTAATTTTTTTATTTTGTAACTGTCAGTCCCAGTCAGTCAGCACTTTCCTACCAAAAAGCTCAACGTCGGCCCCTAGGGACCGACGCAAAGCTCAACGTGTTAATCCTTTTGTTCAATAACTTCGATCCAGTCTACGCGAAACAGGAAGGATCGAGAAGCCTTGAAAAATCTTTTCTTGTAAGTTACTAACATCATTTGTATTGGAACATTTAAAAAATTACACGCAAAATAACTTATGTCTATTCTCTCGTTGCTGAGTAATTCGAAAACAAAACTCATTGCAGAAAATATACATTATTAACCTCTGCAGCGGCCGGATGCAGAATACTTTGAATGCAAATTTAGTTCTCCCCAAAATCGTTGCATCGAGATCATTGGATTCTATTTGTACAGAAGCAACAGCAGCAGCAAAGAGGAAGCCCCTTTCAAATTTGTTGAACCGTGCAGCAAAATTGCGTGCAAGGAAGCATCTCTGTAATTTCTGTGTACATGGTATTTACTTTGAACTCAGGTAGAGGAGTCAGGTAGAGATGTGTGTTGTGTGTACATGCAAAACACAAACTGCCGGACCGTATTGCATGCGAATGGTTCATATTCGGAGCAAAAGAAAACACACGAACTAGCAGTTACTCTCAACAAGCGAGAGTGGTGGGGGGAGGGGGCAAACTTCCATTCTGAATTTACCGAGCGCAACAAGCTCACAAAGCTTTCCGTATTTACCAAACGAAACCAGTTGGTGGTGCGCTTGGGTAGATGGGTAGAAGTTTCCTACTGAGGGGGACGGGAACACGTAAATGTGGAATACGCAGGGAATCGGTAACTAATATCTCTCGGATGGTTGCCTCCGTACTCGATGCAACCATTAGGAAAAGGGGATTCAAATTTCAGGTATGTACCGAACGCAACCATATTTTGATTAATAATCAGGTTTCACTTTGATTTGAAATATTGAAAAGGGGCTGCACACGACATATCAACCGGACTGTTCTGTTCGTCTGTCAATACTAACCAATCGTACTAACCCTGAATCGTACAAAACTGTCATTTCCTTTCTCGGTTTCCGGTTCCCACGGCTCGGATCACTAACGAAACTAACAAAAAAAAATCGGAAAACAGCCGGCCGTCTCCATGTTATGGCGGCAAACGGCGACCCTTCGATGATCTCTCCTCCGTCTTCCATTTCGAACGGCCCTGAGCCCCAGTTACCGCCGTTACCACCACCGTTACGCTCGACACAAGTGTTACAGCCGCTATCAGTATATCCAGGTTGGTGTTCACTTGCAAAAAATCAGATCCGGATCCGGATCGAACTCGAACCTTAGAAAACCTCTAGTTAATCTGTTTTGACTGTTTACAAACCCGAGCATGTCTGCAACCGGTTCGGTGTGACTCCTTAACTCATTTCCCCTGGTCAGAAAAAATATCTATAGTGCTTTATGATTTTTTGGTATGATTTCCATCAGTGTATGCTTCAAGTATGAGTTCATGTAAGTATTTTAGTTGTTAGTTGTTCAAAAGCGCCCTTTTAGTTGTGGAGAAATACTACCAATCAACACGAACTTTCGAACAAATTTTTAATTTCATATTTTTGATTAGGCTGAAACTCTGCCAACTTGTTCGGCACTAGATTCGATGCTATTTTACGGTACTAGTTTTTTTTTCAATATGATCACGACTAATTTTAGAGAAGGACTCATGCAAAAATGGTATCATTTCTCATTTTTGAAAATAAACTGTAACGCCAAAACGGATTATTTGTTCGAAATGATCTCTTAGGCAAAGTTGTAGGTTACAATTTTGCGGTTTACACTGTACACACTGTGCACTTTGAAAACAAAACCTTTTCTTACCGATAAAAACTTCACAATAAAGCATATGATGAATATGTGAACCAAAAAATAATTAAATCTAAATTTTTGACACAATGGAGCTCAACAACTGGTACAGGTAAACATTGATATAACGTACATTTCACTTTCAAAATTGTGCGTTGTATCGAATTGTACGTAATATCGAAGCATAATAAAGTACTCACAAACGTAGTCTACAATACATTATTATGTTTCTGTTTTAGTAAAGTTAATGAACAACTTCAATCAGAAGACGAAGCCAGCCTTTCTCATGTTGTTTCCCTTTGTACTATTGATTGAAGCTTGATTCATTTAGAATCCGGCATCACAAAATCAGCTGTATTTCGGGATTGATTGAAGGTACAATACTTGTTTTAGCATCACAATACAGATAATAATAATACAGATATATAAATTTGATCTTGGGCAAATGAAAAATCAATTTTTTATAGCCTATTTTTTTAGAAAAAATTGCACGTTTTTTCCAATAAGTACAACAATACATCGCAAGATAGGCACTTTTACAGGGAAAAAGTTTCTCTAACAACAACTTTAGAAAAATGTTTGTTTTAAAAAAATTCAAAAAAAAAACCAAATGTTGTTTCAAATCAAGATGGTGACATAATGTATTTGACAAAGTTTTAGACCTCATTAAAATATGAACTTTTGTTGAGTTCGTCAACTTTCTATCTTCTATCTTCTATCTAGTTTTTGGAATATATGGCATTTATGTATGGAGACTTCTGAAAAAATAAAGTTTTGCTCGGTAAATTTTTTGAGTGTAAATTCTCGCGTTAGACATGTTCTTGACGCGTTTCCAAATAGAAAAAAGTTCGCAGAATATGGCAATCGCCATAATATACACCCACTAAAATGTTACGATTTGAACATTCATTCATATTTTTCAAAGAAAACATGAAAAAGTTGTTGTTAGGATATTTTTTTTTTCATGTAAAAATGCCCATCCTTCGATGTATACGTGACTTGTCGATAATTGTATGTGCAATTCACACAAATCTTTTTCAGAATTGAAAAAAAGACAGATTTTTGAGAAAAAAAGAGTTTGAAATTTTCAAATTATTGTTTTTTTCAATTGATTTTTAGTTTTAAATTCTTGATATTTTTTAATGAAAACATAAATAGAACCCTACATTTCATTCTTTAACCAACATTTTGTAGGTCCTAAAGTTTTTTAATGAGATTTTTTTTTTCGAGAATTAAATGTAGCAAATTATTTAAGTTAACAATACAAAATTTCATCGAAAATTCTAAACAAAAATTATATGAATTGCCTATACAATAATCAACAGGTCATCCATACATCGAAAGAAGGGCACTGCTACGGGGGAAAAGTTGTCATAACAACAACTTTTTTCATGTTTTCTTTGAAAAATTACTTAAATTTGACATCATTAACTTTTTAGTGTGTAAATTATTGCGACTCACATATTCTGCAACTTTTTTTTATATTTGGCAATACGCCAACACCATGTCAAACGCGATATTTTACACTCAAAAATTTTACCAGTAAACATTATTTTTTTGACTGAAATTATGAATGTTTTTTTCTTACGATTTTTTTATAAATATAATTTTTATACGTTTATTTATAAAACTTGAATTAAAAAAAAAATTGTGGTTTGAGACCCACGGAGTTTTTGAGCTAATTTTTCTCGAAAATTATTTTTACGCAATTTGGGTCAGACAATGAAATACAGGAAATTGTTCAAACCCATCTTGAAAGATAGTAAAAAAATTTCCAAAAACAAAAATTACATTAAAAAAATATTTCAGAAATTGAAATTTGTTTTTTCTCAAAAACATATTTTTTCATTTGTGAACGGAAATTAAATGAGTAGTCCATACAACTATCAACAAGTTGTTATTTTTGGCATTTTTGCGAGATTTTCAATTTTTTTTTCAGTGTAATTTTCTAATAAAATTTGGTATTTTTTATGAAAACATGAACAATTTACTACATTTCTTTCTTTGAGGTATCATGGATTAAAAAAACAGAGTTTTCTAAATAAAATTAAGTAAGAAACAAGTCTTTATCGAAAAGTAGTCTAATGTTTTATTTAGATTTCAAGTATGCAAAGTAGAGAATAGAGAATAGAGAATAGAGAATAGAGAATAGAGAATAGAGAATAGAGAATAGAGAATAGAGAATAGAGAATAGAGAATAGAGAATAGAGAATAGAGAATAGAGAATAGAGAATAGAGAATAGAGAATAGAGAATAGAGAATAGAGAATAGAGAATAGAGAATAGAGAATAGAGAATAGAGAATAGAGAATAGAGAATAGAGAATAGAGAATAGAGAATAGAGAATAGAGAATAGAGAATAGAGAATAGAGAATAGAGAATAGAGAATAGAGAATAGAGAATAGAGAATAGAGAATAGAGAATAGAGAATAGAGAATAGAGAATAGAGAATAGAGAATAGAGAATAGAGAATAGAGAATAGAGAATAGAGAATAGAGAATAGAGAATAGAGAATAGAGAATAGAGAATAGAGAATAGAGAATAGAGAATAGAGAATAGAGAATAGAGAATAGAGAATAGAGAATAGAGAATAGAGAATAGAGAATAGAGAATAGAGAATAGAGAATAGAGAATAGAGAATAGAGAATAGAGAATAGAGAATAGAGAATAGAGAATAGAGAATAGAGAATAGAGAATAGAGAATAGAGAATAGAGAATAGAGAATAGAGAATAGAGAATAGAGAATAGAGAATAGAGAATAGAGAATAGAGAATAGAGAATAGAGAATAGAGAATAGAGAATAGAGAATAGAGTATAGAGTGGAGAAAAGAGAGAAAAAAGTATAAAGCAGAGAGTAGAGAGTAGAGAGAAAAGAGTAGAGAGTAGTGAGTAAAAAGTAGAGAGTAGAGAGTAGAGAGTTGAGAGTAGAGAGTAGAAAGTAGAGAGTAAATAGTTGAGAGTATAGAGTATAGAAAATTGAGAGTTGAGAGTAGATAGTAGAGAATAGAGAATAGAGAGTAGAGAATAGAGAGTAGAGAATAGAGAATAGAGAGCAGAGAATAGAGAATAGAGAATAGATGGTAGAGAATAGAGATTAGAGATAGTAAGGAGTAGAGAGTAGAAAGTAGAGAGTAAAGAGTTGAGAGTATAGAGTATAGAGAAGAGAGAAGAAAGTATAAAGTAGAGAGTAGAAAATTAAGAGTAGAGAGTTAAAAGTCTAAATCGAAATTGAAAGAGCAACAATTGAACACAGAGTAAGAGTAGAAGAAAGTAGACATAGGTACATTTGGATTATAAATAAAACATTGAAGAAAAAAAGAAAAAAAACAGTTGCAAAAATATTTTCGAGTGCATTGGTATTGGGCCGCTAGTAAAAAATAAGTTTTTGAGAAAAATGGATTTCAATTGAGGTAACAAAAATAAGTGTAATGATTGAAAAAGGGTGATTTAAAAAAAAATTAAACAGTTTCCTATATTTCATCCTCTGACGAGAATTTTGTAGGTATTATAATTTTTGAGTTAGAAATATTTGTAACAAACGTGCAAAATTCCATGAAATGCTGTGGCACATTGTGGTTGCATGGTTGAGTTGAGTTTACAATTTTGCATGTCGTAACAAAAACCCTAGAAATGTAAGTAGTTTTGCATATTGGATCCAGCTTTGAGCTCAATCGGTTCCGATGTTTCCGAGTTTTTGAAAAATACCAAATGAACAGAATATTATATATATTGATAATTTTGCCTAAGACACCATTTCGATAAATAACCCGTTTTAGGCGTTATAGTTTATTTTCTGACATAATACCATTTTTGCATAAACCCTTTCCAAAAATTAGTCGTGATCGTCTTTAAAAAATTAATACCGTAAAATTGGATCGTACCAAGTGCCGAAAAAGTTTGCAAAATTTCATCTAAATCAAAAATATGAAACTAAAATGGTTTTGTGTTGGTTTGTGGAATGCCTCTATACTTTATTTTGTTTTGTGCCGCACATTCACTCCACTTGCAATCAATCGATTTTCATTCATTCCCCCATTTCAATCTTTTGCGTTGTTTTTCTCTAGATGAAGATGAAAAAAATGCACGAGCGATCCGTTTCAAGTGTTTCCTTCGTATCTTACAGTTTCAACCTTGAGTCAGGAAGCTACGTATGATTATGTCTTTGGAGGGCCCTTGGACTCGCAGGCCCTGTCATCAACGCTTAAGCTGACCTCGCCTCCAATACGACTACGTCACGACGGTGAGTACTGAACATCTAGTTGATCATATCCATATCTACTCCAACGCAAACATTTATCGACCGTTGAAAATTTCAACCGACTTATCATACAATGAATCTGATTTGTTCCACATCCCCTAATTGTCTCGGGCATTAGACTGTAGGAAACCAACAGAGCCAAACTCCACTTGGAAATAATTTGAAAGCAATTATCGATTGCTTTGCCCCTCCTCCTCCACTGTCCCCCTTTTCCGGAGAATCACTCTTCAAATAATTGGGAAAAGCTATCCCGAAAAGAAGGATTCGTTGGTTGGACAAATGAACGAACGGACGAAGAATTTTAATTTAAATTAGTAACTCGAGCAGCAAACTCTCGACGGCTATCTGAAATTGATAACATTTCATCCCTTCGGGGGGGCCAAGTGTATCAACTTTTCTTATCGTCTCCAGCAGTCGAGACGGCACGAAGGGTTTGCGAGGGGGACGGGGCACTAGACTCAAGCTACCCTTGATTATTTACCGTCGGTTCTGTCCGTCGGAGTAGCGTATACCGTTTATCATTGGAAGCATTGTTTGAAGTAATTTCATTTCGTGCAAACTAGAAGCGGGGGTGGAAAAAAGGGGGATGTTCAGAGTGTCTGACGACTCTCCGTCTGTCTTTGCCGTACTTTTTGGTTGAAGAAAATGCTGCCCCCAAGGGTCTAACGGTAGAGCGAAATTACCTCCGAGAGAAAAACTTCATTTTAATTTGAGATTTTCTAGTAATTCAGCGTTTTCCATTCTCAGCGTCCGGGAATACAATTAGTTATGGATAACGCTCAGTATCACAAAAACATCTGACCGGATCAAATAATTGGATTATCCGTTCAAGCTTAAATCTACGAGCCGTGCTCGCCTTCCAGCATCCGAACAAAAAGCTGTAATGAATTAACCCTAGATAAGGTTCCTTTTTTTTCTCGTTAGCCCCAGAAAACGTGAATACGTCCAATCTAATCCAGGGATATACATACATTGTGAATAAAACACCTTACCCCCCGTGTGTGTGTGTGTGTCATCGGAGTTCATTAATTTTCTATCAAAATCCCGTTACCGATGCTGATTCCTGTTTGCTGGCCTGGCAAAGATCGATGGCCAACGATAGGAAAAAGTAAAGCAAAGTAAAGGGATGAGCCTGGCAACAACTCATTGATATGCGTATCGAAAGCTTTCTAGAGATAAGACACCTTAACCTTTGGATGCTGCAATACGTGAATACGTGTGCTGAGGAGAAGTTTTTCTTGCTGCTGCTCGGAATTGGATGTAGTATCGGTTCCCTGCCAATTCAGATAAGCCCGGCCAAGCTGAATAAAATTTAGTTGGGGCCTCCTCTGTTATGGTTTTATTTTTGTTTTTCCATTAGCAATGATGAACTGTTTTCGGTGAATTCATTACTGTTTGATTGGATGCCGAGGAATAATATATGCGTTTATTTTCGCAACATTTTCTCTTCTTGCGAGATAAGAATTCGGAAGAAAATTTCGACAATTTCATAGTTGCAATCTATTCCCAATTTTCCAAAACAACGTATCTTTTCAGTACATCAGTGCGAGTGAAGAAACGTTTAGGCAGGAGCTTGCATAGTTTCGATAGGTCATACACTATTTGAAAGATTGTTTGGTGTCTAGTTAATGGTATGGATAATAATGGCACTATTACAGACGCGAACTTTGAATATAAAACAATTGATCTATCCGTATGGATCGAAAATTTACGCCCTTTTTTGCGATTATACTGAATGAAGACTAATTTGAAAGCACATTTTTTGATGACATTAGAACCATTCGAGCGACTCCAGTCAAAACGTTGAACACCTCAAAATTAACTATTTTTTCCCCACCAGTCTTGAAACATAAATGATACACTGCGTGAAACTAAAAAAAAGTCACAGGAGAGTTGTGTCCGAGACACGACTGCATATTTGACGTAGGATTCCGTTAGGCTATCTGTCGATATTGGATATACTTGAAGAATTACATCGTTTAACTCTTTGATAATAATTTGGTGACCCTGAAAAAGATGCCGAATAAGGTATGATGAAAACCACCCTCTGTAACCCTAGATGAGATGCCTCCTGTGTTATGTATGGATGAAATAAAGAAAAAAAAAACTCACCAATTTAATATAGATAATTATCAATACTGAACACAATTATTATTTTTTGTCATCAGTAAAAACATGTTACTTTAATACAGTAGAACCTCGATTATCCGCGAGAGCGAGTTCACTTGTAATTCTATAGAACTTCCCGGAATTTGCCAGTGAGCGGCAGGGTCTTGTTCTTTTGTCATGTCATGTCTAGTCATGTCTTTCACATTATCTTATCACTGGTAAAAACAACCTTACATATCGATAGTTTAATGATTTCTGTATTGATGAAACATAGTTTTCATGCTTAAATGTCATTTTTTTGTGTATGTACCTAATGTTTAGCCCTTTATTGCGTTATTCGCGATTTTCGTAATCCGTGGTGAGCTAGCCCGACTATTCCGCGGATAATCGGGGTCCTACTGTATAGGGAAAAGATATTTGAAATGGAAAAGGTAATTTCCTTTTATAATGTTTACTATCTGAGTGTTTATTCAACCTTTTATTCAACGCAATGCGAATTTCAATTGGACTATCAATACCTAATACTATATGTATATATTATATATGGGAAATCACTTTTTCGTATTTTTCCCGCTGTATGAACATTCCTTTGGTGAAAATGAACACAACAAAACAGACAGCTTAAACCAAACGACCCGTTCTCGAGTGGGAATACACCTTGGTTTTTATTTATGAAAATTGAAATGAATCGTTTCTTATTTCAAGTCATTTTTAACAAGTCAACTTCAACCATATACAATTTTACACTTACACTTGTGCTAAATTTTTCACAATACACTATCGGTCATTGATATGAAATTTCCCGAAGCAACCAATATTAAAGTAAAATTTCATTTGCTAGAAATAATCACCTGTCACTCACCTTACTTACAATATAAAAATGACCCCCGACTTGCATATTAATTTGCATCAATTAATCATTCGATTAATTCAAATAATCGAATATCTGAAATTATAATCGAGTAATTTTGTATCGAATAATTTAAAATCAAAATATGAATACATCGAATAATTGTCACTGTAATCGCGATGAATGAAAGAAGGAATTTTTCTCAAGGTTAATGCATTTTTAGGTTAAGAATTAGGCTGTATTATTTTTTTTATCTAACCATCTAATATCGACAACCCGATAGAACACGCGACCAGAATGACTACGTGATACTTGGTTATTACAAGAAATAAATATTCGTTCGATTAATCGAATATTAAAAAATGTCCCAACGATTAATCGATAATCGAATAAATGAAAAATTTAGACATCACTACTTGCATATATTTGCAATACCGATTTTCACGGGCACCTTGATTTTGATGTCTCTGTTAGGTAACACTTTCCGGTAGGAACAAAAGTTCCCCCTACTTTCATGTATTTGCAATGCCGATTTCCACCGGGCAACTTGGTTTTGATGTCTCTGTTAGGGAACCGCCGTGTATGTCGTCAATTTCGACCAATCAGAAGTGGGTATTTCCGTTAGGATAGGGGTTGAGATTTTGCCCGAAAGACAAAAATAATGGAAAAAATATACATGCTTTAAAATTGGTCGCATTATTCTTCTGATCAATTGAAGCAATTGCAATTGAAAAAATGATCATTTGAATGAACATACAGAACAAAGTTTAACACAATAAATACATATTCGTATATATGTTGTTTTTCATACGTATAACTCATCATCACAAGAAAACGGGTGGTCAGATTTGAGCTATATTTATATCGTTGTGCAGGTCTCCACCCAAATTAGAATGATAGAATGAATTGGAGTATATAGAGTAAAAATAGAAAAAAAATTGAGGAAATCGGTTATGTATATGTTCTGCATTCAAAAGTATGTCCAATTGGCGTTCATTTATTAAATTTGAATGAACGTTGACGAAATTGAACTTAGGATCTGTTACTGTGATATATAATCAATCAAAGTGAATAAAAGGTGTTGAATTCAATAGAATTTGAAAAAACCATTTCATTAATTGATTTTTTTTTTATTTTCTTGAATTTAAATTAAGTTCGTATGTTCATGAATTCGGTCTGAAATCTAAAATAAGAACATGGAAACTTGTTTTGAAATTTGTTGAGTTTGTTATGTAGAAAATGAAAAAATAAGTAAAAAAAGTATTGAGTTGATTGCAGAAAATAGATGGTATGTCCCCAAGTCAAGTTCGTTCGTTTAATACACATATCTGGATCAACCTTTTTTTTTTGAGATGATATGGAATCAGCTATATTGTAGCGGCGGCCAAATTGGATTTCTCAAGATAAACAGTTTTAAAATGACAGCAGAGATAATGGTATTTCATAAATTTGGTCAGTTCCTATTGGTCGAATTTCTATTACTGTGGGACAACCCTACATACATACAAACAGTTCAAGCTAAATAAAACCGTTTAATAAAATAATTTGCTATTTTGTTATGGCAGCCATCTTGGATTTGGATTTTTCATGACCTACTGTGATCTACTATTCAAGCCCTTCCATTTGATATCCATATTGATCGGGTTTTGAGAAAATATGCAGCCCGCCATTTGATAGTGGCAGCCATCATAAGTTTACATTTTTCATAAATAACTGTGTTCTATTAGTCAAGCCCTTTCATTTGATACCCATATTGATGGGGATTTGACATAATATGTAGTCCGACATTTGGTAGTTGCAGCCATCTTAGATTTACATTTTTCTTATATGACCGTATTCTACTAGTCAAGCCCTTTCATTTGATATCCATATCGATGGGGTTTTGGAAAACTCATATTGATGAGGTTGTGAGAAAATATGTGATCCGTCATTTTGTGGCGGCCGCCATCTTGGATTTTCAAGATCATGAAACACGCTGTTTTATAATGACTACAGAGATAAAGGTGTGTTCCAAATTTCAGATCAATCGGTCAACAGAGAGGGGGTTGAATTTCTATTAATGTAGGTAAGCGCTACAGACAAACATGTTACAAACATACAAACATACAAACAGATTACAGGGCAAGCTAAAAAAACGTTTAAAAAGGGGTATACCACAACAGTTTAAAATAATGGACGCAGTGGCTCAAATCGGACGGAGCAATGTCTGGAAAAAACGGCGGGTGGATAGAATCTCCCATTTCAGCGTTTCCAAGTATGTTTTGACCGGTTTCGCGACATGCGGCCGAGCATTGTCGTGCTGCAAAATGACTTTATCGTGTCTTTGCTCGTATTATGGCCGTTTCTTCTTCACTGCACGGCTCAAACGCATCAATTGTCGTCGGTAGAGGTCCCACGTAATGGTTTCATTCGGTTTTAGCAGCTCATAGTAAACCACACCTAGCCAATCCCACCAAATAGACAGCATAACCTTCTGGCCGTGAATATTCCGCGCGGCCGTCGTCGATGTTGATGCATGGCCGGGGTATTCATACATTGCCCGACGTTTAGGATTATCGTAATGGACCCACTTTTCATCGCCAGTAACGATTCGATGCAAAAACCCCTTTCTTTTATGCCGTTGGAGCAGTTGTTCGTACGTGAAAAACGGTGTTCGACGTCTCGTGGCTCCAATTCATACGGCACCCAATGTCCCATCTTTCGGATCATTCCCAGCTACTCCAAGTATATCTGCAATTTCTTTTTGCGTTTGTGACGGATCTTGATCGAGTAAAGCCTCCAATTCTTCATCTTCAAACATCTTCGGTGGTCCGAAACGTTCTTCGTCTGCCAAGTCAAAATTACCCCTTTTAAACCGTGCAAACCACGTCTGACACGTTCGCTCAGTTGGAGCATGGTCACCATAAACTTCCACCAAAATGCGATGACTTTCCGCAGTTCTTTTCTCCATATTACAGTAATGAAGTAACACTCCCTACAAAAACACTCTCGTCGGTACGTAATTCGAGATATTCGAAGTGGCAAAAAACTATGTTGTTTACGCTTCAACTTTTTGACATATACTGAAAAAGATGTGCAATGACAGTAGCTTTCCAACGAATGTCTGGAAATTTGCTTCACTGGAATAATAATCAAGTTACGCCATCTGTTGTAAAACCGAAGAAACTTACCGGTACACCTAATATTATCAAAATGTTTGCAATGTTTACTTCTAACAACTATTATGTCATCAAGTTTGAAATATTGTTGTCTCCGTAAATGTGAGCGTTATCCAAGCGATTTAATATTGAAAAAATAAATCTTTCGAACAATGGTATCAACAGATCGATGAAATCTAGAGACATCATATTATGTATATCATATTTACGTGAAAAAAGAGAAAAGTTTATAATGAATGAATAGATTAAAACACAACACGTCTCTTTTTTGAGACAAACGAATAACAAATTAAAGAATGGCGAGGTAGTGTGTGATTTTTCAACAATTATCCATTTGTTTCCAAGAAGCCACTCAAAGTGGTTATTGGAAATAAAGACCAATCCACAATTCATCCTTTTGTCATTTTATGTATATGTGGGATCAATGAGTCTTCTAATGTCAACATGATTGTAATATCGGAAGTATTTCAACGTGAAAAGATTGCGAATAACGATGTCGTAAATTATTGGGCTGAGGAATAAGTTCGTAGCTTTTATTTAAACAAAAAACAAAAAATTATATCGCCACAGTTCATTTTTTCCGCCAATTCACGGCTGGTTTGGTGACCGTTTTCCTTCAAAAGTGGTTTGAGGCGTTCTTCATCGAATTCAGAAGGGGGGACGTCAAAGTCGCCGTTTTTGAAACCTTGTAAACCATTGTCATACACCTCCCCCATAGACCTTCTCCCAGGCTGCTTCGGTATCTTTCAGACCTCCATGAAAAGCTATGAAGAGCAGGTGTCGAAAATGTTGATTTTTTTACTTCTGGGTACCGTTCTGAATCATATTTCGGATACTTTGTTCGTAAATTAGAGTAAAACACAATTCTGATTACTTAGAAATGTTCTCCAATAATGAACACTCGTAAATGTTTCGGGAATTGTTGAATAATATTAATTTTTCACTGAACTACGATTAATAAAAGTTGACCCAATATCACCCCTTAGAGGGGTGACATTGGGTCAAAGTAGTGAATATTACTTTTTATGAAGAATTGTGTTTAGAAATCAATTTCTCAATAACTTCAAGATAATTTAACAACATGTAAGTGGCTTGAATGATTATTTAAGAAAATAGTGTCAATCCACCTAGAAGTACGATGGGAATGTTTATATACAGTCATTCAATGTCAAACCGATATAGTGGTTCTCAGATTTTTGTGGTAGTTTTGTTCTTCATCGCAAAACATTAGACCCGTATTTTTTATCATTAGCGTGGCTATTTCCATTTTAGGGTTGCCCAAAAAATCAAATTTTTCCCATTTTTTCCAAAAATGACTTTTTTTTAAATTCATAACTTTTGAACTGCCATTTTAGGAAAGATAATTTTTTTTCTCATTTTTTCCAAAAATTACTTTTTTTTCAAAACTCATAACTTTTGAACTACTGCACCGATTCAGTTTATCGACGTATCAAATTAAAGCCAATTAGCTAGTCTCTTTTCGAAAAATACTATACCTGCAGAAATTTTGGTTTTTGGTCTTGTAATTATTGATTGTATTTATTGTATTTTTTATAGTTAACATTGTCTCGGGACCAAGGGCGTTAAACTTTATTTTTTCTTGAAAGCTAAGATTTTTTTTAGATAACATATCTAAAATTAAGAGTTGCGTTATTTTGTGTTATTGAGTTATGATTTTTCAAAATTACCCCGATGGTCCGAAAAATCATTTTTCCTTTTATTTTCCTCCAAAAATGACTTTTTAAAAAATTCATAACTTTTAAATTACCGAGCCGATTTGGATATTCGATATACCAGTTTGAAGCTACATGAAATACCACCACATTTGCATAAAAATTTGATTCTAGTCGCATATATGTTGTCCAGTCGCTTAGGAATACTGAACGAAAACTGAAAACATGTCAACTTTTCAAAATCACTTGAAAACGAAAAAAAAAACACCTCTCTGATATTCGGATATGTTATGTAAAAAAACCTCAGCTTTTAAGAAAAAACTAATTATAGGAGGTTGTGTTCAAGACACGACCGCATTGTTGACGTAGAACTACGTTAGGGTTTCATTCAAGTCGCTTGTTTATAACTGCGGATATTATTTTATAATGCTACGAAAATTTTGAGATAACCATTCTACCAGTTTGGTCGCCCTGAAATGTTTTTTTTATTGTAAAATCATTTGACGATAATTGTTTGATGATTCATTCTTGTGCTCGCAGAACAATACATGCTCGAGATAAGCGCAGCTGTCATCCTTAGTGGAGAAAGTTTTGCTACTGGCAAGCGAAACCAAATCACATACAGCATTTCAGAACGACATTTACTTTCTTGGTGACTAAATAAACGAAATAAACTCTATAGGGCTCTTGCCACACATACATGCAGAGCATCTGTTGGGCAAACAGCATTTGTTTACATTCGTAGCTTCTATGCAGCAGAAGCGGATTCATTATCAATCGACGTTCTTGTAGATGATTTAAACATAGTTGCGATTTTTCTATTAGCGCGAAATATTCCATAGAACTAACATGAACTTTGTGTAACAGTTAGGCAAGCTATTTACCGAACAAGAGCTTTTGTCTGACGCATATTGCTCAACTTACTAGCACCTATTTCGCGATGTTCATTGAGCGACTTTCCCACTAGATATAAATCGAAAAAAATAACAGGAAAGGTTTATCAGCATGTTCGGACCTTGATTCAAGACACGGAGGCTCGAGCTTACGTTCGAATGCTTCCTTGTATTTTCTATGAATTAGCCAATTGATCGATTTTCTTCGTTTCCGATCAATTTTCTTATAACCATATTTCACTTCTCCGCAGAGCATTCAGGTACATGGAAATCATATCTGAGGGTTGGTTTATCTTTCTGGCTGAATATGTTCTTAATTTCAACAGAATCATCTGCTTTTTTGGCGAAACTAACCACCGATTAAGGATATCTGCACACGAGACCAGCATTTCAGGGTAAAAAGCACAAAGCCTAAATGGGAGCACACTTCACCTAATCCGACTATACAATCGCAATGTGCAATTTGCATTGTTTCTGTGAAACTTTCTGAATAATCAATCTGCTTCCATTGATTTGGATCATAGCCATAACAGAAATTTCTATTTTTGTCCTTGTATATGGCTTTGAAGTTCAAAGTAAATATTTCTATGTAAAGAGACATATATTCGCATGTTATTAATATAGTGCAGCGCGTAATTTCTATAACTATTTCGCTCAAATAATTATTTAAACAAAACTCAATCTTGTCAATCCATATAAATCCTATGCAGCGATCTCTTTTGCCTGCCCAACAGATCACTAATGCATATGCACGCTGCAAGCGCCCTATCTGTTAATCTCAACAACATCGAAAAGAGTAGCACTGCTTCATTATGATCAAGATTAGCGCAAATGCAATCCTAGTTGAAAGCAGTTTTGCGACTGACACGCGAGCCCAAATAAATTAATAACTAAATATAACTTATTGAATAACTTGGTATTCCCCAAATAATTTTTTGGTGCACAACATTAACACCTGCTTCACCATAGCGTCAGTTCAATGCATTGATGACAGAAAACAAACAATGTCAACTGCTTGGAAAAAGGCTGAATATTTGCTTCAGCAGAGATTCATTATCAATACCTTAGCGAAAATATTTCCCTCTCGCTATCTTCCCTCCTTGTTTATATTTATCATTACGACTGCATAATTTGCAACACCAAACAATCATCAATCATAGCATAAAAAATTAGGCGATTGTTGCATCGTTACAGGGCCAATGCACATGGGAGCAGTTACAAATGGGATTTCAGCGTAACGAAGATGCACTATTTTTATGTACGGGTTATGGAGCACGCACGTACGCATACAAATACCCATATACGATGGCTTGAAGCAACAAAATATACACACACTTATCTCCATTTTGCGCTCTTCTCAACAGAAGCCCTTCCTGATAATATTGCCAGTCTAGATTAGCTTATCTGGCATCCTTTGTGTTTCCTAGCTTTCCTACCGTTATGCGAAACCAAATCACTGACAAAATTCTAGAACATTTATTTTCTTGGTGAGCTGACGATAGCCTAGCTTGATAATTACCCACACAATTGTGTAGCTCAGAACTTTAATGCAATGGCGTCAGCTTGATGCAATGATGGCAATACCAGAGACATCAGCGAGTGAGTAATTTGGTGAGAAAGGCATTCGATCCCTCGCTGTCCAGCTCGCCCAGCAACGATGTTGTTCAGTCGATTGCCTCACGAAGAATGAAAGTTTGCCTCATTCCATTCCATTCTTTGTTTTTGAGAGGCTTTAAACTTTGCATTTCATTCGCCTCTATTTTGCCTCAGTGAGATCCACTGTTTATACTCTAGGCAAAAATTCCCCTTCGTTCTTCTTCTTTTCCTTTGTTCACGGAGACTCTGCTCTTACGATTTCAAAAAGAGTTGGTCGTTATTGACAGCTCTGTTCGGGAAAGCACACAAACGGACAGAACAAATGTATGAGAAAATGGAAATGCTTCCAATTCTCATTAATTTAAACCATATACAGACTATGGGATTATAATGTATAGCATATCAAACAAATCTTAGGGAATTTCCGATTCGTTTGGTATGTAAATCGCCAAAATCCGTTTGCGGCAAAAATAGTTATTAACGTTAACTTTATTTCATAAAAACGAGACCTGTTTTCAGATTTGGCACCCTTAATGAAAGACGTAGTTCTACGTCAAAAATATAAAAAACATGGTGACCTTAGTTTCGATGCCATGTAAGCTATGAAAAACAATTACATTCAATAATTACGAAAACAAAATCTGGGTTTTTTAAGCGTAATGTGTTTCAAACAACTAGCTCATTGGCTTTATTTTGATATATCGATCATCTAAATCAGTCCAGTAGTTCAAAAGTTATGAATGATTGAAAAAGGTCATTTTTGGAAAAAAAAGCGGAAAAGTTGATTTTTCGGACCACCATAAAATGGAAATGGCTACCCTAATTAAAATAAAATTAAAACAAACGGGTCTAATATTTTACGATGAGTAATAAAACTACAAATTTTCATGAAAATCTGACAATCACTATATCGGTTTGGCATGGAATCCAATTTTGCGCTTGAACCATTCTCACCCCCACTCAGTGTAAATAAGATATTGTTTCGAAAATATTGAAATTCGAATGGAAAAAAATTACACAATAATTCTATCCAATATTTACAATTTTAGTAGTCCTGTATAATGCTGGGCATGACATTTTTTCTGATGTGTTATTTGATGGCTATTTACACATCAAACCTTGATGAATTATTAAATAATAACTATTTGTACTACAGTTAAGTATTATGCATTGGAAGTTGTGGAAATATGTCTCCTATTAAACGGCTTGCAGCTTTCTAAAATGTTCGCAATATTTGGCAAGATATTACTAATAGTAACTTTCTCCATTTTTGACCCCATTTCACCCCATAACCCATTTTCACCCCCATCGACGGTAACTCAGAAATACAATTAGTATAGTTTGGAGAGCAGAAAGAGTTTTTTTGTATGAATAGTTACCTTTTGCTAAACAGCAAAAAAATCGTTGTAAATAAAAGAAATATAAAAACGCTATGAACTTATTTCCCAACCCAATATATAAATGTATTAAAATTATATTCAAAGATACTTTCTTACTACAACATTTATGATTTTAAATGACCACTAGGATCATATAACGTCATCAAAATACATTTAAATAATTGAAAAAGGAACCAGAAGTTTTCGAAACAAAAATCGTTTTTGAAATTTCGTTATCCAGTAAATATGATAAAAAAATATTTTATGACTTTAAGTTTTCACATTTCAAACGTGACGGAAAAATAATGGTTTTTGAGTTATTTAAAATTAAAAAGTGATATTTATTTATTTTTTCCCAAAAAAAATAATTTTTTCGCTGTGTATATGTTCTTGTGCTCCCGTGGCCGAGTGGTTAGCGTCATAACTAACATGCCGGGTGTTCGGGTTCGATTCCCGTTCTGGCCGGGGGAATTTTTCGTCAAAGAAATTTCCTCCGACTTGCACTGTGATCACGCGTATTCTAGAGCTTGCCACTCAGAATGCATTCAAGGCGTGTTATTTGGCATAGAAATCTCAACTAAGTACTAATAAAAATGACGCAAGTAATACTACGTTGAGACGGTGAAGTTCCTCTAGGAACGTTAGTGCCATTGAAGAAGAAGAAGAAGAAGATGTTTTTTTCTAAACGCTTATCAAATCCCTACAACTTGTTCTTAGACAGTTTTTACAATCAATAGACTTTGAAAAAAATAATTTTAAAATGAATACGTCTTTTTCAAATAATTTGAAACGAATACACTCTAATTTTGCCGATCCGTCTTTTCGTGTGAAAATACTCATATTACTCTGTACTCAATATTAATATTGAGAGATGTAAACGGCGAAAAATAGAATAGTGTATAAATTAGTTGAGGTATTGACTCGTTGAGGTCAATTCCACCATAATTAATGTCTCACTGTACTTTCTCCCACAGTTTACCGTACCCAATCGATCGACTCGCAGCGCAGCAGTGGCGTAGACGATGGGCGATCCTCGTCCGCTCAGCACTCACAGCATCACCGTTCATCTCGTGCAAGTTCACTTAAGCGATCAAGATACGTAGGAGGAGACGGAACCGCTTCAATTGGCTCCCGCAAAAGCGATCGCGGCGATGGGGAAGATGAGGACTCACTGCGTCAATTGCTTATCGAGTAAGTTTTCGCCTTCGTCCACTCTTGTTTTTTTTTTCTTTATTTTCTTTCTCTTCTCAAAACGGACATTGAAACCATAACCATAACAACTTTCTTCTCTCATCCAACTGAACCATATGAAACAAACAAAAAACTCGTTTATTTCATGTATCTCATCAGCAGCCAACTTTCATCAAATTGATTAACATTTTCTCTGGCTCTTGTCCCACTTTCTCTTATGTGTCTCTCTCTCTCGTGTCAAACTGACGTGAATTGAACGTGTTCAGAACAAAAAAAAACACCAAAAATAGTCAAATCACCCACCCAAAGAATGATTTTTCAATTGCCTGTTCGTGTCATCCAGAATCATCCTCGTTCCCTCTCGACCCAAAGCAATAGCTGAATATAAACTTTTATTTTGTATACTTTAGCACACCCTCATTTCCACCTCCCTCTCACTACCAAGCCACAAGTGAATGAACGAAGGCGCGCAACAAGCAAACGAAATCTCTCCCCCATCAGCATCCAGCATCCATCGAGCATCAGCATCACTTGTATTTTTTATTAAATTTTCAGATGCGTCATATTTTCCCATTATTAATTTCTCGTTTTTTGTTGCGCTCCTCTCGACTCTCATGCTGTTCAATGTTTTATCAAGAATCACATCCAACGTCAAGAGGCAACAGTGGCAGCAGCAGCAGCAGCAGCATCATCTGCAGCATACTTCATCCACCCTCCTCCCCCATTCCACCGCAGCAACCCCTCACCCGAATGGTGTTTTTCTATGTGTATTTTTCGTTCGTTAACTGTCGTGATTTTGTCTGTTCCGTTCAAAAGTTCAAACAAACGCCATCTGTCGAGCATTTATTAGAATTTCGATCACCGCCGCCTAGCACTTAGTCACCGAGATTCCGTGTTGTTCCGTGCTGAAATTGGGGGCGTGTGCTTATCGCTGAGTGTGTATCGTGTGTCTAGTGTTTCGCAACAAAAGTGCAGAAAGCATGAAATATTGAATGACGTTATACTTTTTTTTGTTTCTTTCCTCTCTCACCCAATGGTTTATGAAATGATTCATTTACAACAATTATTTTCGGTGGGGGGAAAATTCTGACACAAAAAAGGCCCAACTTGAAAGCGACTTCCGTTGCATTCCAGAGGGCAACAATGCACTTAAACTTATTTCGTTTTTTTTCTGGAGAAACGAGGAGCATTGCACCTCCCAAACAAAGCGATATTTTCTCCCGTCTAAAAACAAAAACGTGCAATTTTTTCACCCGAATTAAACTGACCGGCGCTGTATAATAACACGCGAAATTTAGTCCTTCTTAGAAAAAAAAAAAGAAAACAAGAAGATGGAGAGTGCTGGAAAAGCACGATAAGAGCAAACAGAACCACGTCCATCAGTCGGTTCTCGTCCGCTCGTCAGTCAAACCAACCGTTCCAATTGGATCCTGCTGCTGCCTGCCTAAATGTACCTTTGGGACCCTCGTCGAGCGTCCATTCGTCTGTCCAAACCAACCGTTTGTGCCGGCGAGGGGCGCGCATTTTAAAGGAATTTCTTTTATACGAGCGAGCAAAAAAAAAAATAAAACGAAAAAAATCATCAGCATCAACGGCAGCGGTGGCAAAAAGCTTCCAGAAATACAAAAGTCCCCCTCTGTTTCTAACACTCCGACCCGAACCAACCTTGGTGTAGAGTATCCCGTAGCGCGCTGTTATCCAACTCGGCCTTTGTTATGGCAGCAGCAGCAGAAGAGTCGCCTTTTTCGCAAATGAAAAAGCTTATGAATGATGCGAATGAGGCGACAGTGGCCATCACCTAGCGGTCCACCACCCCCTCCCCCTCCCTCAACTCGGACCGAGATACAGAGAAGGATGAGAAATAAAAATCATCCTCTCCGGGTTGTGACTAAAATGTGTGTGTCTTCTCAGAAAGCGAAGTGAAACAATGCTTACGAAAAGGGAAAAAATGGAAATGTTCGCACTGTGAGTCGGGAATTCAGAGGACGTGTCAACAATCAGAGTTGATGGAAACACACACACACACACACACACACACACACACACACACACTCACACACACACACACACCAAAAACACACGAAGATCTTCCAGCAGCTTGGGTCACGGAAAGCAAAGCCCCGTCGCTTGATCCGAGCTGACAGTAACAATTTCAATATTAGAGAGATGAGTAGGTCCTTTCCCTGGAGTTGTCCAGAGCTACAGCAGCACCAGCCTGTGTTCGGACGAAATGAGACCGGCACAAAATTATGCATTCATGAAATGATTAAAGGGTTTGAAATGGGATTGCTGAAAACCCGTCACGAGCAAGGCGTCACGGGTACAGAGTTCGAGGCAGTGCGTGACAAAGTTGGAAGATGTAGCGAGCGGCTGGGAACGATGCTGCCCAATTAAGATGTTTGTCTTACCCAAAGGACAAATGTTTCCACTGTTTTTTTCCGAGCAGAACTTTCTTGTGTTTCGTGTCATTTAATCAATTTCGCGTAGGGCATTTCAGCTTTACGGAGTTGAAGTATGTGCTGTCGCAGATGCTACGCATTGCAAACTATAGAATAAAAATCTGTCAAATAAAAAAAAATTAAACTTCCAATTGAAAATAAAAATATGGTACAAATTATTTATTCATTTCTATATCAACAAAGTTCTGTAGAAAAAATCAGTTGCACACAAATTTTGGAAGTTTTTTTTCTTAAATCTAGGATGTTTCAGTAGTTTTTAGATCTTTTCGTGTTCATAATCAAATAGTTGACGTTTTTCGTTTTTATTTTTTAACGCTATACTATCGGATTTTTTTTTGTGTCGGATCCAATCCGCTTAGATTGTTCTAGCGTAAAGAAGTTTGCGATCAAAGGGCCTGGCCGGGTAAGGGAGTAAAAAATGCCCCAAACCAAATCACCAACTGTATGGTAAATGTTGTACACCCAGGTTTTTTTACGCGGTTATTTTTTGCGCGGTTTTTTTACGCGGTTTTTTCAATTAACGCGTTTTTTTTACGCGGATTTTCAAATTAACGCGGTTTCCTTACGCGGATTTTCCAATAAACGCGGTTTGCAGTGCAGTGCAGTCCCCCTCAGCTCACATTTTTCTCTCATGTTCCCTCAGAGCATATTACGGTAATTAGTGCTTGTAACGGAGCTTAGCGCTTAGTGCCGCACCTTATCACGATTCTTACGTGGATTTTAGGTGTTGGGTAACGGGGAGCTCGCCGGGCGGTACAGCGGGACGGGGTTTTAACGGGCAACGATTCGTGAATGTCTTTCCCTGTCTACTTAGCTTTGTACGGTCCAACAGTAGTACTGCGCGTGCATCGGCAGAAGAGTGTACAAATGTACAAAAAAAGCAGATTACCTCATTCGTGAGGAAAACCGAACTATAGCTACCTGTAACCAACGAAATTGCAGGAAAAAACTACGGGTTTTCGGAAGCGAGCAACACTTAACTTTCAATTTTTTTAAATTTTTTTTTATTTTTACATAAGGATAGCCCCATTTGATATCTATCATTAGATGACATGTTTTTTTACGCGGATTTTCCAATTAACGCGGTTTTTTTACGCGAATTTTCGAATTAACGCGGTTTTTTTACGAGGTACGTATCCCCCGCGTAAAAAAAACCTGGGTATATAGGATATTAAATAAGGAATTTTAGCGGTTTTTTTGAACCCCTATGTGGTTTAACATAGGATCTATAGTGAAAAACGCCCTTTACGTTTATTTCACGCCATCCTCAAAAGCTTCGAGATAAAAATTTGAAAAAAAAAACCGAATGTGCATCTTACTACGGTGTATCAAGAAAAATTATCAAAAAAATATTCCATCAAAAATTTAAGTACTAAAACAAATATTGAAATTTTGTTTGAAATTTTTTGTTTTGTGATTTAGAGATTCAGTACTACTCTAATTCATATTTAAATATGTTCCTACGGTTTTTCTAGATTTGTGTGATTTTTTTCAGACTATTTTTTTTCAGATTTATTTCGGATTTTAAATATTTCAAAAAAAAATTTTTTTTTATTATTTCCATAGTAAGGCTGGGTAAGGGATTATATTTTAGTACCATAGGATCTATGGTGAAAAAATCACTTTTTTCATTTTTTTTTCACGCCATTCTCAATAGCTTTGAGACAAAAATATGAAAAAATACTGAAAGTACATCTTACTAAGGTGTATTGATAAATATCTTCAAACTATTTTTTCTTCAAAAAATCTAATAATAAAACATTTTTGAATACGCAGTACAAAATTTTCTGGCATTTCGAAATTTTGAAAAAAAAAATATAACTTTGAGACCCACTTCTGCTCTAATTTTTATTTAAATGCGTTCATATGTGTCTTTTTTTCTACATGTGGCTTAATTTTTCCAGAATTTTTAAGAGCATTGCGAGACACAAAAATAATTTTCTAGATCGTCTGCATTATTATTTTTATTTTATTTAAATCGATTATATTTTTGTATTCGTTGTAAGACTCAAATAAAAAAAAATAAAAATAATTGTAATTTTTGACTTTATATACCTTTTTTGCAACAAATTCGATTTTATACTTGTATCGGTATAAAATCAAATTTGTTTCGAATATAACTTAAAAACCGTCTGTATTCTATTATTTTACTGAGCATACAGACTTTCATACAAAATACTGATAGGGGGGAAGAACAAGTATTAATATTCATAAAGGGGAGAATGGAGCAAAAAAGGTTGAAAACCACTGCTCTAAATGTACCGACAAAATTTAGACATATGAAAAACAAAATTTAAAAAAATGTATAAGAGCAGTTATGGGTCTCTAAATTAGAAATAAATTAAAAGTGGCCAAAGGCAAAAAAAAATTTTTTTTGCGCATTCCTCTTAAAAATTCAAGAAAAAATTAAGCTACATGTGGAAAGAACAACACATACGAACGCCTTTAAAGATAGAGTAAAATTGGGTCTCAAAGTAATATTTTAATTAACAATTAAAAAAAATAAAATTTAATTTAAAATTAAAATAAAAATTAGTTTAAACATTTTTTTAGCATTCGATTTTTTGATGATTGACCGATACACCTTAACAAGATGTGCGTTCTGGATTTTTTTTTCATATTTTTGTCTCAAAGCTATTGAGAATGGCGTGAAAAAAACGAAAAGGTGCATTTTTCACCATAGATCCTATGGTGTACATAATAAGGACTCAAATATTGGGTTGGGGAAAAAGAAATGTCGTATATTGTCAATATATGGCAACACTTAAACATATATTGTGTTGTACTTATCGCATCGGGTCATACTATACGGCTATTTAAAGACGACAATCTGTGCTACAAGTGTCGTTTTGACAGTGTTGTGATTTTCCTTTTCGGTCTCAAGTTATAGCGCGTCAAAGATGGAATCCACCAAGCAAGAAATTCGCCATATTTTACGATTTTACTACCTGCGAGGTAAAACTGCAACGAAGGCAGCCGAAAAAAATGTAGCAGCCGTGTAGTTTATGGACCCGATACTGTAACGATTCGCACAGCACAGCGTTTTTTTTTCCAAAATATATATTTTTATAAAGGCTCATATGGCGTTAGCCTCACGGGGCCGGGAGTTCAATACTTTGACAATTTTTCTTATTATCTATGTTAGTAATATGTAACCGATTACTCGCGGTTGGCTCGAGGTTAGTATTACAAGTGTTTTCGTAATTGGGATGTTGCTGTCTCCAATGCTCTGTACGTGTGCCCGACACGGGATACTTCCTATTGGGATGCAGCTGACCATTAATCAGCAACGCCCCCCTAGTCTGTACCTCATATCTAGCGTGGTGCGTCTTTCTCGACCCGAGGAATCCAGGATAGAATGGTCACTAGCCGGCGCAATCATCAGTTCGTGTAGAGTTGTCATGAGCGGTACAACCTTTGGCTCTTGTTGAATGATCAGTGGACTGCACAACCTTTGGCCCGTGTGTCTGTAAAGAGTGTGTGTATGTATTGCCGCGACTAAGTAAACACAGTAAGTACAGTAAGTAAAGTAAAGTAAAGTAAAGTAAAGTAAAGTAAAGCACAGCGTTGGTTTGATCGATTTCGTTCTGGTGTAGTGACTGTCGAAGATACACCCCGTACTGGTAGGCCAATCGTCGTGGAAACCGATAAAATCGTTGAAATCATCCAAGTAGACCGGCATGTGAACACTCGCTCGATTGGCCAGGAACTGAGTATAGACCCAGGGTACGTTTATGATAAGGTAGTCTGGACTGACTAGTGCATTAGTAACAGTGAGGCTGTGACGTGTTAGCTTTGCAAGTATCGTGGAGTGGTATAATGAATTCGTCTAAATAAGTTTATTTCTTTTGTATTTTAGCTAAATGTATACAATTATTCATTGCTGCGTAAAGACAATCTATTAAGATTTTTTTTCTAATCAAAACCTAGGGGAGATTGTGGTTCGGTAATTCAGAGTTTAGCTTCCTGAAGCTCTCTGTAGCTCTCCGATACCTCCTACTGCAGTGCTTGAATTAAGCTTTCAGAACTAGCAGAATCACTAGAATCACAATTGATAGTGCTGCTCCCGATTTCATTTGACGGAATATCCCTCTCGGGATAGTCATGTTTCGTCCCATTAGAAAACTGGACCAATTCTGCGGATGTAATGGATGATTTATTATTTTTTACTCTTGCTTGATGTCAATCAAGACCTTTCGGCGAGTCGTCCGTTTTGATTTCCCGAGGCATGAGAATCGTTGGCCTTTCGACAGTAGGAACAGCTAAAAATAAACATTTTTATGTAATAATTGTAACTATAATATTAATTTGCTCAAATTTACCTGTTTGTATCAGCTTTCGACGATATTGTACTTTCAAGCCATCGATATGAATGAAACAATCTGGACTGAAGTGAGGCGAGCAAATGTACATGTTTTTAGTATTGCTGTTTAGGTCCTGTCCAAAGAATCGAAGCCATTTCTTCCGAATAGTCACATCCCTTGGGGATCGATGGAATGATAATTTGTGGGATATGTTTTCATAATTCGAGTTGAACTCGAGCCAGGGTATCAATGACCGAACGCTCACGCATCCGGGTGCCACACATCGAGCCATAGAGTTATCTGAAAATAGAATGCAGTCGGGCCACCGTAAAAAGATCACTTTAAAAAGCAACATAGAAACAATTAACGCATTTTGATGAACTCAATTCTGATCATGAGTTGTCCAATTCAATAATGTTGTTTTGTCCAAGATGGTGGAGTTAACAGGTGGCTCGTAATTTACACTATTTAGAAAAGACGTATGAGGAATGGCAAGACGAAAAGTTTGGATTTGTTTATGTTATTACTTACGTTGATATGGTTACATTTGATTTCGTCGAAGGTATTTGAAGCAGTATAATAAATAAACAGTTGTCGTTGAAAATTGTAACCTAGTAACCTTTATGCATATGCTTCCGCCAGCTGGCTCGGCTAATGTGATTCAAGGAATGCTTTGATCGTGGTACCGCCACTGGCGTATAATTTGCAGCTTTGTTTTTTGTGCTGGTTCATAACGGCAATCAACCGTGCCGACGAAACTGTAGTCAATGTTTAGTGTTGATTGGATACCATCTATGTAAATAAGTTCAAACTTACGGGATACGTCCGAACGGCAATTCTGACATTACGTTTTACCTTCCACTTCACTTATCTTGGTTTTGTCCACATGATTTCTATGGCAACCGCTTGGCGCGCTGCAGTTTGTTTATGTTTGTTTATGGTGTGCTTCGCGCATAGCAGAAGTATGGTTTTACTGTGTTGATTGTGTTGAGGTGAACACTTCTAAAATGCCCAAGAAAAGGCAATATTGTGAAGAAAGCCTAAATTATGAATGAATCAATATGATGACAGTAAACTCAAGTAATGATAAATGCAACATCTAATTGTGAATTCGAATGTTTTCATTCAAAAATGGAGATTTCTAAAACCGGACAAACCATGATAATTTTTTTGGGCAAACCATGATCAGAGGTGGTCAAACCATGATCATAATTCTTCTTTAAGGCAAATCGTTAAAAAACATAAAAATTTGAATAACCTTATGGTAGTATTAGCAACGAGAGACTTGGGGCTTTTCAACAAACCCAAACTCGTATCGATTATGTGTGATTTTCATGAAGAAAAATCGATTTGCATTTACTAGTTGCGTAAAAACACCCCAAATTGGACAAACCAAGATCATTTACCCTATTCGTAATAAAAAAACACTTGTTATGAATTGCTTTGCGATTGCAGATTTCCGTCAAAGCTAAGATGTCATAGTTGAGAGTGTATAAGTGAATCGTGTCGGACACACTTCGAGTCCAGGATACCTTCTCATAAACGTACCCTGGTACAGACCATAAAACCGTTTGGAACCATTTGCAGAAGATTGGATTCCAAAAAAAGCTGGATGTGCCACACGAGTTGACGCAAAAAAATATTTTAGACCGAATCAACGCCTGCTATGCACTGTTGAAACGGAACGAACTCGATCCATTTTTGAAGAAGATGGTGACTGGTGATGAAAAGTGGATCCGTACGAAAACCTGAAGCGGAAAAAGTCGTGGTCGAAGCGCGGTGAGCCGGCCCAAACCATCGCCAAGCCCGGATTGACGGCCAGGAAGATTTTGCTGTGTGTTTGGTGGGATTGGAAGGGAATCATCCACTATGAGCTGCTCAACTATGGCCAGACCCTCAACTACTGTGACCAGCTTGAACGCTTGAAGCAGGCGATTGACCAGAAGCGGCCAGAAATGATGAATAGGAATGGTGTTGTTTTCCACCAGGACAACGCTCGGCCTCACACATCTTTGATGACCCGCCAGAAGCTACGGGAGCTCGGAAGTGATGTCCTATTGCACCCACCGTATAGTCCGGACCTGGCTCCAAGTGATTATCACCTCTTCTGGTCCATGCAAAACGCTCTTGGTGATACTATGTTGGTTTGCGAAAACTGGCTGTCTGAGGTTTTTGCAAATAAAAAGGGGGTGGGAGGGCGTTTTATAAGGGGGGGATAATGAAGTTGCCTTCTAAATGGCAACAAGTTTGCGAACAAAACAGTGCATATTTGACTTAAATTGGATAATTTTAAGTATGTTAAATAAAGCGTCCAATTCCGATCAGAAATACGACATTTCTTTTTCCCCAACCCTATATATGGTACTACTGCCAAAATGTTTTATTTAGTACCCTATACAATATTTTCCATACAACTGGTGATTTGGTTTTGGGGACTTTTTACTCCCTAACCCAGCCAGACTCTTCGGAAATATAGAAAAAAATTGTACCGCGAAACACTGAAAAAATCACACATATCCAGAAAAGCCGTAGGAACACATTTAAATATGAATTAGAATAGTACTGAATCTGTAAAAAAAATTTTCAGGATTTCAATTTTTTGTTAGTACTTAAACTTTTGATGAAATTTTTTTTTTGATAACTTTCCGTGATACACCGTTGTGAGATGCACATTCAGTATTTTTTTCAAATTTTTATTTCGAAGCTTTTGAGGATGGCGAGCTCTCGTGCCCGATTAGAGGTGACCAAACTTATGAATTTGAAGCCTCTGTAGCACAAACAATGAATCGAACCCGAGCGAAAGAATATGGAAGAGTTGCCCACGGGTAGACTGAAGTCAGTAGCAGCAAATCGCTTAATTCCTCAGTATCCGCAGTACGAGCACGGTATTTGCATTATGAACTGTTGTGTGCGATATCGAAAAAACGCTGTGTGTAATATAAACATTAGGAAAGCCTGTTAACGTCTCGCTAGCTGGAGCAAGACCACGTAGCATTATATGCCTTCTTAAGAAAATGGAAATAACTTGACAGTTACATGACCAAAATTAGGAAAAAAATTAGGAAATTAGTTTTTAACTAATTTATTTATTGTAAATGTACTAAATAACATCGCAAACTGCTTCTAGAACATTTTCCGAACTAGCGAACTAGTGAATTATCAAGATCGCACATAAATTTTGCATATGAAATTAAGTAGGCGTTTTTGCTCGACAGGGGCGTTTTATATATTGCTCCGGCATAAGGCAACAGATTATTCAATGCAACAATTTTATCGGCATTTGAGAGACACTCGACAAAAATTTAGAGGAACAGATTGAGAAGTCGAAACTTTGGAATGGTTTTTGAAATGTATTAGTGTCTCCTCTCCTTGCAACCGACATACCCACGAATGCATGAAAACTAAAGTTACGAATCGTTCAATCTAAGGGTAGACAGAGGACTTTCCATTTCTGGTACATTTTGCGATGATGCAATCCTCTAATTTACTCCAGACTTTGATCGATCGGCTAATAAAACGAATGAACGTATCAGTATGGAACGTTCACAGGGATTTTTGGGATAGACTTGGCTGAAAAATTCATATGTTAACAGTAGTACTTTTTGCAATATTTTCAAACTTACAGTAAATTTTGTAGTATTGTTTTTCAAATCGATTAAAAAGATTTCAATATGCTATTTTTTAGTTAAAGTAACAAATGAACCTTATACAGAATTTGTTGGAGTCTGCCTTCTGGTTTGCAATGCTATCATCACTTATTGAAATATTGATCACCAAAGACGAAAGGGTTGTTTTTCATTCAATCATGAAATTATCCGTGTCAAAAGGATCTAAAGAAATTGTCAAGAACTCAGATAAAAGCTGATTGATAAGGTTACTTATATTTGCTATTGACTCAATTGGGTAAAAATGGTGTAAATCTACAAAAGGTATGGAAAAACAGGAAGGAATAGATTTTTAATTTCCTCCTATTATTTTTGTCTACTTCACCTACGAACAGGGCCCGAAATCTTCGAAGGTGAAAAATGAAGACCGACTCTCCTCTCTATAGCTTCGCTTCGATTAGGACTACTTCGGCATTCGCCATCGACAGAAAGTGAATTGACTAGAAAATGAATTGACGAGCATTGAGAGCGAGGATGATTGATGAATTATTATAGTCAATAATTATTCAAATTGACGTGACTAATGATTGCAAATCTGCCTTTTCATTCAATTGACTTCAATCCACACTTGTATTTCCTCCTTACATGAATCTCTTACCCGCGTACACAGTCTTATTCTTACGTCCATATAAAGTGAAACGATTTCTGATGCAAAAAAGTAGTTACACCATTAATGAACGGTTTATTGTCTACCCACCATGGACTGCAAATGCAAATGTTTTTGTATTTTTCGAGTGTTAAGTTTCTATAAGACCAGTTACGTTTTCCGTTGTTTTTAGTTAGTTTGATTAATAAATCTGGAAAATGACGAAAGGAAAAGTGCTCACGGATAGATAAAAAGGACAAATCGATGCATTTCACCAACAAAATTGCTCGTCGGATTGGACGATCCCATCAAGTAGTTCTCAATTATTTGACGACTCCTCAAGGAAACGGTAAAAAGAAGAGAGCTCCACGTAAATCGAAGCTCCCAGACCGGAATAATCGGGAAATAGTTAGAACAGTTTCGAATATTTCAAAATCGCTTATGCAAATAAATCAATCTTTGAATCTAAGTGTTTCACGGGAGACAATTCGTCAACTTTTGGTAAAAAGTCCTTGCATGAAGAAGGCTGAGAAGGTTAAAGCTCCTAATCTTACACCATCTCACATCGAAAGACGTCTGAGTTTTGCCAAAGCTCACATGAATCAACAGTGGAACATGGTATGTCTCGACAAAGAACGTTTTCAAAAGAATACATTTTGCTATATACCATAATGAATAGTTATTCAGATATTTTTTTTCTTTTTTAATCTTCAGTGACGAAAAAAAGTTCATTTCGGATGGTCCTAATGGTTTCAACGGGTACTGGCGTGATTTACGGAAGGAGGGACAGTATTTTTCAACCAAGAATTTTGGTGGAGGCTCTTGCAAGGTTTGGGCGGGATTCTGTGCAACCGGAAAGCTCAGGATAGCTTTCACATCATTCAAGGATTACACACATGTTCTGAAATCCTCTCTCCTACCGTTTTTGCGTGGATATCGTCACAAAATATTCACATTCCAGCGAAATAATGCTACTAAAGGGTGTGTCACATCAAATTGCATCACGGAAAAAACGCTGTAGAAATTTAATTTTTAGGAATTATATCTTCAGCTTTCGCTTATAATCGGATAAGAGTGTATAGATCACGTTGGCCATGCTTTACTGTCAATTTTTCGTAAATTTGGAAAAATGTCGTCGAACGAAAAAGAGCGTCGTGAATTAATCCTGTTCACTCATTTCGAGAATCCGGAGTTGTCACATCGGGACATCGGTAAGATGCTGGGAATCGTCCAATCCACGGTCAGCAGAGTACTAAAACGATACTTCGAGAACCTAACCATCGACCGAAAGGTGAAGAACGGCAAAAATGGATGCTCCGTCAGTGAAAAAGATCACAAGCGCGTAGTTAAGCAGTTTAGACGTGATCCGAGAAGTTCGGTCCGGGATGTCGCCAATAAGCTGAATTTGTCAAGTTAATTCGTCCAGCGGACCAAGCAGCGTATATACAAGGTTCAGAAGGCTCCTAACCGCGACGAAAGGCAAAACATGGTGGGGAAGACGCGAGCCCGGAAGCTGTACACCGAAATGCTGACGAAGCCGCATTGTCTGGTAATGGACGACGAAACCTACGTCAAAGCGGACTGTTGTTCTGTTGTTCTTCTCCGCAGAGGACAAATTCAGCGTTCCGGAGGAGATTCGCAAGCAGAAACTATCCAAGTTTGCCAAAAAGTACATGGTGTGGCAAACGATTGCTCTTGCGGAAAGCGGAGCGCCCCCTTCGTGATGACCGGCACGGTAAACGGGAAAGTTTACCTTAAGGAGTGCCTACAGAAGCGCTTACTACCACTATTGAAGCAGCACGAGGGCCCGACCATCTTCTGGCCGGATCTCGCTTCGTGCCACTATTCAAAGGACGTGTTGGAGTGGTACGAAGCCAACGGGGTCATCTTCGTGCCAAAGGAAATGAACCCGCCCAACGCACCGGAGCTTCGCCCAATAGAGAAATATTGGGCGATTATGAAGCAGGCCCTCCGGAAGAACCCAAAAGTTGTCAAATCGGAGGCGGACTTCAAGAGAAAATGGATTTCTGTTCAAAAAAAAACTACAACCTGACGTTGTACAGAACCTTATGGACGGGGTAAAGAGGAAGGTGCGAGCATACGGGCTTGGGCTCGAAGTATGAATAAAAAGAAAATGCCAAAAGTTGTTTAATAGGATCGGTCTACTGGGCGAATTTCTACAGCGTTTTTTCCGTGATGCAATTTGATGTGACACACCCTTTATTCATACCAGCAAGGAAACTAAACAATGGATTACGGACAAAAAAACTTTATTTTTTGGATTGACTGGTTCGCTCTGACCGGTTCGCAGAATCTACACTGAAGGAAAGTGGTACACCACGATTGAAGAGCTCAAGGTAGCAATTTTGGTAAAACGGAAAAATATCGAGAAATCCGTTCAGAAAAATTTTGTAAATAGTATGCCAACACGAATTTTCCAGGTTTTTAGACCAAAATGGCAAGGTTGCCAATTATTGACATGTAAATCAGGCAATAGTTTTGAATTGTCATTGATTATACATATGAATTTTGAAATGGTCTTAAAGAAACCTGACAGCTGAAATTATCATATTTAAGCACAATAAATAAACAAACAAATCTTTTGAACGAAATTGACGTTAAATATACTTTATTCTAAGCATTCAACAATGTATGAATGTATCTTGTTGAAATTCTAACTGCTTGTGTTGCAACTAAATAAAATCAGGGTGGTCTTATAGAAGTTGGACAGGGTGTATGTTCCCGAAAGAAGGATGACTATTTCTGTTATTGTCGGAATTGGTCGTAGTTTTTAGCGGTCCTACTGTGAATTCACGAACCGTCGTAAATACGTAAATTAAACTACTCGTCATCTCATGGTGACAAATGAAAGCGCTTGACCCAAAATATTCCGACCGAGAATTCAAAGTTTTTTATATTGGCACCTCCGGTCATGATGCTGCAAAGTTTCGCCGGAATTATTCTGTTCTCTCTTGCTCTCGTTATTCCGGATGATTTTCACTTCTATATGCTCTGTAACGCGCGGAACGCAATTGTTGCCATCGGCGAACTCTATGAATAAATGAGAGCGAGCGATGAAAAATGCAATAAAGGCTAAGTCCACGGAGCAGCCACTTTGCCACCAAATTATGGATGGAAATTGGTTCGTCGTGCCAGCTTTCATGAATTTTCAATTTTTCATCGACAGCGGAAGAATACATTTGGCCTTTTGGGTGGTCTATAGATGTGTGCTTGTATATACGAGTATTCGTTTTTATTTTTCGCTTGTCTTCCCCAATGAGCGCAACGAGTCGCCATTTTGGTCCCGGATTAGCATAACAGTCGAGATATGCTGATTACAGTTTTTAGCCTGGAATAGTACGAATAATAATCAAATAGCGGAAGAACATGAATTAAAACCACGCTGAATTCATTTCCCCGTTTCCTAGAACCTTTCAGACCGCCGTTCAAAAGCAGGAAATGAATCTAGATTTATATCCTTTTTTTCCACTATGTCGATTTCGCTCACTCAGTATCAGGAGGCAGCAGCAGTTCCGAACATGCCGAGATATCATTTTCAGATTCATTAAAACAGAAATTGGTAGGATATCTTGTCGGCAGATGTAAATCCATTCCGGCACCCACTCGTGATGGTGATGAAAATTTTACGATCCACAGACTGTCAAGTGGAATCAAAAGAGCCGGATTTAAATGGATGAACGAAAAAACCAACCGACCAACCGGTTGACTTTTCTGGGGGGCATCAATGGCCGGCAAAAATATTGGGAAAACCTGGGCCTCGGGCAAAACGTTGATAACAAGTTTAGCCACATGTCCGGCTCTCAATGCATGTGTCAGTCTGTTTCATGTCGACGTTCGGAGTACCGAATGTGACTTCGAGTCTGACTGCTGCAATGCAAAATCCAGAGTCAATATTGAAGTACACTTTGGCAAACAGACCGTTCGTTCGATACTCGAGCCCGGAAACCGGGCGGCGGGGCTTCAGAATCGGAGATGAACTTGGATAATTTAATTTTGGCTTGAGCCATTTTTCCTGCCAGTAGCATCCTTCGGGAAATCTGGCCAAACAAACCGTCGGCCGACCTGAAACGGCTCGGAAATGTCCCCAAGGGGTCGATGGTGGGGCCGCTGTTACCGACCTCGTCCTTGTTTGGTCATCCCCAATTGATGGAAGAAAGTCGGATCCTGACTCGAGTTGGCTACGTTATTTAAATGCAAATGCAAATATCAAATGCGCTATGTCCAAACTCACTAAATTTGATTCCACTCACAGTTCATTTGGCTGAAGTGAATCGAACATAAGACTGTGGATACGGATCTTTTCGAGCGGATGTATCTCTATAATCAGAAAATTACAGCTTTGTATTATTTACAACCAGGGTGAATTGAAGGAGTAAACATGAAATTGAAGAAGAAAATTAAAACCGAAACTATTCTAATACTGATGAACACATTTCAATAATCAAACGACTCTGAACTAATAGAATGTAAGAACGGACATCATGAAACCACGCGGGTCCTTGACTACCCGGCTGTGATAATCAGATTTCTGACTTCTTTGCAGATATCCATCAAAATTTCATTACCCTCTCGCGAGAAGCTCTCGGCAAACTATTTTCCGGTGGAAGCATTGCAAAAAATATGTTTTACGGCCTCTATTCCGCCGCCATTCAGGATATTCTCGTCATCCTAGTGTGGGTGTAAATGTGTACATAGAGTCCAGCCGAAGGCAGCTCACGGAGCGAAATATGTTCATGGCGAAATGAGTGCTGAATATTCTATGCCTTTCCGTCGGTGCCCTTCCGGATTTGGATTTTGCCGTATTTCGCTCATTTTCGGCACTGCGAGAGTGGTAATTAACAATTATGCAGAATAAGTCATGGAAATTACTTTATTATTAGTGCTAGTTTTTTTTTTATCGCGCTTCTTCGTTTGGATAGTGCCGAGGGGGAGAGTGAGCAGCGATGGCCGTGGGATTACGAACATTCGCACCCACAAGGATAGTAAGCTTAAGTTTTCTGCAATTAAACTTAATTCAATCATTTCAGTTTTGCTTTCACGCTTCCAACTGGGAAATAGCGCAGATAGTAGGATAGTGAGCAGATTGCAGATTGGAAGCGGATGGGAAGTGTGATTTTACGCGTACATAAATAGAAATAGAGCACTGCCTGGTTGCCTCAGCGAAGTGTTCGCTTGCGATGTAGAACTCCAGCCTCAAGGTATGACTTATTGGAGATGGAGTTCAATTAGCTAATTGAGACGGAAAACGGCTGTTTCGTGTCGGCAGCTGCGTTTTACGTTCGGTGACTAAAAGCGGAAACTATAGTATCGGAGAATGGAATCGTTGGTATCGTTGCAGTTTATCCTAAAAACTATTCTTAGGTGAGGGTACGACTATAGATAATGCATTCGTCTACTTCGAAACTGCACAGAAACTGTAAAAGTATAGTACATTTCCCTCATTCACTTGTATATATAAAAAAAATCTCTGGACAATTTTAAATCTTCATCTTGGCATTTTTGAAACAGCCAAACAAAATTATATAAAATTTTACAATTTTACTGAATTAAAATGATGTTGATGCAAATGCTACGACTGCCTCTCATGTACTACTATAAGTCATTGACCAATTTGTTCCGAAGACACAGGAAAAAAAACCAGTTCACCCACCCTGTTCCAACACTAGCCTTCGCCGATTGAAGACTAATGGAAGACCGTAACACCATAATGACTTTTGTAGATCTCGCTAGGCATGTAGCATTTAAAAACTACAGGGTTTTAAATAAGAGTGGTCAATATCAAATTCGAGCTCAGCGCAAATTAAGGTTTAACCCAAGAAGTCATAAATTACGCACAAGAAGAAGCCTCAGCAATCCCTGGTACGTTTTCGAAACCGACCCAATCAATAGCAACCTCATTCAAGAAGCATTGAAAATAATCCAATTCTATCTGAGATCGGTCCTCATCCTGTGATTACAACGTTTACAACGCCTGCTCGAAGCTAAAAATATTATCTTGCTCTGGTCCTGATGGAATACCGTCCATTGTTTTAAAACGTTGCGTTGATAGTTTATCGCTGCCATTATCAACACTGTTAAATGCTCAATTCAGTGTGAGTGTGAACACACATCTCCTTACATCCCATTCTTTTCCTAATGAAAATGTGTCACCCTTCTAAACTCGAGTCGACCGCGAGTAATCGGTTTCCTATTTTATTAACCATAGAATTAAGGAAACATGTTAATATAGGCTAGTAGAAATATAGTTAAGAGTTTGGCTCCTTTAAACTTATGTAACTGAGCCTGTAAAAATAAACGGATTAATAAAAAAAAACGCTCAATTCAATGCGGATTTTTTCCCAATGCATGGAAAGAGTCATATGTTTTCCCTGTATTTAAAAAAGCGTCCAGGAAGCATGTAAAAAATTACCGCGGAATCGTCTATCTATGAGCCATCTCCAAACTTTTCGGAATAATTGCTCTCGATTTCATCCAACACGCATGTAAAAATTACATAGTTGAAGAACAACATGGATTCGTCCCAAAACGATGCACTTCAATAAACCTAAAGCTTTATACGGCACTTGAATCTAAATGTCAAGTCGACGCCATATAACATTTCGGCTGAAAAGTTTATAAGGTAACACAGTGAAACTATTTATTTTTGCAAAATTCAATTTTATTATCCAACATAATTGCTTCGAGGGCGATAGAGCGATTATAGCGATCTTGTAACTTATCGATACAATTTTTATAGTACTCTTTCGGTTTTTCCTTAAAATAGGCCTCAGTTTCGGTAATTTCGGTAATATTCCACAGTTGCAATAGCTGGAGCAGAGTCCGGATAACGTTGGTCAAGCCATACTTTGGTTTGCAATGTATTTTTTTCCATCTAAAGCAATGCTTTATCAATACACGAAATTCGGATTTTTCACCTTTTTTCACAATAACAAAAGTTTCTTCACTCTTAAAGCTGTAACTCACGAACCAATCGACCGATTGCTGTCAAATTTTCACTCGTATCCATTTAAAGATGGTGCTTTGTGATAGTCAAGTAGATTTTTGCAAGAGGCGCCATCTAGACGTCAACCTTATGAACTTTTCAGCCGAACTGTTACGCCGATTTTTACGCTGCTTTCGACAAAATTAACCATCAAATCACGATCGCTAAATTGCATCGCATCTGCTTTAAGGATTGTTGCTGAACAATGTTGCCGGCAGATCAATGTGTGTAGAAATAGGTGATTTCATACCCTTACCATTCGAGGTTACATCTGGTGTTCCACAAGGAAGTCACTTAGGACCTTTAATTTTCCTGCTGTACCCCAACGATGTCAACCGGATTTTAGAATTTAGCAAGCTTTCTTATGCGGATGACTCCAAACTTTTTATGTGCGAGGAAAACAACGAAGATGCCGCATTTCTTCAGAAACAGTTGACAACTTTTGTCGGTTGGTGTAAAACCAATCGCATGTCGCTCAACGCTTCAAAGTGCTCTGTCATCTAGTTCGGGGTTTTGGTACACATTAGATGTGAGGAAGTAGTCTAATACACGCAAAACGGACACTACATACAAGGAATTCATATACGAAACAATAAAATCAAAAGTACTTTTCAGACGCTTTCATGTCAGAGTTAGGAATACCATCTGGTTGGAGTTGATAATCAGGACACCTGTCACAGCTACGATTTTGAGCAAATCATCATAAATCTTTTGCGATATAAATAAATAAAAACACGTTGAATGTGATTTGAATTAGGATTTCAATTGAATTTTCTTGCAATGTTTCGGTGTATGGATATGCTTTTCCAAATTAGATTTCCCTGTAATGGTTCATTATGGATTCCAAACTTCTTTTTCAACAAAATGACAAAATGAATTAGATGAGCACTGGGGAGGCGCAAGTTGGACCAATCAAACCAAACGTATAATTCATTGCCCTGTCCCGTATTCGTATTGAATGATCAACTGGGAGAACACAGACAATCGTAACAATTGACCAATCCGAAGGCAGGATATTTGTGTAGATATTGCTTGACATTTTTAATTGTTTGATGATTATATATATATATATATATATATATATATATATATATATATATATATATATATATATTATATTTGATGATAATATATATAAAAATTAGGTTGGGAAAAAAGTAATCCATTATTTTAGGGTTAAACTCAAAATCTTTTTTAATACGCTTCGGACTGCCCGATTTTGCACCGTTTTGTTGGGAAATTTGTTGCCATTTTAAAGGTTACTTCGTAATGCCTCTCTCATTGGCGAAAAACTCTAGCAATAGATTTTTACAATCTTCTCATGATCCCAATTTCTTGTCACTTAGAAAGTCTTACAATGCGAGAAAAAAGTGGTGATCGGTTGGTATCATATCCGGACTATATGGTGGATGCCTTAAAACATCCCAATCAAGCTCCTGGAGTTGTGTGGCCTTGCGTTGTCCTGATGGAACACAACACCTCCTCTGTTGGCCAAGTCTGAACGTTTCTGCTCAATCGCTATCTTCGAACGGTCCATTTGTTGACAGTAGAGATCTGAATCTGAATTTTGTGTACTGCACTAAAACAAAATTCAAAAAAAAATTTCAAAAAACAATTAAAAATTTAAATTAAATACACGTATTTTACTGTTACAGTATCGGAATGTGTTGAATCCATTCAATATTTCAGCGACCTGGCTTGCCTTTTCGGCTTTATAAAAGAAAAAGTTAAAATGTACCGATTTTTCTCTTTGTTGACTTCCATTGTTAACACACTGTGACTCACAACTGGATGGGACAACCAAAAAACAATTTTTTGTGTGAAATGTCACCTTTACAACGAGCCAAAACTTGAAGTTTTATGATCGATATTACGCGAGATATTGATCGCTAAAGTCAGCTTCCGAGTAAATAATGGATTACTTTTTCCCCAACCTAATATTTTTGTTCGTTGTATTAATGCGATTGATGCAAATGTCTCGTAAACCCATCACCAAATGACTTTATTTTTATCATATTTGTTCATTTGCGAGGGTCGTTCCCGGTGATGAAACAGGCATTCGGCGGTCAACGATTCGATAACACTGAAGAAATTCGTAACGCAGTTACATCGTACTTCAAAAAGTTGGACGCTACGCACTTCGCGTTCGGAATAGAAAAACTCGTGCCACGCTATGAAAAATGCCTGCGATTATGTAGAAAAATGGAAAATAAAACATGGAAAGATTACGAAAATCACCTTGTTTTTCGTCCTAACTTTATTTTTCCGCGATTTCTGAGGCACTGAAACCTATTTTTTGAACGATCCTCGTAAAGTATTCTCTTTGAAAAAACAAATATTCCCATGATTTTCTGAGCCGAAAAATCTCTGGTTACGTCTTCCTTCGGAGGGGAAGTAAAAGAAGTTGGCCCGGCTTATGAGTTGTTGAGTCTGATAGGTAGGAACAGGTGGAGTAACCTCCCTGATGTCGGTGATTGGCACTGAAGTGGCGGAAATAGGCCGACGAAAAATAAGCGAAGATAAAAAAAAACATATTCCCCATATAAATTTGACAGAATGTGTTACGTATTTAGTGAACTTAGAGTTGCGAAATCAAAACTCGAAACATAGAATATTTCCAATTGTGATAGTAGAGCGGTGAAAATTGTACGATTAAAATATTGAAAATACCAAATGTCATGTAACACCTAAGCACGGACAGATGTAACAAAATTTGCAAAAAAAATTATACTTAATTGATTTCCACAATCTGACCAAAAAAGTCACTGGTAGAGGGTATCCACTTGAAGTCAGACCCGAACTACATGAGCATCTCCAAACAATGCTTCCGCATCTTCGCCAATAGACTGAGGAGCAGTAACAGCTGCTTGCAGTAAATCAATTATTTTAAATTGTTTTCCTAATTTTCACCGTCTGCTTTTTTTATGAAATCGATGATTAATAAAATCATAAATTTAAATTCATAAGACTAAATATATCAAAATCTGATCTATTTATAGAATTATCAAATTTCGTAAAAAAAATCGAAATGTCACAAAAATTTGACTTTTCGATGCTAATTTTATCATAGTAAGATGCACTATGAGTACTTTTCCTATCGTGAAACAAAGGAAAAAACTACAGAACACAGATAATCGTAACAATTGACCAATCTGAAGGCGGGATATTCGTGACATTTTTAATTGTTCGATGATCATATGAATCTGAATCTTTATTCAATTTCTTTTGGTACAATACGAGTTGGAAATCATTATTACTTGGAGAGATGTTGAATCGGCATAATTTGATGCCTCCGCGGTTGGTCTCTGCTGCGATCCGGTTCCGTTGTTTACAGTCACAGCACGTCTTATGCCGTGGGTATGGTTGCTGGTTTGATTATATGGGCCTGGCGATAACTTATATATATATATATATATATATATATATATATATATATATATATATATATATATATATATATATATATATATATATATATATGTATATATATATAAACAAAAATTTCATGCCAACTCGTCTTAGGAGTTAGCAGCACCATCTCAGATAGTAGTGAAACGTTGTGGGTCATTTAAGCAACTTTGCATACTTAAAATATTCGAAAAATAATTAGACTGCTTTTTGGAAAAAGCCAATTCGTTTTTTCTTATTTCTTTACAAAAATTAATAACTTAAAAACTAAGATACAATTCTTTATTTATTTAATTGTTTAAATTTTCACAAAAAATTACCAAAAAAATTTCGCTGACAAAAAAGTTATTTTAAATAATAAAATTCATTTTTCTCAAAAACGTATTTTTTAAATTCCCAAAAATATACAGGGTTTTCCAACTTTAAATTCCGAAAGTAAATTGAAATAAAACACACTTCGAATTCGAATTTCGATGAAACTTTTATTTCAAATTAAAGTTTGGTTTATGCCGTTATGTGTGAAATACAACATCATTCAAATGTCCACCTAGGGTTTCCTCGCACACCTTGATCCGGAACAGGTAATTTTCGATGACTTTTCGGCTCATATGGGGCGGTATCTCGGTCATAACTTCACGAATGTTGTCTTTCAAATGTTCAAGAGTTTGCGGAGAGTTGGCATAGACACGGTCTTTCGCATAACCCCACAAAAAAAAGTCTAGCGGGTTCAAATCGCATAATCTGGACGGCCAATTGGCATCACCAAAACGCGAAATTATGCGTCCCTCAAATTTCGTTCGCAATATGGCCATGTTCGGTCGTGTTGTGTGGCACGTGGCGCCGTCCTGCTGAAACCACATGTCATCCGTATCCATATCTTCAATTTGTGGCAAAAAAAATCGGTTAACATGCGGCCATAGCGCTCACCATTCACAGTTACCGTCTCGCCGTTCTCATTTTCAAAGAAATACGGCCCGATGACACCACCAGACCATAATGCGCACCAAACAGTGACTTTTGGCGGATGCAATGGCCTCTCAACAATCACGTGTGGATTTTCTGAGCCCCACATACGGAAATTTTGGGTGTTCACATAACCACCGAGCTCGAAATGTGCCTCATCGCTGAAGAAAATTTGATGCGAAAATTCAGCATTTTGCTGTTGTTGTTCGTTCACCCAATCGACGCATGCCCGACGCATTCCATGGTCACCACGCTCTAATGTTTGTACCAGTTGGACTTTATATGGATGTAGGTGCAAGTCCAAATGCAAAATTCGCCACAATGATGTGTTTGACAAGCCCAATTGCCGAGCACGCCGTGGGATCGAAACATTCGGGTCATCCTCCACACTGACAGCAACAGCAGCTATATTTTCGGCCGAACGCACATTACGATGATGCACAGGTTTCACAATATCCGCTACGGATCCAGTTTGTTCGCATTTACGCACTACATTAGCGATTGTGTGCTCTGTAGACCGTCCATGACGACCAAAATCCGTCCGTAATGCTCGAAAAACATTTGCCGGTTTTTCATCATTTTTATAGTATAATTTAACCAAATTAACACGTTGTGCGATGCTAAAACGATCCATATTGTAAAATGGCAGACATTCAACTCACAATATGACGCTTTGGTTGACAGCTATGTCAAACGGTTGTCAGCGCAGGGATGTATACTTTTGGAAGCCCGAAATGGAAAACCCTGTATATAATCTTGTGCTAAACCTATGTTCTTAAGATGGTATTTACTTGGGCAGTGTCCTGTTACAAGACCAGTGAATGTGCTTAAGTCTTTCTTACTAAGGCTTAGCAACTGTTGAGTAATTTTAATACTCGGCGTAATAAATTTTTTCGCCTGTTTAAGTTTTGCAGCCATCCAATTGGCTGTCACTTCCCGGTCTTCCCTTTTTTTCAGCTCGCTTTTCAACACACAATCGGAGAATCCACAGAATGGTTCTGGACCAGTGAATGGTGAGTTTGAGCCGTTCCTGGCAAGTTCATCTGCTCGCTCATTGCCCTCTATACCGCAATGGCCAGGAATCCAGTACAATTGTACCGAACTTATCTGACTTAATTGCCGTAAAAGGGAAATGCATTCCCAGACAATTTTTGAAGAGCACTTGAAGGCATTTAGAGCTTTAAGTGCCGCTTGACTGTCAGAGAATATGCAGATGTTAGTATGTCTATACTTTCTTTTGAGGCAGACATTAAGACATTCTATTATTGCAGCTATTTCTGCTTGAAAAACTGTTGGCCAGTTTCCCATAGCCACAGAGATTTTTGTTCTGAGACCATACACTCCAGCAGCTGTTCTGATTTCCATTTTCGACCCATCAGTGTAGAACGTGATTGAACCATTACGCACGTTGGGGCCACCTTCATCTCATACTGGGCGAGAATGTTCGATCACTCTGTATGGAATGTCATAATTGGACCTAGGTTCCACCCAATCATTGTTCATTTCTGAGGCTGGTTCAATAGGCAAAAGATTCAGGAAGCTCAAGTGACCAGTTTTGTCCCCGTCTAGTATTTTTTTCCATCTTTTAAACTTTAGAGCGCTTTTTTTAGCCTCTAGCTGAACATATTGGTTCAAAGGTACCAGGTGAAGGATAGCCTCCAATGCCTTTGAGGGTGTACTTCGCATTGCTCCAGTAATTGCATCGCATGCTAGTCGTTGGAGTTTGTTTAGCTTTTTTTTAGCTACAGTCTCCTTAGTCTTTGGCCACCATACAAGTGAGGCATAGGTTATCCTAGGCCGCACAATTGCAGTGTAAACCCACATCACCATTTTTGGTTTAAGGCCCCATGTTCTTCCTATCATTTTAGAGCATGCCCATAGAGCTGAGTTGGCCTTGCTGATTATTGAATCTAAGTGTGCGTTCCAGTTTAATTTAGCATCTAAGATTACACCTAGATATTTCTCTGAAGCGCTTCTTTTTATTTCCTCTCCCCCAAGATTTTTTCTTTTTGGTGAACAGAATAATTGTTGTTTTTGAGGGATTTATGCTCAGACCTTCTGTGATACACCAAGATTGTGTAAAGTTTAAGGCCATCTGCATTCTGCTCGATAACACGTCGTCAAACTTGCCTCGTACATTTATGACTAGATCATCGGCAAAGCCCACAACTTCGAATCCTTTTACCTCCAAACTTATCAGAAGGTCGTCAAATACAAGTGACCAAAGGAGGGGTAATAAAACCCCTCCTTGTGGGCAACCTTTCGTTGCAATCACATATGTTGAAGACCCGTCCAGCTCCGAGGTGATTCGTCTATGTGTGAGTATGCCCTGGATCCATTTGAGTAGGCAGTTATCGAAGCGTCTTTTTCTCATCGATTGTGCCATTGATAGATAAGAAGCATTATCAAAGGCACTTTCGATGTCATGAAACGCGCATAGAGCGGTTTCTTTTGACGAGAGAGATTTTTCAATTTTTGTTACAAGCGTGTGTAGCGCTGGTACTGTGGATTTGCCTGATTGGTAGGCAAACTGGTATTTAGATAATGGGCATTTGGACATTTTTTCCATAGTTTTCCATAGTTTCGCCCTTTTTCAAGGGAACCTAGCCCGTTTGTATGGTCTTTTACCAGAGTCTTATTGAGTCTAGCAACGGTTGGAGTACTTTCAATGCTTTCGCAGTTATGTACCCAGGATTTTCGTTTGGGTCGTCTCAGTTCTCTGCTGTACTCAGTTAGAGCCGTTTTGTATTGAGACCAGTCCGAAGTAATTTTTGGTCTGTTGAATAGTTTCCGCGCTGTTTTACGAAGCTGTTCAAGTCTTTTATTCCACCAAGGAACATTTCTTGTCGAAGAAACTTTTCTCAGTGGGCAATTGTTGTTGTATATAGAGACTATCGTTTCGTTTAATTCTTTTGAAGCTGATTCAAGCTGCTGAATCGGCCGTATTTTTGAGTTTAGAGTTTTTGACTCGAGTTCAAGGGAACACCGATCCCAGTTGGTTTTTTAGGATCGCGGTATTCTCGTTGAACTGTCATGCCACCATCCCATTCAAAAATAATGTGTCTGTGATCAGACAAAGACGCCTCTTCGGAAACGTGCCAGTTATGAATCTTGTCAAGAATAACCGGGCTACACAGCGTTAGGTCTAAGACTTCTTGTCTGATTGCGTTTATGAATGTTGGTTCATTTCCTTTGTTAACAATATTTATGTTGTTTGACGAGAGAAATTCTGAAAGACACTCACCTCGGTAGTTAATGTCGGTACTTGCCCACATTGTGTGATGAGCGTTGGATAACATCCGATGATGAAGTCCTTGTTGATTTCCCTATAGTAGTTAACAAACGCCGCTACCTCTCGTGGGGGAACCTCAGGAACGTCGCCAGGAAAGTAAGCCGACGCAATTACGATGTCGGATCTTCCTTTGGCGGTTGGTACTTCCACTCTGATTGCGACGATGTCCCTTCGAATGAACTCTGTAATAGGAAAGCATTTAATGTTTGCATTTACTAAGACAGCAGCTCTTGGGGAGTCCCCCTTGTCATCGTAGAACAACTTACATGAACCTGTTTGAATACCTAGTATTCTTCCTTTGTGAACCCAAGGCTCTTGGATAAGAGCTAGATCCACAGCGTCTTTTGTAAACCTCCTGGATAACACGCTCGACGCTGCTTTAGCGTGATGGAGATTGAAATTATGGTCAGGTTTTTTGCTTGTTCCAGTGTCCATGCTCGTTTTGGATCTGGAGTGATGGGGGGTTTGAAGAAACTCACCTTTTTCACTTGACGTAGTTGAAGTTCCTACTCTTTTTGCGATTGCTTTTAAGATTGAACCGCTTGGGCCAGGAACAGTCAGATTGTCAAGTTCCTTGTTTTTCGGAGAAACTTCTCGAGGAAACTTCGATTTACCCCTGCTGAAACCCTGCTGATGACTTTTTGAACATTTTGTGGCTCCTCAAGCTTGGAGTCACTGGGCTCTGAAGACTTCAGATTACCTGGGTTTTTGGAGTTATGAAGTTTCTCGTTTCTTGACACCAGATCTCCTTCGAGCACACTGGAGTTTTTTTGAGTTGTGGTTTGGCGCTGCTTTGGATTAGTTTTCCTCAGCTTAGTTTCGCCAAATCGGAAGTTTATTTTGAAGTGGTTGCTAACCAGTTGACGCATTGAAGCTTCGTCGACTGTTAGCGTCCAATCCGTGTGGATTTCATTGGGATTGGATCTCTTGAGTATTCGCCATTTATTGGTGGAGAGATTCTCGTTTTGGCTCTCAATGAGGCTTTTGAGTCTCTCGTCGCTGTATGTTGCACTTTGTGAAAAGAAGGCATGAAGAATCTCTGGACGCGGAATATTTTTTGCGTCTAGAGCAACCAGTTTTGTGTTATCGTCTAGGGTTATCATGGGAACCGCTTTCTTTAACCATTCCGAAGATTGATGGTCTTTACAAGAAAAGATTAGATAACCCGACATATATGAGCGGTTGAAAAACTTGGATTTCACCGGTTCATTTCTTTGTTGCTCTATTGCAGTGAGTAGAGCATTCTGAATGGAATCTAGTTGAGTTGTAGTCAGCTCAGTGTTGGGATAGTTCTCCGGGAGAATACCAACTTTGATTTGCTCTAAGGCTTCTTTGAAGGACATTCCAGATTCGATAGTGGTTGTTGTGGTATTGTTTTGAAAAGTGTTTTATGCAACTTTTTTCTGCTCATTCTGTCCCGCTCTTTGTCAGGGGCAAAGATTTTGCTTCTATTTTTTAGGAATCGGTTTTTTATCACTACTAGGTAGAGCCGATCCTCGGGGGCGTTTTATTGTCCAAGAGATATGCTTTCAGAGTGCTTTCAGACGAGCTTCCTTTGCAGTAATCCAGCTACGACCAAGTTCTTCAGTTTTCTTCTCTGGCCCTTGGTGAGGTTCTTTTTCCACGAAGAGTGGACCTCGACTGAATCTACAACTTTAGATTCAGTTTTTGTAGTGACGCTACATTCGTCACTATCATCCTCTAGCGACTCACAACGAATCGGAGTATTGAGGATGGAAGAGGAGCATGACTGAACATCCACAGGTGCGTCACTCAGTACTTCATCCTCTTCAATACTCATAGAGTCGACCTCTATGGATGTTTTTTCCGACAGAGAGAGGCTGCCAGAACCCGAAGTTTTTTTTATTGTTATCATTTGGATTATTCATAGAAGTCCCACGAGTCTCACGGTAAAGAAGGTCCGCTGCATCAGTGACCGACTTAATGCAGCAAGGGCAGACGGTACTGTGTAGGGTGCCCTGGTGCTCCACAGGCTCCGTTGTCGGCAGGGTTTAGACCCCCCCCCCCTACCATTCATCCCTCGGCACGGGTCGCTTTACACCTTGGATTAGGGGTTTATCCATAATAACCATGGATAACAGCTATAACAACCATCCTCCTTTACTGGGGCTTTGGACCCACTGCTCTGGTTCTCAATAATTTCAGGTTCTTATTCGGACATTCTATTGTTGGGATCTGTCATTCGCAGGCGGAGTTCAAGCCCGTTACGAGTCAATTGATTATGATTTCCATTTTCCTCACTCATACACACAGAAAATATTTTTCATAATGGATTTGTTTCTACTTCATTGCACTCGATCTAATGTATTTCATCGAACTCTTACAGTTGATACACGGAACAACATCACAGCATGCAAATTTTGATAACGAAACTTCTTTTTCGGAAACATTTGAAAATAGTACTGGTCTGCCATCCTTTTTGTCTGTCACAATTGCTCAACTCTTCCGCGATACATGCTGGTATTACTTTGCCCCACGATAAGCAACGTCCCAAATGCACTTAAAATCATCATCAAATAATGTTCTCTCAACGCCACCGTACATACACAAAAAACTGAGGTTGATTAAATCACCCACTGCCGAGATCAACTGAGAAATTTTTAATTGTACCATAAACCACATCGCGCCATTTCATCAATCAATGTAATACTCTCTAACGATGCGATTTTCCGAACGATCGCAACCTATCGCCGGAACCCAGCGGACACGCGTTCCGTTTCGGCCCACGATTCCGACAAACTCTCCGGGTCCAATTTGTCAATTTTACTCTTCTAACTAATTGCCTACGAATCTATCCCAGCTCTAATTGATTGGAACTTCTTCTCTCTTATAGCTACAAATAACCGTAATAGTGCAACGAGGAGGAAAATTGATTTTCTAATTTAGTGTGCGATTCGAAGCGAGCAAACAGAACGCACAGAGAACGAATCCTTCCCTCCCTCACTTTAAGCGTTAAACACAAAACAAAACAAAAAGCTTAGGATAGTAATAAGGAGAGAGACAGAGACAAACGAATCAAAACACTTACCAAAAACAAAAAAAAACACTCGAGATCGAGGAGGGCCAATCGGAAAATAATAAAAGAAAGTTCCTCTCACACCCACGCGTGCGTCTAATTTTCTGGGCGAATCCTAATCTAGGAAGCAGAGCAAAAAAAAAAGTATCATTGAAGCACATTAAACCTTGGCAAGTAGCGATTTATCCGACTCCCAACCGAATTCCAAATTGAACGCAACGAAAATCGACTGAATCAAACACTCACACACATATTCGCAGGCATAGAAAAAAAATCACGGGGGTTTTGGTCCACCCAATATAAGAAGGAAGAAGGAAAAGTTATAGAAGAAGAGAAAAAAATATATTTCAAAATGTCGTACGGTGATATTTCTTACGGGTAAGTAATCGAGCGTGTGAGAACAAACCAACAAAAATGAACCCCAGCTGATATCGAGCTGCTCCCCTCCTTTTTTCCCCCACATCTGAAACACCACCCCCGCCACTGTTTGTTCCCTATTTGTATATCTCCTGTATGTGTGTGCGCCTTTCCGTTTTCCGCGAATTGCTTCATCCCGCAACCAGCAAACAGCTACAGTTACAAATTATCAATTGATCGAAGCAACAACAACAAACGGAGAGAAAAAGAAAACACTAAAAATATTTGCTTCCGGTCCAGAAACAGGCGGCGAGCGGAGACTGTGCTTCGCGACAGAGGAGTTTATTTCCAGCTGACTTTGCATCCCGACTCATCCCGATGCTATTTAAAATTAATGACTTGAGCGGATTTTGTTTGTTACGATTTACTTCCGTTCGAGGGCTATCCCCTCGTCCACCCCGGTCCATGCTAGGCCAGAGATCCATCCCGTTCCTCCCACTTCCTGTCCCATATTTCAGTTCGTTTGCTGCGAGAATGTTGGTGGCCATCACGTTTTCGAAAACGTCGACGAGGACGAGGACGAGAACTGCTACGAGAGTGACATGAATGGATGTCGTACATCCCCCAACCGGAAGTCGAGATGGAGACAGAGAGCGCTGTAAATCGATCACAATTTAGCGGTGGCGTTTGGTTACGTTTCGGGGTTTTAAGTTTCATTTTGTTGTTAACTTTTTATAGTGCGGTTTCACAGAACGATTGCAGTCGTTTGGAGGATGTCTGTCAACTACGGATACAATGAATACAATGAAGTGTTTGCTGAGAATTTCAATTTTATGCAGCGAGGACGGTGACATGACGGCAAGGAGAGTGATTCGAGACCATTTTTTCGACAAATCTTGTCCTCTAACCCCGACATTCTTCCGAAATAGAAGGTAAAAGTGACGAGCCAGCCAAATGTGTTGAAAGTCACTATAATACAGAAATAAAAAAAAGGTATCAAATAAGATGAACCAAAACAAATGATAGCATCCAAACATGCACTAAAACTCATTTAGTTTCAATTAAATGCTACTATTCTGAAGGACTCTTTGGACGACTTATTATTGTAACATGTTTTTTTGTAATTTTGAAATTACAATAGTGCATGCACATTCGGGTGCCAATGAACGTATGGGAAAAAAATCGACCCTCAAATTTCAAAAAGTTCACCACCTCGAAAAAACACCCTGTGCCGAATTTCAGCTCAATCGGACTTAAGGGAGAGTGGCGCAAAGTGGTTAAAGTTTGAGTTTTTTGAAAATCGAAAAATCACCCAAGGAAATCGGGGTTTTCGAAAAATAAAATTTTGATACCAAAAGTCTTAAAACTGCATGAAACGTCGAGATCTCATGGCATCTCGAAAACAATTTTTATTCGGAATACGAAACGAAAAGTATGGTTTTGGGTGCCAATAAAAATTGTTATCTCGATTTTTCATTCAGAAATGCTGCGAAATGTTGATTTGCACGATAATATACCCTATGCAAAATATAGCTCATTCGGTCTTCATTTACTGGTGTTACAAAAGTTTAAAATTGAGTTTTTTGAAAACCGAAAAATCACCGGAAATCGGAGTTTTAAAACAAAATTTGATGCCCAATGTCTTAAAATTGCATGACACGCCCCCGTTCCCGATTTTGTATAACTGAGTTTCCCATTTTTTCAAACTTTAGCTTTTCTACAATAATTTTGGAATGTAAATGAAGTGATAATACATAAAAAAATATAATAGCCCAATAAAATTAATATTACATCTAAATGCTCAGAACGCATTGGCCAAATTTCATTTATGGCACACTTTATTTGAATTAATTTTGCGAGACTTTGATGGTAATGAATTACGGCATTGGCCTTCATTGGCATCGACATAATCTTAGGAACTACCTTCTCCTACTGTAGAATTACGGGATACAGTTTGTATCAAATGTTTTTGAGCTGATTCCAATTGCAATATTTTGAAGTATTTTACTACTGATCAACTTACCAAAACAAATATTAACCTGGGACAGGTAAGCAACTAGATTACTTTTGATCGAAATAATTATTCAATCCCAATTGCAGTTGCAACACGTCAAACTCGTTTTTACCTCCAAAACCTCAGTCCCGCGTAGATCGAAAACTAACTAAACTAAACTCGATGCCGAGTAAAAAATCATCTCTCCATTCTGTAGCAACAGATTCTTAAGCTTATCGATAAAACAAAAGGAAATATTTTCACCGAATAGATTCAAAGGTTCAACGAATACATAAATAACGAATAAACAAATAAATAAATAAGTAATTAAATAAAAAAACAAGGAGCGCTCGTTTCATTACATCTGCAAATGACCTGCATCAAATCCTCTCAAAACCTAAGCACAGAACATGCAGGAAAAAATGAAAGATTTCGAATGCTTATAACTCGAATATTTCTCAATAAATCGGGAAGATGTTTGTATCAATTGATAGAAAATATTTATACGCGTTTATCTAATGAATAAATTGTTATTTACCATGAGATAAACAATTGAACAAGCTAGAAGTGTAACGCGTTCTCCAAACGCCCTACCTGTCTCGTTTTGATTGGACCGATTTACGGTTTCCCCAACACAGGCTTCAAAATCAATGTAGGGAATCTGCTTTGCAAATACATGCAAGTGGGAGGGGGATTTTTTGTTCCCATCGAAATGAGCTATCAAAACCAAGGTGCCTTACATCACATGGCGTTTGTTCAAATTCTTTACTTACGCAGCAAATATGTTGAAATCAATTGAATACTAAAATTGTTTCATTCAATCAATACGAACAAATGATTACTAAGCCAACGGTAGTCCCACGTCAACCTTGCGGTTATATCATAGACATAACTCGCCCATTTTTTCTTTTCTTTAATCCGATGACACTTGACAGCTATAAATAACTAATTTTGAATTAATTTTTTAACACTGTTGATAAAATACAGACAAAGGGCCTGGCCGGGTAAGGGAGTAAAAAATGCCCCAAACCAGATCACCAGCTGTATGGCAAATATGGTATAGAATATTAATTAAGAAATTTTGGTGGTTTATTTGAATCCCTATGTGATTCAACATAGGATCTATAGTGAAAAACGTACTTTTTCGTTTATTTCACGCCATCCTCAAAAGCTTCGAGATTAAATTTTGTAAGAAATACTGAATGTACAGTACAGTACTACTATAATTCATATTTAAATGTGTTCCTACGGCTTTTCTAGATATGTGTGGTTTTTTTCTCAGATTATTTTCAGTGTTGCGCGGTACAAAACAATATTTTTTTTATATTTCCAAAAAGTCTAGCTGGGTAAGGAAGTAAAAAGTGCCCCCAAACTAAATCACCCGCTGTATGGAAAACATTGTATAGGGTACTAAATAAAACATTTTGGCAGTAGTATATTTGAGTCTTATAAAGGGTGTGTCACATCAAATTGCATCACGGAAAAAACGCTGTAAAAATTCGCCCAGTAGACCGATCCTTTTGAAAATTTTAGACAGTAAAATAAAAACTATTAAACAACTTTTGGCATTTTCTTTTTATTCATACTTCGAGCCCAAGCCCGTATGCTCGCACCTTCCTCTTTACCCCGTCCATAAGGTTCTGTACAACGTCAGGTTGTAGTTTTTTTTTTGAACAGAAATTCATTTTCTCTTGAAGTCCGCCTCCGATTTGACAACTTTGCCACACCATGTACTTTTTGGCAAACTTGGATAGTTTCTGCTTGCGAATCTCCTCCGGAACGTTGAATTTTTCCTCTGCGGAGAAGAACAACAGGCCCGGCAGCTGACGAAAGTCCGCTTTGACGTAGGTTTCGTCGTCCATTACCAGACAATGCGGCTTCGTCAGCATTTCGGTGTACAGCTTCCGGGCTCGCGTCTTCCCCACCTTGTTTTGCCTTTCGTCGCGGTTAGGAGCCTTCTGAACCTTGTATGTACGCAAGCCCTCCCGCTGCTTGGTCCGCTGGACGAATGAACTTGACAAATTCAGCTTATTGGCGACATCCCGGACCGAACTTCTCGGATCACGTCTAAACTGCTTAACTACGCGCTTGTGATCTTTTTCACTGACGGAGCATCCATTTTTGCCGTTCTTCACCTTCCGGTCGATGGTTAGGCTCTCGAAGTATCGTTTTAGTACTCTGCTGACCGTGGATTGGACGATTCCCAGCATCTTACCGATGTCCCGATGTGACAACTCCGGATTCTCGAAATGAGTGCACAGGATTAATTCACGACGCTCTTTTTCGTTCGACGACATTTTTCCAAATTTACGAAAAATTGACAGTGAAGCATGGCCAACGTGATCTATACACTCTTATCTGATTATAAACGAAAGCTGAAGATATAATTCCTAAAAATTAAATTTCTACAGCGTTTTTTCCGTGATGCAATTTGATGTGACACACCCTTTATGGCTATATATAGATCACGAATACAATAAAATAATCGATTTCAAGAAAATAAAAATAAAAAATTGTTTTTTTTGCTCTTGAAAATTCAGGAAAAAATTACGCCACATGTAGAAAAAAAGACACATACGAACGAATTTAAATAAAAATTAGAGCAGAAGTAGGTCTCAAAGTTATATTTTTTTTTCAAAATTTCGAAATGCCATAAAAATATATATTTTTTTGTACCGCGTATTTGATTTTTTTATTATTAGATTTTCTGATGAAAAAATTGTTTGAAAATATTGATCGATACACCTTAGTGAGATGTACTTTCAGTATTTTTTTATTCATATTTTTGTCTCAAAGCTATTGAGAATTGTGTGAAAACACGAAAAGGTGCATTTTCACCATAGATCCTATGGTGTACCATATAACGACTCAAATATATGGTACCACTGTCAAAATGTTTTATTTAGTACCCTATACAATATTTTCTTACAGCTGGTGATTTGGTTTGGGGGGACTTTTAACTTCCTTACCCAGCCAGACCCTTTGGAAATATAAAACAAAATTGTACCCCGCAACACTGAAAAAAATCACACATATCTAGAAAAGTCGTAGGAACACATTTAAATATGAATCAGAGTAGTACTAAATCTCTAAATTCAAAAAAAAAAATTTTTCAAAATTTCAATATTTTTTTTAATACTTAAATTTTTGATGAAATTTTTCTTGATACACCGTAGTGAGATGCACATTCAGTATTTTTTTCGAATTTTTATCTCGAGGATTTTTTGAGGATGGCGTGAAATAAACGAAAAAGTACGTTTTTCACAATAGATCCTATGTTAAACCACATAGGGGTTTAAAAAAAAGGCAAAATTTCTTATTTAATATCCTTTACAATATTTACCATACAGCTGGTGATTTGGTTTGGGGGAACTTTTTGCTCCCTTACCCTGCCAGGTCCTTTCACATTTTTCGCACATTTTTGATATATAGCATTAACTTTAATTAAAAAAAAGTTGATTTAAAAGCGTGTTTATTCCTCCAGAATATCCATTTTGCATTTTCGCTTCACAGAAATGGAACACGGAGCACAATGTTGTCTATGACGAATTGCGCCGCAAGTTTGACACATTTGCACAACTCGATTGGACTTGTTGTGCAAATGTGTCATAATTTAGATAATTTAGACTCTGACGCTGTTACGGCATTGCTCATGATAGCGTCTCCCAAGTGAATGTATTCTTCCTCAAGCTACTTATGTTGATTAGGTCGTAGGAATCACAGTCGTTCGCTATCTACCTTCGCGTACATGTCGACCATGAATTGTTGGTACAGCTCACGTCATTATATAATAACATCATACGATACACATAAAATCCATCGAGTGCACTCCTTTATTTTATTCGTCTAATATTGCTATTCAGAACTATTATTTCAAAATGAGTAATAATGTTCATAATGAATAGAGTACCAGTGGCAGGTTCACGTTGTCTAGTGTTTGTGCAAGATTTATCTTGTTCTTTCAGACGGTCGGGCATTTTTCTTCAAAGATATTTCTTCTGACTTGCATTGTAGTCACACACTGCTCACCGTTCTAGATTTTCAACCGGTGAGGAATTCTCTCCTAGAGGTGAATTTGGTCATTAAAAGGAAAGAAATGGGCAAGAGAATATTGCACATTTACTTCGCTTTGAAGATCACAATGATTAGCAAAAATTGCCACAAAAACTTTTTTGGATACGCTAAAATCTGCAATCCTCGACGAACATTTCCAAATCTGAAATGTGTTGTTCACTTCACAATGTTTGAAAGACTTTCAGTGAATGATGACAAAAAAGTGAAGGAACAAGGGTTGTTGTCTTTTGCGTGACTGTCATTTTGTAAACCGAGCAAGTGTGATTTGAAGTATTTCAAAATTCGTTATGTTCATTCAAAAATACTTCCAGACGAAGTGAGGTTACTTGCAAATGTGTGGATGAAAGTTCGATCTAGCGTCATCTGTCATTCAACAACATATATAAATTCGTTCTGTTATTATTTGAATATTGTTTGTAAAAAACTACTAAAATCGCGATTAAAAATAGAGTCTGGGAGTTTAAAGTTGTGGTTATAGGTATTGTTTGAAGCAAAATTTAAGAACAGAAAAATTTCAGTTATATCAGATTTCTTTTCTGCATAGAGGCACTCTAATCGGTATTAAATATTCAGTAATCGGTATCCTAGCGGTATCGTATATAGTTTACTTAAATACAAAGGTATTTTTTTTTCATTCTACAAACACACAATTGGATAGAGAATTATAAAATGTCTCCGCGATCTCAATTGATGAATTTGATGAGAATTAGAACTAACACAAAAGCAATCGTAGAAATATAGTGAAGTTTTCTTCACGAAAACCGAAATTTGCATCACAATACATTCATTTCAAAGCTTCCAAATAGTCAAATCCCACAAATAATTCCACCATATTCATCTGATTTGACCTCCTGTGACTTTTTTTTTCCGAAAATTAAGGCAAAATTAAGAGCACCTTCTTGACGATATAAGGATCATTCGTACGGTCTCAACATAAGCATTGGTCACCATTTCTCAAAAAGATATAGAGAGCGCATTTCAATAACTATTAAATCAATGTAAAAAGCCTATTGAAGCTGACGAAGTTTTTGACGTGGGACTACGTCTAACCGGAGTATATGGGGGGTAAAATAAAAACTCAAACACAGAACATGCAGAAAAAAATGAAAGATTCCAAATGCTTGTAACTCGAACATTTCTTACTGAATCGGAAAGATGTTTGCATGAATTGATATGGAATATTTCTACGTTTCTATCGCAATTAATACAATGTTATTTTTCATTAGATGAACAATTGAATAACTGTGAAATGTCGAGCGTTATCTAAACGCTCTAACTGCCTAGTTTTGATTGGCCCGATTTACGGTTTCCCGAACACAGACTTCAAAATCAGTGTACCTGCGGGAATTCGCTTAACAAACATACATGCAAGTAGGGGGTATTTTTGTTCCAACCGAGCTGTGTTTCTCTAACACGGACTTCTAATCAATGTGCCTGTGGGAATCCGCTTTGCAAATACATGAAAGTCGGGGGTAATTTTGTTTCGACTGAAATGTGTTTCCCTAACAGACTTTAAATCCAAGGAGCGTGGGGAAATTGGCATTACAAATTCATGCAAGTGGGGGGCATTTTTGTTCCGACTGAAATTTGTTTCCCTAACACAGACTTCAAAACCAAGATGTCATCATACCAAACGTCATAAAATTTACTTATAACGAAGAACATAATTTATCACAATACATGAATAGAACCTCACAAGGCATTACACAAACTTTTTACTCACAAAGCAAATATGTTGAATTCAATTGAATTCGGAAATTGTTTCATTCAATCAAAAATGTAATCAATACAAACAAATGATTGCTAAGTTTAAGGTAGTCCCACGTCAACCTTGCGGTTATATCATAGATATAACCCACCCATTTTTTCATGAATTCACATTCATTTTCTCTACCTGCTGTAAACCTACCTATTGCATGTAAACTGAGGAACATATTCTAAGCAACACCACTTTTTCAAAAGATGGTATCGCTATCTTAGCCTATTTTATATATTTACTGTTTTGAGTACAATTTTTTGGATATAGAGAGCATACGACTTACAAGTGAGGGTAGATAATGTGTGATAGGAAAGACCCGCCCAGACAGTATTAACGAGTGCATATATGAAGAATCAAATCTTCTACTGAAAGTACAGGACTGGAATTAAAAATATAAACTATAGGTTGTGTACCTATAGATAAAACTTGATCATTTTTCAAAGATTAAAACTAAGAAAAAACCGCATGTTTATAACGAAACCTAATACATTATGGTTTACAGAATAACTAACAATCTAACGAAATAATACCTCCCAGAAAAAGAACAAGTAATTCGGCGCACAAGCCGCCGACAAAGTTTACCGTGGGGATTAGAATTCAAAAGCAGTCTACCTTCTCCGATTCTCGCCCCAACCAATTTATGTGATATGATTTTATGTTGTACTCCTATTGTTTGAAGATATCTTCTCCCGCCGAAACGGGACTCGCCTCATTACCTCCTCCGTACGATTCCCTAGCCAGCACGACTCCCCACCCCCCATCTATCCAGGTTGCGAAACTCAAACAAGCACAAACACCAAACCAGCAAAGTTTTATTGGCATTCGAAAAGTGATCCTTCTTCCTTCTTCTTGTTTTCCGGCGAAACGACGATCTGCGGCCGAGCGAAGCGTCCCGACAAATTTACACATAAAATATGGAACAGTTAGTTTCCGCGCCGAAGCAAATCATCATTAGCTGCTCCACTCACTGCTATGAATTTTAATGGTTTACAGGCAGCATCAGAAGCAGCTTGTCCGCACCAAACGGCACACAAAGTCGTAAACATGAACAGACCTCAAGAGCGTCGCCATATTTTCGGTAATTCGTAATTCGGGGACGGAAAAACTCCACGTAACATGGGACAAGAAAATAAATATCAATTCATGACTGAAATGCTACCCGGGACAATTAAATATTCACTATCTTGCTACTGTACCACATGATCCTAAAAATCGGTGCCTTACAATAAAACAGCAATTCTTTCTCAAGCTCGTTGCAAATCATGTTTTGATTTTTTTTCAGTTTCGGTTTGGTTCGTTTAAGAATGCTCATTCGTTGCGGTAGTAGTGTTATCTGCAAATGAACAACTATGACAGGAATCATTTGCCAGCTAATCAATAATGTTTTATGCTTCAATCATTGTTAGAGTACAGAACGAAACTATCCTTACTATCTAATCCATCCACCCGCGCGCATCACACCCAGCGGCTTTCACGTAGTCAGTCAGTCAGTCGATCGGCCAAAGTCTCCGTTCCATGTAGAGTTTTCTCTCACTTTTAGTTTTTACTCCTCGTAAAGACAAACCATCCCATCCATCCAGCTTTCGATAATCAGTAATCACTCGTTTTTTTATGAGGTGGCACCAGTTCTAATTCGATATTTTTCTTTTCTTTTCTTCTCTCATGATTCATCCATTTCACATATAAAAAAATTTCTCCGTTCCATCAACACCATTTTTTTCGGATAATATTAATCATCCATCCCCTCCCCCTCGACTCACGAATGCGCCGCACAGATTGCAGAAGCAGGTCAGCGTGATGAGCATGAATCTGTCGGCGAAGTTAGACGATCTGCAGCGGGGTGACCGGCATCTCGAGACGACGGTCGCCCTCTGCGAGATCCGGACGCAACTGCAGGAGCTCACCAAGTCGGTGGAAAGCTGCCAGACCGAGGTCTCGGAGGTAAGTACTATTAACTATTCGGTTTCTCCCGTCGGTTGGCACTGATAGCTGGCGTGCGCATTGCAGAAAAAATGTGTTTCATGGTTTGTCATTGCAATGGCTATTTACATGCAGTTACATTTTACTGCGATACGTTTATTAAACCTTTGTGGTCGTATTATATTTGGGTGTCGTATTGGTCGGAATTATTTTTCCTTGAAAAAGTATTGATACATGCAAAATTATGAAAAAAAATATTTTTTTCGTGAACTATACATATATACTAACTTAACAATGTATTTTAATGTTATATTTTTATATAAAAATTATATTTTATATTTCGACTTCGTGTGAAATCTTTCGAAACAGTCTCCAAGAGTAAATCATATGAAGTATAATCAATACGTACTTTTATCTTTATTATCCGTTGAATATGGGATACTTTTGCCATTGATGCAATAAATATGTAATTAATGCTAGTAACATGTATCCGAAAAAAATAGCATTTTTCACTTTCAACAAAAAAATTTATATTACATTATTCAGATGACATAAGACACTTATGCAAACAATTATTCTGTTCTTTAAAAACAGCTACTTCAACATAGTTTAAACCAAAAGATACTCAAATAATGATTTCAGTGTATCCGAAATGAGCAGAACTTTTCACTTTAGATGAGCAAAGATGTTGTCGTTTGAGACACTTATGCGATTATTCAAATAACATGAGACATTTATGCAAACAGTAGTGATGATACTTATGAGCAGTCTTTTCCATCGCTCCAAAGTGTTACAATGGCTAAATTTGTCCCACATTCCTATGCATTCAACGCATTGTGCGTTGTCTTGTGTGGGTGACTACTTTGTTTGATACTGAGTACCGTTATCTATTACTCATAGGAGCACCGTATTGATTCGTGACCAGGTTCACGTAGACATCAAGCTTCGTTTAGGAAAAGCATTAACTGATACTTGGTTGAGTAAAATATGAGATTGGTATGGTTTCTTGCTGTGGTGGCTGAGAGCAGACAAACGACCAGAACGGTAAAAAAGGTATGGTGGCTGAGAGCCGAATAAATCCAGTTACAAAACTTTTGATGGACAATTGGATCTGCTGACTAATGCCAGTGTCTAGTCTATAGGCATTCTCATTGGGTGACGATTCCAGATGAAAATGTCTTTTTGATGTGTTTTATAGGCCACAAAGAAATGTTTTTTATATTTACTTACAAAGAAAAAATTGAAAATTTGAATTTTTCATCAAATACCCCATTTATTTTATTGAAAAAACTGCATGATCTTACTCTATAGACACTAAATCGAACGCTTACAGAGAGAAACTTATTAACTTGATTCATTTTAAACGAATTTCAACAGAATTTTCTGCCGACACTCTAAAATCGCGGTTTTTCTACATAAAACTGACTCCCAAATTAATTTTGTACAATTTTTGCAGCCCTCAAGCTGGGTATCGAATTCTCTACGGAGAAAACTGAAATGGTCGTTTTTTCTAGGAAGCACGAACCCGCCCAATTCCAGCTTCACCTATCCGGCAAAACGATCCAACACTCTATGTTTTTCAAATACCTGGGTGTATATTTTGATTCTAAGTGTACCTGGGGGAGACACATTGCGTATTTGAAACAGAAATGCCAGCAAAGAATCAATTTTCTCCAAACAATTACCGGAACATGGTGGGGTGCCCATCCAGGAGACCTCATTCAGTTGTACAAAACAACGATATTATCAGTGTTAGAATATGGCAGTTTTTGCCTCCGATCAGCTGCCAGGATTCATATTCTCAAGCTGGAGAGAATACAATATCGTTGCTTGCGTATAGCAATGGGGTGTTTGCATTCGACACATACGATGAGTCTCGAAGTCATGGCAGGAGTACCCCCGCTTACTCTTCGGTTCACAGAATTATCCTACAGATTTCTCATCCGTTGCAAGATCATGAATCCATTGGTTATTGATAACTTCGAAAATCTACTCCAACTGACTCCTCAGTCAAGTTTTATGTCTTTATACCATGAGTACCTTACACACGACGTGCACCCTTCACAAGGCATCTCCAACCAAGTTTGCTTCCCATACTTTTGCAGTTCCTCTGTCATTTTTGATCTGTCCATGCGACAAAAAATCCATGGAATCCCAGATCACCTACGCTCCGATTCTATTCCGCCGATATTTTCGGCAGAATATGGGGGTAAAGTTAGATCTGATAAAATGTTCTGTACTGACGGTTCATTCATAAACGGGTCCACTGGCTTCGGCATCTTCAATGAAAATTCCAGTGCCTCTTTCAAACTCAAAGATCCTTGTTCCGTGTATGTCGCTGAACTGGGTGCGATATACTATGCTCTAGGGATCATTGAAACACTGCCCATCGACCATTATTTTATTTTTTCAGACAGTCTCAGCTCAATAGAGGCAATCCGCTCAATGAAGGTTGATAAACGCTCATCTTATTTCCTAACAAGAATAAGACAACTATTGAGTGTTTTGGTCGAAAAATTATTCAAGATTACCTTAGCATGGGTTCCCTCTCATTGCTCGATTCCGGGGAATGAGAAAGCGGACTCGCTAGCTAAGGTGGGCGCTTTAGAAGGCACACTTTTTGAAAGGCAAATTGCTTATAATGAATTTTTCCACATTCCTCGTCAGTATACGCTCGTAAGTTGGCAGCGCATTTGGAGTGGTGATGAGTTCGGTCGTTGGTTACACACGATTATCCCTAAGGTCTCGACGAGTGCATGGTTCAAGGGATTGAATGTAGGTCGTGATTTCATTCGCGTGATATCTCGGCTTATGTCCAATCACTACAACCTAAACGCGCATCTCTATCGCATTGGGCTCGCAGCAAACAATCTTTGTGATTGTGGCGATGGCTACCACGACATCGAGCATGTTGTCTGGTCGTGTATCCGGTTCCATGCTGCTCGCTCTCAGCTCTCTAGAGCACTGAGAGCACAAGGCAGACAATCGGATATCCCCGTCCGGGATATCTTAGGTAGCCGGGATCCTGATCTTCTGCTTCATCTATACCTGTTCCTCAGAAACGCCGATGTCAACGTTTAATGATGTTTCCTTCAGTGTGTCCCCGTTTCATATCCCTCCTATCCAAACGATAAACTTTTACTTAGTCGCGGCAATACATACACACACTCTTTACAGATACACGGGCCAAAGGTTGTGCAGTCCACTGATCATTCAACAAGAGCCAAAGGTTGTACCGCTCATGACAACTCTACACGAGCTGATGGTTGTGCCGGCTAGTGATCATTCTATCCTGGATTCCTCGAGTCGAAAAAGACGCACCATGCTAGATATGGGGTACAGACTAGGGGGGCGTTGCTGATTAATGGTCAGCTGCATCCCAATAGGAAGTATCCCGTGTCGGGCACACGTACAGAGCATCGAAGACTGCGACATACTTATTATAAGAACACTTGTAATACTAACCTCGAGTCAACCGCGAGTAATCGGTTACATATTACTAACATAGTCTAAGCAAACATTGTCAAAATATTGAACTCCCGGCCCCGTTAGGCTGACGCCATATGAGTCTTAATAAAATCCCAAAAAAATTGATGTATTTCCAGATAATATTCCAAGAGTTATAGTTGCCACGGCCTTATAAAGGGTTAATATGGAAAGAATGACAGTGTTGCATCCTGAGTTGCCAATCTTCCACTTTTTCCTATATATTGCCAGTTTGTTTTAAACATGCCAGCGACACAGCCAAAGGCAACAAATCTCCAGTTTTTTTTAAATTTTCACATTTTTATCCAGCTTTTTCATTTTATCGGCATTTGCAAGTTTTTTATCCCCAAAATTATATTCTTTTCATCTAATTGTGAGAATTTCTCTCCGCTCCACTCATATCGAAGATCTTTATGACGATTATCGTCTTTTGCTATCTATATCCGGTCCTGAGAGAGCATTGGGAACATATCTAAGGAAAGGCTGCCCATACTTATTCACACTAAAATTTGTTTCCCATGGTATGGCGCAGTGTGCATCATATGCATATAAACTCATGCCTGAGAGAATTGGGCAGCTGTCTAAGGGCATCTACTTCTATCTAGGCTGTAGTCCTTTAGGTAACAGAAAGATTGCTGAAATTCAAAATCTCTTAGAGTTGAAACCCAAATGCTGCATCCGTCAGCCACGCGGTGGATTCCATTAGAAGGTGTTGTCAAATGTATATTTGAACGTTACGAACCGCTCCGAATTTATTTGGATTTATTTGGAATGATGATCATGTAAAGCAGATCCAAGTAAGATCGAACTATGATGATTTAAATGACCCTTCGACGATAATTTATTGAAAATTCTTGTCTTATGCTCGAATCATACCGAACAATATTGACAGATTATTTCAAAACGAAAGTCCGAAACAATTCACTTCGCATTTGAGCATATCAAAATTATTCAGAACACTTTTGGGTAACTTTTTTAGGGCAGACTATATGAAAAATACAGGGTTTTCCAACTTTAAATTCCGAAATAAAACACACTTAGAATTCGAATTTCGAAGAAACTTTTATTTCAAATTAAAGTTTGATTTATGCCATTATGTGTGAAATACAACATCATTCAAATGTCCACCTAGGGCTTCCTCGCACACCTTGATCCGGAACAGGTAATTTTCGATGACTTTTCGGCACATATGGGGCGGTATCTCGGTCATAACTTCACGAATGTTGTCTTTCAAATGTTCAAGAGTTTGCGGAGAGTTGGCATAGACACGGTCTTTCGCATAACCCCACAAAAAAAAGTCTAGCGGGTTCAAATCGCATGATCTAGACGGCCAATTGGCATCACCAAAACGCGAAATTATCTTCTTCTTCAATGGCACTAACGTTCCTAGAGGAACTTCGCCGTCTCAACGTAGTATTACTTGCGTCATTTTTATTTGTCCTTAGTTGAGATTTCTATGCCAAATAACACGCCTTGAATGCATTCTGAGTGGCAAGCTCTAGAATACGCGTGATCACAGTGCAAGTCGGAGGGAATTTCTTTGACGAAAAATTCCCCCGACCAGAACGGGAATCGAACCCGAACACCCGGCATGTTAGTTATGACGCTAACCACTCGGCCACGGGAGCACTTATGCGTCCCGCAATATGGCCATGTTCGGTCGTGTTGTGTGGCACGTGGCGCCGTCCTGCTAAAGCCACATGTCATCCGTATCCATATCTTCAATTTGTGGCAGAAAAAAATCGGTTAACATGCGGCCATAGCGCTCACCATTCACAGTTACCGTCTCGCCGTCCTCATTTTCAAAGAAATACGGCCCGATGACTCCACCAGACCATAATGCGCACCAAACAGTGACTTTTGGCGGATGCAATGGCCTCTCAACAATCACGTGTGGATTTTCTGAGCCCCACATACGGAAATTTTGTGCTCCCGTGGCCGAGTGGTTATCGTCAAACCTAACATGCCGGGGGTTAGGGTTCGATTCCCGTTCTGGTCGGGGGAATTTTTCTTCAAAGAAATTTCCTCTGACTTGCACTGTGGTCACGCGTATTCTAGAGCTTGCCACTCAGAATGCATTCAAGGCGTGTTATTTGGCATAGAAATCTCAACTAAGTACTAATGAAAATGACGCAAGTAATGCTACGTTGAGACGGCAGAGTTCCTCTAGGAACGTTAGTGCCATATAAGAAGAAGAAGAATACGGAAATTTTGGGTGTTCACATAACCACCGAGCTCGAAATGTGCCTCATCTTTGATGAAAATTTGATGCGAAAATTCAGCATTTTGCTGCTGTTGTTCGTTCACCCAATCGACGTATGCCCGACGCATTCCATGGTCATCACGCTCTAATTTTTGTACCAGTTGGACTTTATATGGATGTAGGTGCAAGTCCAAATGCAAAATTCGCCACAATGATGTGTTTGACAAGCCCAATTGCTGAGCACGCCGTGGAATCGAAACATTCGGGTCATCCTCCACACTGACAGCAACAACAGCTATATTTTCGGCCGAACGTACATTACGATGATGCACAGGTTTCACAATATCCGCTACGGATCCAGTTTGTTCGCATTTACGCACTACATTAGCGATTGTGTGCTCTGTAGGCCGTCCATGACGACCAAAATTCGTCCGTAATGCTCGAAAAACATTTGCCGGTTTCATCATTTTTATAGTATAATTTAACAAAATTAACACGTTGTGCGATGCTAAAACGATCCATATTGTAAAATGGCAGACATTCAACTAACGATATGACGCTTTGGTTGACAGCTATGTCAAATGGTTGTCAGCGCAGGGCTGTATACTTTCGGAAGCCCAAAATTGAAAACCCTGTATAACTAATTTGAAAAACGTACAGTTCGATCAGGAACATTATGTCAGTTTGGATAATGTTTATCTAGGTACCGCGACTGAAATATTGATCAATGAATATTTGTTCGTATGTAAAATCTCAGACAACGCCGTAGCTGAATTTAGGACCGATTCGATAAGTTTTTCTATTGCACTCTGCAATCAATTTCCAAAATGATTAATGATCCTTTGATCACCAACATGACGATAATTGATCCACCCAAGGTCATAGAAAGGAAGCATGTGTCAATTATTCCCCTTCTACGAAATCTTCCGAATATTTGCAATTGAAATTACCTTCAGGATATCGATAATGAATTTATGGAGATCTGGAACCTGGAACTTACTGACTTCACTATAAACTAAGGCAAGGATGCTTCTTTGTTTTGAGGTAAAATTTTGTCACTGAAAAGGAATGACAATAATTTTGCTTTCTTTAAATTAAAAAAAAAAACGATTATTTCCAAAATTCAATTTGAACAAAACTAACAAATAGAAAAGCAACAAAAACTGCGCGAGGAATCCCAGCTTCCAAAAGTTATGTAGACACGTATAAAGAACAGTCAGGATTATTTAGAATGATACAAAATGTAAAAAAAATGTAATGATCAAAAGTATGATCGCAAACAGGATGAGGAAAATTAAAATACTACGGTATTTATGTATTAACGCCACCGGAGCGATTTTTTTTATGAATTATTTTTTTTCGCAATAAAATTCATTCGGATGTTAATGTAGGGGGGGGGGGCGAAGTACAGGGAAACTTCGATATAACGTACCCTCGATATAACGTACATTTTACCTCGATATAACGTACACATGTTCAGTGTGTGAAAAATATTTTCCGAAATAGGTACTGAGAGTTTCATGTCAATCTCACAGGTTCAACAAAGGCCTTTGCTGGTCTGTACTTTTAACCAATCTCGAAATACAACTGGTTTTATGATTCCGGATTCTAAATGAATCAACAGCATGAAGGGGAACATCGGGAGAAAGGTTGGCTTCATCTTTTAGTGGAACTTTTTCATCATTATTTATTTACCTCACCCAAACAACAACACAAAAAAGTAATATAAGCTATGTTCCTGAGTTCTTTATTTTGCTTCGATATAACGTACAATTCGATACAACGTACAATTTGGAAAGAGAAATGTACGTTATATCGAAGTTTACCTGTACATTACCATTGGCCTCAGAAAAAATTCATTCCGAAAAAAAATCATAATGAAAATTACGCTCCGGTGGCGTTAATACGTAAGTACCAATGGTACAAACTAACACTGTCACTGTATATTCTAATTTTACTGTTACAAAATTGAGAAAAATTTAAAAAAAAATTACCAGTTTTTTCCAGTTTTTTGTTCAGCTTTCTCCAGTTTTTTTCTTTAATTTTGTCCAGCTTTTTCAAAAAATTGGTTGGTACCTCTGGTTGCATCCATGTGCATTTTGTGTACATTTTGTTTGCGAAGATCAACGGGCGTAGAGCAATTGTTATTGCTGAATATTTTAAAGGTTTTAAACCTGGAGATATCTTTAGACTCCTCGGAATCAACAGAAGATTTGTTTACCGTACCATAGGTATAGGTACCATAGGGATAGGTATGTACAGACCGAAAGTAACAAGGACAGACCACGGTCAGGAAGAAAAGAACTGTGAGAACACCAAAACTATTAGTAATATCTTGACTAATATTGCGAACATTTTTGAAAACTGCAAGCCGTAGGAGACATATTCCCACAACTTCCAATGCATAATACTTAACTTTAGTACAAATAGTTATTATTTGTAAGATTGTTTGATGTGTAAATAGCCATCAAATAACACCTCAGAAAAAATCTCATGCCCAGCATTATACAGAACTTCTAAAATTGTAAATATTGGATAGAATGATTCTTTATAGTCTTGCCAGATGAGTCATTACTAATTTTGAACATATTTTTTTTCATTCGAATTTCAATATTTTCGAATTAATCTCTTATTTACTGAGTGGAGGTGAGAATGGGTCAAGCACAAAATTGAATTCCATGAAAAACCGATATAGTGATTGTCAGATTTTCATGAAAATTGGTTGTCATCGTAACATATTAGACCCGTATTTTTTATTTTTTCATCAGAGTGGCCATTTCCATTTTATGGTGGTACGAAAAATCAAATTTTCCCCCTTTTTTCCAAAAATGACCTTTTTTAAAAAGTCATAACTTTTGAACTACTGGACCGATTTAGATGATCGATGTATCAAATTAAAGTTAATGAGCTAGTTATGTTATGCTTTCGGAACTAAGGTCACCATATTTTTTATATTTTTTCTTGAAAGCTGAGGTAAATAACATATCCGAATATCAGAGAGGTGTTTTTTTTTTCGTTTCGAGTGATTTTTCAAAGTTATCATGTATTCGTTCAATATTCCTATCCGACTGGACTACATCTATGCTACTAGAATCCAATTTTTATGCATATGTGGTATTTCATGTGGATTCAAATTAGTATAGCGATCATCTGAATCGGCCCGGTAATTTTAAAGTTATGAATTTATCAAAAAAAGTCATTTTTGAAAAAAAAAAAAAAAAAAGGGCAAAATGATTTTTCGGACCATCGGTTAATTTTGAAAAATCATAGCTCAAGAACAGAAAATAACGCATCTCGGAATTTTGGATATGTTATCTAAAAAATTCTTAGCCTTCAAGAAAAAATATAGAAAAAATATAGCGCCCTTGGTCCCGAGACAATGCAAACTAATATAATATAAAATATGTAATATGAAAAAATACAATCAATAGTTACAAGACCAAAATCTAAAATTTCAGCAAGTATAATATTTTTGGAAAAGAGGCTAGCTAATAAATTTGATATGTCGATCATCCGAATCGGTGCAGTAGTTCGAAAGTTGTGAGTTTTTAGAAAAAGTAATTTTTGGGAAAAATTATCATCCTAATGATAAAAAATACGGGTCTAATGTTTTGCGATGAAAAACAAAACTACCACTTTTCACGAAAATCTGTGAACCTCTAAATCGGTTTGACATGGAATGTCTGTATATAAACATTTCCATCGCACCTCTAGATGGATTGTCACTATTTTCGTTATTGCGATAACACGAACACTAGGGTGGCAGCGAAAATGGTCATGTAAAATTTCAAAAACCGTCCATGTAAATTTTGTTTATTGACCCAAAAAATGACCTGTGCAAAGTTTCAGCTCAAGCGGATATGATTTAGGGGTGCCTCAAAGCGCTCAATGTTTTGATTTTTTGATCCTCGAAAATCTTCCAAGGAAGGGAGGGGGTGCTAAAGGAAATTTGAAAAATCGAAATTTTATTTTCGATGTCAAATGACTTAAAAACGCATGAAACGTCGAGATCTGGTGCCATCTCGAAAAAAAAAATTTGCCGAAAATCGACTGAGTGGTCAAAAAATCAAAATTTGAGTGCTTTGAGGCACCTCTAAATCATGTCCACTTGAGCTGAAATTTTGCACAGGTCATTTTTTTTGGGCCTATAAACAAAATGAATATAATTATTTTGTTTTCATACCTTCATTGCCTTCAAAAAGTCTCAAAAGGTCGATTTTGGGCCAATAAACAAATTGTACATGGTCGGTTTTTGAAATTAGAATACCCTCCACTGACCCCCACACCAATAAGCTCATAGGGAGCCCACTGGTAGTGGACACTTACTAACAGATAAAGAAAAAAAAAACAATAATAATTTAGGAAAACGCGGAGAGTAAACTATTAACTAATAAACTAAACTTAGTGAAATCCCAGTGGAACTTAGTTCCTTTGAAGGGATTCACTTAAGATAGGAAACAAAAAAAAAATAAAAATAAAGTATAAACAAAACGGTGATAACATTAATGACTTTAGAGACTATTTTGAATCAATTTAAAATTATATAACAATGAAAAAAATAAAAAAAATTAAAAAAATCAGAATGGTAAAGTCTAAATTCTAAATTGGTTGGCACATTTAAAGAATGTATTCATTAACGTTCCTGATTATATGATGTTTCAGCTTACTTTTGAAAATATTGTTATTGGTTATTGATTTCAAATCATTGGGAAGTAAATTGTATTTTAATGTGAAACCCAAGTTTGTGTATGCTCTACTTCTTGTTAACTCATTTGCATTTCTCGTATTCGGAGTTGAAAAATTTATGTTATGATGGAAATTACGATTATGCAATGTATTATGTACAAACATAATAGTTTGAGTATCACACAATCCTAAATTAGGAATAATTCTGTGGTGTACTAGTGTAGTGTAAATCGAAATTGTCGGATATCGGAACGGTAGATTAAAGATTACTTTCACACATCTGTTCTGAAGTGTTTGGATTTTTTTTTAGTTTTGATTTGGCAGCATGACCCCACACAACGATTAAATATTGGAGTATGGAATGAATACATGCGAAATAAAAACGCAGCAGCGCTTCTTTAGGCACAAAACAACGTACTCTTTTCATGAGACCACATAGAGTTGAAACTTTTCTCGATAGATGATTTATATGAGTGTCCCATGAAAGACAAGAATCTAAGTGTAGCCCTAAATATTTCAAAGATGTGACCTTCTCAATTGACATGTTCCTGACAGACGGATCGAGATGTTGACAGATTTTCTTGCGTGGCGAATGATAAACCATATATTTTATATGTGAGATGATTACCACTAAAATATTCCATGAGAACCGCTAGATCTGATTCCATATCAGCTACAATGGATTCAACTTTAGGATGACGGTAAAATAAAGCTGAATCATCTGCAAAAAGTCTCGGTATACCATGTAGTTTTAAATTTCCTAAATCATTGATGAACATCAAAAAGAATAAAGGACCTATGTTATTTCCTTGAGGAACTCCCATGCCAATTGGGCGTAAGTCACTGCGAACACCATTAAACATAACGAATTGTTTTCGATCAGATAGGTAGCTTTTCATCAAATCATTAGCAACTCCTCTAATACCATATCTTTCAAGTTTTTTAAGCAAAATTACATGATCTAAAGTGTCAAAAGCTTTTTTAAGATCGATAAATAAGCCACCTACGATCTTTTTTTGATCAATTTCACAGATCAGTTCATCAACGAGCTCGATAATAGCGGTCATTGTTCCACAGCCTTCTCGAAAACCATATTGATATTCGTACATAGCATTGTTTATACGCAAAAAGCTTACAAGCCGTGAAGTTAACAGCTTTTCCAAAATTTTATTGAGAACAGGTAATGTTGAAATCGGTCGATAATTCGAAGGATCGCAGGAGTCGCCGGATTTAAACACTGGTGTAACTTTGGCGATTTTCAAAGCATTTGGATAAATTCCAGTTACGATTATTTTATTAAAAATTTTTGAAATAATCTCAGAAAACTGATCTGTGTTTGCTTTTATCAGTTTAGCTGTAAAATTATCATAGCCTTTGCTTTTCTTAACGTCGAGCTGACTTATTAGACTGACTTCGTTCACGCTAGCGGGTCTCAAAAAAATAGAGCTGCTTATACATTTTAAAGGTTTGAGATAGTCCAAATTATTTATTGGTAATTTACTGGCCAAATTATTGCCAATACTGGAAAAATATCAATTAAGCACTTCAGCAACCTCTTTATCAGAAACTATGGTTCTCCCATCAACTTTTAATTTGATTTGTTCTCTAGGTTTAACGCGACCAAAAATTTCGTTCAGTTTTTTCCATACATTGGAATGACTTGAGCCATCAAGTATATTTACATAATATTCTTTTTTACATCGTGTCTTTAGAATTTTAACTTTTTTGGATACGTGAACAAGCATATCCCTAGCGCGTGCATTGTTGGAACTGATTTTCACTTTTTCTAGATACTTGTTTTGTTTTTTATTTGTATTAACTTCCAAAGGCTATAAGTCATCCATGGACAGTTCTCTCCTTTTATTGTAACAATTTTTGTAACAGTTTTTGTACATTCAGCCAACAAGTTATTATATGTAGTTAAAAGAGTGTCTAGAGTAGCATCAATATCATCAGTAACTTCAAAGTCATTAAAAAAAACTGATTCTCAAGTTTAGCATGATCAACAATGTCCATTTTTAACACTTGTTGACTTTTTGCATTATCCAAAGGAATAGATGAAATAATGGGAAGGTGGTCACTAAGATCGTTAAAGATAGTATGATTTTGTATGTTCACAGCAAGATTGATCGGACGTATAAAATGATCTAAAGTATTATGACTTGCTGGACGAGTTGGGTGCGTATTTGCACATATATAACCATAAGATTCTAATAAATTTGTGTACTTTATTACTACGCTATTGTTCTTTACATTTATTGGAAAATTACAATCACCACTTCCATGTACCTATTATGGTAATAGTGTTCCTGGAGTACTAACACTATGGTACTAAGTGTACCTGTTATGGTAATAGTTGGTGTCACATGGGAAAAGTATTATTAGAATTCAAATAATACTTCGATATTAATTTTTAAATAAAACTATGCCTCTAAATCTTATTCCTAGTATACAGTACTATGTCGTTGATTCTCTACTCCACAAAAATTATGGGAACGGAGCGCAAAGTCGAAGTTTTTAAGTGAATCTAGAAACGCTGTAACCTTGTGAAAGACCAACGCATGAAGATGGGATATACATCATTTTGAAGCTTCAAGTTTTGAGGTGTAAAACTTGAATGCATCATTTTTTTTTGTGTGTAGGTGTGGTGGGTAACAATACTGGAAAAAAATAGTTTTTTTCTGTATTATTCAAGATTTTGTAGATTAACGCAGTGTTTTATTAACCAAGTCAATAGTACATCCAATTAACCTTTTTGTATGGAGCTTTCCGAAAATTATCTAATGATATGGATACACTCGAAAGGTAAATCTTTGGCATCTTTATTTGAATATGATTTCCGTCATATGGCTATCTCTGCTGGTTCTCGGCTAAAAAACTACTGTGGTGACCACATTCAGTTGTTACGTTTTGGTCAGCATATTTGTTGAAGAAAAATAAGCCAATAACTCTGATACGTGTTATTCTATAGAATATAAGTTGCATGAACTGATTTTTTTAGTAAAGTGGACGCAATGAGTTTCTCGAACTGAAACATGGTTTTTCACAACAAAAAAAGGTGTACAATTTGCAGGCGTAGTTCAGCTGCTAGTCTATTCCTAATGGAATGGCAAATCAAACTCAACAGAAAACAAGCCATAAGTTTCGAAATGACGCACGTATCGAAGTGTTTAACATAATGTTTTATACCTCTGTAAAAAAAAATATTAACCATTATTAAACCATTATTCGGAGTCCACTATCAATGCCAATCGATCAATAACCTGAATTTGTACAGTCTCCCGTCATTTCTTTCCGTAAATGTTTGCATTTGCTAAATGTGTCCTCTTCTCTTGGGCTCAGGTAAAACGAGATATGGTCCAAATCAAGCATGAGCTCGATACCGTGCAGCAGGTGAAGGAGGAGATCGAGGAGCTGCGGGAGTACGTGGACCGGCTGGAGGAGCATACTCATCGGCGAAAATTACGTTTACTAGAGCAAGTCAGTACCAGTTGAACTATTTTTTCGTTTCGTTTTCGTTTCATTTTTCGGTTTGTATTTCTTTTTTTTTCTTTCTTTTTCATTTCAAAGGTTTTGTTGCAATCCGGCGGCCATCGCAAGAAATACGATGTTAGTGTGGGTGGACATGTTTTCATTTCGCCTTTTCCAGTCATTTATATTGATTTACACATCTTTTGTGTTGTTATTGTTGTAGCGGTATTCTTCTTTTTTTCTTGCAGACACGGATTTGTTATTTACGATTCTGTTTCCTGGTGGAACACTCCAATTTGTTTGAATTTGCCTAATAAAGATTTATTTCCCCCTATTTTGGGAATTGATTGTTTTATTTTCGAATCAGACTTTCGCTTTTTAACGTGGTGAATTGAGCCGGAGACTGACGTATATTGTTTGTTTGTTTTTCCTAGGGTTTGACGTTCTTCCTGTCGTACTCCATCTTTGCGGCGGTCCTCGGAATGCTGCAGTTTGGGTACAACACCGGCGTTATCAATGCGCCCGAGGTCAACATCGAAAACTTCATGAAGGACGTGTACAAAGACCGGTACGGGGAGGACATCAGCGAGGAGTTCATCCAGAAGCTCTACTCCGTGGCGGTGTCAATATTTGCCATCGGAGGCATGCTCGGAGGTTTTAGCGGAGGCTGGATAGCGAACAGATTCGGCAGGTAAGACCTGGTGGGAGTGGGGAAGGTGCACTGATGCATTTAATAACGCGTTGTCAACACCTATTTCCGTGGATGATGGAACCGCTAACACCATCCTCGATGGATGCATTTCTGCTACATAGTGGCAAAGTTGGGGGAGATAGACAGAGATACAGCGATATCGACGCGTATGCGCGTAAATCAAATATTAGATAATCATGACCTGGAAAATTTGCATAATTTGCAACGCCACATTGCCACCATTCAGCCTTGAATGACGAAACGCTGTAATCATAACAAGCATAATGATGAATTCTTGCCTCGTCAGAATAGTTTGTGTGCAAAGATCAGCAGCGCGCGTATCACATTCCACATGTTTGAATATTATTTGAAATCCATAAATTTACATACGTCGAGGGCAGCTCAAATGCATACAGAGCTAATTTATGGAGATCAAGATTTGTCACACCGTAAATAATTTATTGTTTTGTATCCGGCGAGTCCTATTCAGCGAATTTTTACGATCAGCGATGGTGTGATAGCTTCCCTTCGCTGTCCGGTTATTATTGAACTAAATTGTGTTTTTTTCCCTTATTTTATTTCCTCCAGGAAAGGGGGTCTGCTACTTAACAACGTGCTCGGCATCACGGGTGCATGCCTGATGGGATTCACGAAGATGAGTCATTCCTATGAAATTCTATTCCTCGGACGATTTATAATTGGTGTCAATTGTGGTGAGTGCCCTCTGTCAAATTGGGCCCTGGAACTCTGATCTGATGTGTCTTAATTTTTTTCTGCTCTATTCGCACAGGCTTAAACACATCATTAGTACCAATGTATATATCTGAAATTGCTCCATTAAATTTAAGAGGTGGTTTAGGTACCGTTAACCAATTGGCTGTGACAGTAGGATTATTATTATCACAAGTACTGGGTATAGAACAAATTTTAGGAACTAATGATGGCTGGCCCGTGCTGTTAGGGCTCGCCATCTGTCCAGCTGTATTACAATTACTACTCTTACCTATTTGTCCCGAGTCACCTAGATATTTACTTATTACGAAACAGTGGGAGGAGGAAGCGCGAAAGGGTAGGTCCTACTGTCCACTATCACTGCGTGCAACATTGTTCAACATCTGATTTATGTTCCTCTCCATCCTCTTGAGTGTAGCTCTCCGGAGGCTGAGGGCATCCAACCAGGTGGAGGAAGACATCGAAGAGATGCGGGCCGAGGAGCGAGCGCAGCAATCCGAAAGCAGCATATCGACGATCGAGCTGATATGTTCCACGACGCTGCGTCCGCCACTCATCATCGGAATTGTGATGCAGCTGAGTCAACAGTTTAGTGGAATTAATGCCGTGAGTATTAGAACTTTCTTCGCGATATCTACAAGGCGTCTCCACCATGATCGGAACTAATGTTGGGAAAGTGATTTCACCAATTTGAGGACTGTCTTGCGCGATCCAACGTCAAATGTTTTCCGATAGCATTTGAATGCCTTATTCACATTCGATTTTGGAAATTTGAGAGCCTTGGCGATAATTTCCATAATATTATAATAAAAAAAAATCAGCAACACTTTTGGAATTGTATAGCCATATGGTTTAATGAAAGTCAGAAATACGTGTTTCAAGTAATTAAATAACATGATGTGCAAATTTTCATTCAAATTTTAATATTTAAAAACCGGCTTCGTGTCTTCTAATCTGCTAGAGATTACACCAACGAGTTTGGGATACAAATTATGGCCCTAATTTGAAGTCGCCACCAGACGTCGACACCATCGCGAATTACCAATTTACCACCATTTGACATATCGTGATGTCGATGATGAACTTTTACATCAGAGGGATAGTGAGATATGCCATGACGGTAGGTAGAGTGAGATAGCGATAATCGTGTCATACACCTGGGAAAAAGTGAAAGATGTTGAACGTTAAAAACACTTCAGTTAAAAGATGGATTTGATTCCAAATACACAAATTAATAGGGAATATCCCCAGCTATGCATCAGCAAGCCATGGAATAAATGTGACGTAAAATTTTCCTCATAACGAATATTGCAGATTTTCTTTGTGATTTTTGCTGGTAAGCCATTTCAGTGTTTGGAAGACTATTTCCGGAAGAAGTTGTGAAGTAATTTGAGCCATCTGTTTAGCGAATGGAATTCTTCGAAGAAGATGTACGAATTTTGAATTTTCAAGTATTTTTCGGTGTGTGTGAAGCTTCCCGCTGTAAATATAAAACAGCTAAGTTTTTGTTTTGTGTAACTTAATTAATTAATTCATTTTATATTTTTTATATACAAATAGAATTGTTTTATCTTCTGTGAGTGTTAAGCATTTGATGCTCTTTCTTCTTTCATTTTTGTTACACAAGCAATTCTCCGAGTTTCAAAATCCAGATCTATGTGATGCGTTCTAGGTTCTAGGTTCTAGGTTCTAGGTTCACTTGCTTGAAAACTATTTTAATAACTACAAAAAGTGGGTTGGTATCGTATCAGGCTGAATGAAACTGAATTTTTCTTCAATCACCTGTTTCAATAGTATTTATGTAAAACACTGTTTTGTGGGTACTAGAAATACAGGTTTTCTAAAGTTTTCCGATATTCCTGACCTTAGAACGAATACTAAAAAAATGTTCGACAAAATGTTCTCGGCAATATCGAATTTTATATTTTTTATCTTCATTTAAAAGAATTGCAGCCTGAATGCGCCCAAAAAAGGCGACAATGGACAGTTCGTGTCATAACTTGATTTAAAACACATGCTACACTATGAAGAAAAGTTTAAATTTTATGATATATGAATTTTTACTCTGGTAATTCATTCTCAATACTTCTATGCAGTTCCATGCATTTCAAAGACAGTACTTTCGAATTTATCCGAAATCATGCACAAAATTTTGTTTCCAATGCAATAAATGCTAAAGAAAAAAAAAACAAAACAAAACACAAAAAAAAACAAAAGTTAAGTTAAGAAGTGAGATAAGTCTGCTAGAAGAAAAAAACAAAAAAACAAAAACAAATGGATAACGTAATATACGAAGCGTTAAATTTAGTTTCTCGCTAAAGTACTAATTCTTTTTGACCAATGTATGACAACTTTCGAACAGTATTATCAAATAAATGTCTTTGTGTGCTGGGACTGATACTGATATTCTTCAAGCGCTCTCCGTTAAATGCTCTCTCGCTCTCATAACGTGGGCTTGATAGAAAGCGCAACAACAACGAAACTATAACTATAATTGAATATTTTTTATGTTTTCATCATTTTTTCTAAATCTTTCTAATCTTTACGCTATGCATTATGTTGTATTTCTTTTCTTCTTTTTTCAATTTTTAAATCCAAATCATCGAAATGATGTTTCATTGTTTTCTATCTGAATTTTCGATTCAGCCTCGTAATTAGCTTTTTTAGATTTTTTTCAATTTCATAAATTTATTTCTTTTTTAATTTTTAATTTCAATTTTTACGTTTTTTGCCTTCTTTTGGTTTAGCCTAATTCATAGTTTTAAAAAAATCATAATTTAATATTTTTCCGATATATCAAGTCAATTTATTCAATTCTTTATATTTATAATAAAAACCAACTCTTTTATTTTATTTTATTTTTCATATTTTTGATTCAATCTTTTCGATTCCCCTTTTTCGATGGTTCCAACTTTTTGTTAAGATTCAATTTTTTAGAAACTTTTCTCTATAATTTAAAAATTTGGAATTATTAAAATTGCTTCAAGCTCTAATTTTTCATTTTTCGATTTATTCGTTAGTTCGTTCGAATCTTTTTTTTATTTTTTGTTTTTTTTACAGTTTTCCAGTTTCAGTAATTTCCTTTTCTTAAACTTTTACAATTTTGAAAAATAATGTTTGTGTTTTATTCAATTTCTAAAATTTATTTTTAAAAATTTAGTATTCTCTCCTTAGTTAAACCTCAATTATTGTTTTATTTCCAAATTCAAATGTTTTTCGATTTTTGGAATCACTACAATTTTACATTTTTAATATTTTGATCTTGTGCATTGAATATTTTCTATTCCCAATTTTTTTAGCGATCGCTCCAATTTTTCATTTTATTTGTTTCATCTTCTCTACTACAGGTCGGACTCGATTATATACAACTCCAAACCCTATTATGTACAGTTTAAAATTTTCTACATCAAATATGACTTGAATTAAAATTTATTAATTGTCCGTTGAGGTAAAAGTTAATTGGATATTATAACAGCAGTGCGCTAAAAATGGTGATTTTTGAAGATTTCAATTGAATTCTCACCAGTAATTGTTTATAACAATTTTACAGCGAAACTAAGAAAAATAGAAGTTGGGTGTCAAAAAACAAATAGTACAGCGGTTAGAGAGCTTTAATTTGGTTGATAGAAACAATCACATTTATTATGATTTTCAGGATAAAATTAATAACAACACTTTCAAAACCACATTTTATATGTTTTTCACTTCCAAAATGTTAGTTAATTCCACTAATTTAGATGTCCCATGTTTATTTTAGGCAGTTTTCACTTTTCTTTATAAAACGATGTTTTCATGCATAATCTTTCGGAAAAACTCAAAAACAACTTATTATTTGTTCCCAGCTTTCAAAAATCAACATCATAAAATAAACGAGAGCGAGAGATCTTTGTTTCGAAATACTGGGATTTGCTTTGCTGAGAGAACTTCATGATACACAAGCATGAGAACCAAAACGTCATGATTACTTTCGGTGCAGCACGTTTATATTCTTCTTCGCCTCGCATTCCTTCTTCGCATAGCCTCTCACGTATCATAAAGCAACAGAATCACAGGACTGATCTTACTTTGTTATTATTACTGAACCCGAGCTATAGTCTGACGCAGTGTTGCCTAGGTGAACAACAGCTAGTTTTTTTCCCAAAATATATATTTTATTAAGGCACATGTGGCGTTAGCCTGAGGGGGCGGGAGTCCAATATTTTGACAATTTTTGTCTTACAACTATGTTAGTAATATGTAACCGATTACTCGCGGTTGGCTCGAGGTTAGTATTACAAGTGTTCTCATAATTGGTATGTTGCAGTCTTCGATGCTCTGTACGTGTGCCCGACACGGGATACTTCCTATTGGGATGCAGCTGACCATTAATCAGCAACGCCCCCCTAGTTTGTACCCCATATCTAGCGTGGTGCGTCTTTCTCGCCTCGAGGAATCCAGGATAGAATGGTCACTAGCCGGCGCAATCATCAGCTCGTGTAGAGTTGTCATGAGCGGTACAACCTTTGGCTCTTGTTGCTCTTGTGGACTGCACAACCTTCGGCCCGTGTATCTGTAAAGAGTGTGTGTATGTATTGCCGCGACTAAAAAAAGTTTATCGATCGGATAGGAGGGATATGAAACGGGGGCACAACGAAGGAAACATCATTAAACGTTGACATCGGCGTTTCTGAGGAACAGGTATAGATGAAGCAGAAGATCAGGATCCGTAGCGTAGGTGATCTGGGATTCCATGGATTTTTTGTCGCATGGACAGATCAAAAATGACAGAGGAATTGCAAAAGTATGGGAAGCAAACTTGGTTGGAGATGCCTGGTGAAGGGTGCACGTCGTGGGTAAGGTACTCATGGTATAAAGACATAAAACTTGACTGAGGAGTCAGTTGGAGTAGATTTTCGAAGTTATCAATCACCAATGGATTCATGATCTTGCAACGGATGAGAAATCTGTAGGATAATTCTGTGAACCGAAGAGTAAGCGGGGGTACTCCTGCCAAAACTTCGAGACTCATCGTATGTGTCGAATGCAAACACCCCATGGCTATACGCAAGCAACGATATTGTATTCTCTCCAGCTTGAAAATATGAATCCTGGCAGCTGATCGGAAGCAAAAACTGCCATATTCTAACACTGATAATAACGTTGTTTTGTACAACTGAATGAGGTCTCCTGGATGGGCACCCTAAGCCACAGCTAGTTAGATACTCAAGGAGGGGTAGTCAGACTATATTTTTATTTTTAACACTGATATTTCTTGCGTTTGCCTATCTACTTACTTTTTGGTTCCCTTCCCCAATTCCGTTCAATTATTGCTCACTGGCGCCGAAAATATGTAAATTGAACGAAGCTGTTAGGGGGATATTCTAGTCTAGAAATTTGAAAAAAAAAGTTTTTTTTTCTTCATATTTCTGAAATTCAGACATTCAAGAATGCACCCTAGAAGGAACTTTTAGAAAATCCCAGTATTTACCAAGTTATAGCTTTGACACGAAACTTTTTTGCTAAACTAGTTTTTCTGAAATGACTCATAAGATATCTCAAGTTCTACTGAACCGATTTATTCAAAATTTGATGTGAATAAATATTTATATATCTCATGGACCAATAAAAATCATTTTTTTTAAATTTTAATATTTAAAAAAGTGCAATCGTCATGAAAATGTACAGAAAAAAAACAATTTAAATGGACGCCATTTTGTCAAGATTTTATTTTTATTTATCCGAGGGTCGTACCATCGCAGCATCTTTACTGATCCAGAATCTGTCGGTTTTTTGTTTCGGATAATCAGAAAAAGCTGGGATCGTGTACGCCATGTGGCACAACATTTTTTTCGGAACCTCTCACTTCACCAGCTTGTAACCAGTGTTGTCACACGTACAGATTAATCTGTAAAGGTACAGATTTTTTTCGTTATTTTTGGTACAGATTCTGCGCGGAACAGAGTACAGATTTTCGTCAAAAAGTTCAGATTGGTGCAGATTTTTTCAGCGGGTGAAAGTTTTTACATTTGAACAAAGCTACATTAAGGTACATGATTACTTTTACGCCGCAGTATCACTTGTGTGATACTCGAAACATTTAATGAATGACAGTATGCAATCTAAAACTGCAAAAACTATGTGTAAACACCATCAAACACACGAATGAAATGTAAAAGTGATATTTGTAGTAAATAAATGAGTATTTTTATGCTATAAAATGGATTTTTCTCTACAGCGAATATTTTCGATGGTACAGATTTACAGAAAAAGAACAGATGAGTAAGATTTTTAACCACTCTGGTACAGATTAAAATGTTGCCACACTGCTTGTAACTATTTATTTTTTAATATTTTTTCTTCGTTTAGTTTTTTGTTGTATCTTTACAAGATGAATAAACAAATAATGGATAGTGAATCATTCTTTGATTTATTTGTTCAGAGCTCGCAGAAGCATCCAAAATTCGGGCTCTTACACTAGAATAGTCTCTCAAGCAAAGAAATTGCTCGTGAGGTTCTAACTTAGACGTGGTTTTGTTCCCGCAATAGATTTGGTTTTTCTAAACCAAAACAGTTCAACATAATATCACACTTTTTAGCGTTCCCGCACTTTTGTATAATGTATAATGTTTTTTGTTATGAATCTGGCGAATCTAACGACTAATCGATTAATCGATAGTATTGAGATTATTTATCGTATCGGGTAACAAACAAGTGGATAAAACTCGATTAGTTGATGAAAAATATTGTCTCTCAAATATCGTAATGGGAGCTTCAGGTTTGATTACAAATTCAGATTTTCTGGTTCAGAGATGATGATTTAGAAATTCAAATTCTATTCTGATTTTGAATCTAAGATATGAATTTGTATGTATTGTTTGTTCAAAGATTGTGGATTCTATTGCGAATAACACAATTGCTATTCCATTACTTGCTTGACGAGTTTGAAAAAAATGTTGATAGCATTTTCAAATTTCAGAGATTTCAGCTCGGGAAGCTTCCTTCTTAGACACTCACATTCACTATTTGAAAATTCAGATAAAAAATGGGTGGGTTATATCTATGATATAACCGCAAGGTTGACGTGGGACTATCTTAGCTTAGCAATTATTTGTTTGTATTGATTAAATTTTTGATTGATTGAAACAATTTTCGATTCAATTGAATTCAATATATTTGCTTTGTGAGTAAAAGATTGTATAATGTCTTGTAAGGTCAATTCATGCATTGTGATAGATGAGGTTCTCCGTAACAAGTAAATTTAATGACAAGTCATTTTACGTTTGGTATGATGCCTAGGACGTAATATGTGAACGGAAAAATTATCAAACGATTATTTTATTTTACATTTCCCTCTGAAGTTTATCTCTTAAGTGTACGTACTTCTCGAACCGCAAATTTGCTTGATTTGATGAACTTCAAGCACTCAGTTTCGATTTTGACATGTACGTCGAACGCATATTGTTCAATCAATAGGCATTATCGCAGCAAATGGTTATCAACATTTTGCCTAATCAGCAAATATCATGCGTAGAAATTCAGTGAACAGAAGATATGAAGGCATATCCTTTAATGCAATCTTGAATAACCGAGCCAAAGCGTTGTGTTCGTACCCGCTTATTCGCGTTAGGAAAAAACACTTTTCGGAGTGCAAAAAAAAAACAAGGGTGAAGAAGTACCCCCGGCTTGCTTGAATCAACAACTTCAACTTCTACTTTTTATACTATAGAGGTTTTAAACTTGAAAGTTCATTCGCTTCTAGTGTCTGCACGTTTTTTCTAGGTTCTTAAGTTTAAGAGACCGTGTTAAGGAAACATATTCTAGTCTGCACAAAGGCAAGCGAGTACAAAAGTACTCGCAGTTTGCCTTTATTTGCAAAGCCGATTTCCCCAGACATCTCGGTTTTGAAGTCTGTGTTAGGCAAACACATTTCAGTCGAAACAAAAATGCCCCCGACTTGCATGTATTTACAAGCCGATTGCCTCAAACACCTTGGTTCTGAAGTCTGTGTTGGGGAAACACAATTCAGCCGGGACAAAAATGCCCCCGACTTACATGTAGTTGCAATGCCAATTTCCCTACGCTCCCTGGATTTAAAGCCTGTTTTAGGGAACCACATTCCAGGCGGAACAAAAAACCACCGACTTTCATGTATTTGCAATGCGATTTCTCCAACGCTGCTTGGTTTTGAAGTCTGTGTTAGGGAACACATTTCGGTGAGAACAAAAGTCCCCATACTTTCATGTATTTGTAATGCAGATTTTCCCAAGGCTGCTTGGTTTTGATGGCTGTGTTGGGGAATCTGTAAATCAAAACCAATCAAAACGAGTCAATTAGGGCGTTTAGATAACGCTTAACATTTTACTGTTATTCAATTGTTTATCTAATGAAAAACAACATTTTATTAATTGCGATAGAAGTGCAGAAATATTCCCTATCAATTGATGCAAACATCTTTCCGATCTGTTAAGAAATGTTCGAGTTATAAGCATTCGGAATCTTTCATTTTTTCATGCATGTTTTGTGTTTAGGTTTTCATTTTACCCCCATATACTCCTGTTAGACATAGTCCCACGTCAAAAATATAATTTGGGTGGGCAACTGGAAAATCAAAACGATTAGGGTGTGGCGCCAATATTACCAAACTTGTCGGACACCGGAAATGTTCGGAATGTTCGGAATGTTCGGAATTTCAGAAGCGCAAGTCTTACATGTCTATCTTGTAATGGTTTGGACCCAGGACTCGGCATGAAAATCTATTTTTAGTAATTACACAGAAGAACAAACGTATCAGGAAATTCGTTTGAAATAAGTTCGGTTCTAGATAGAATCATTATGACTCAAAGAAACGATCAAGAGCAAACAATTTCAAATAAAGGATTTTGAAACTGGAGTTCGACCTGAAAGGACGGAAGGATCAGGATCCAATAGTTTTGTCCTGGAATTCCAACATCGTAAGCCCGAACTGGATATTAATCCCACGGATCGAGTCAATACGGTGGAGTCAATCCCCGAAATGACTAGCAACTTGAGTCGCCAACGCAAACGGGATTCTCTGAACCTTGACGGGCCCGCGACGTTGAACTTCCGCTCGACAACATCCGGCCGACCACATCACACTAACACCCACACATATACATTAATAAACGAAAAAAGAAAGAACCTATTGTGTTTTGACGTAGAACTACGTCTCCCATTAAGGGTGCCGAATCAGAAAACAGGTCACGTTTTTATGAAATAAAGTTAACGTCAATAACTATTTTCGCTGCGAACGGATTTTGATGATGTACATACCATCGGAAATTCCCTAAGATTTGTTTTAATGCTATATATTACAATCCCCTGGTGTGTAAATAGTTTGAATTGATGAAAACTAGAAGCATTTCCATTTTCCCATAAATTTGTCATTTGTGAGCTTCCCTACCCATGCCGTCAATAACGAACAAATTATGATTTAAATGGGAATGGGAATGATTTAAAGACTCCGTGAACAAGGAAGAAAAGAAGAAGGAGAAAAAGAAGAACGAAGGGGAATATTTGCATAGAGCATGAATATTGGATCTCGCTGAGGCAAACATTCAGTATCGTGCTAGATACAAAGCAATGAACATCGCTTGTTCTTCCTTTTTTGCGTCATCACATGTCTTCATTTCGGATTGAGCTGTGAACGCGACCAAATTACTTACTCGCTGATGCCTCTGGCATTGCAATCATTATATCAAACTGACGCCATTCCATTAAGGTTCTGAACTACACAATAGGCTCTCATCGACTCACCAAGAAAATAATTGTTCAGCAATTTTGTATGTGATTTGGTTTCACATGACAGTAACAAAACTATCTCCACCAAGGATAACAGCTAAGCTAATCGAGATCGGAAATATTAAAAGAAAGGGCCTCTGTTGAGAAGAGCGCAAAGCGGAGGACCAGGGATCGAGGGCTTCTTGGGATTTGCCCTTCAGGCTAGTCCATTATAAGAGAGAGTAACAACGTCAGGAAATTATGTCGGTCTCTTTCGTATATTCAGAAATCTTAAAGGAGTGACAAGGATGTCATTTAAACAATTTGATTAATAAATTATGAAGAATTATATAACAAATTATGACATGAATCAAATCGATTATTAATTTAATATACTAAGCTTTTTTTATATGTCAGAATATCTAGCAATGCTTAAAAACCCCAGATGTGTTCGTTAGAATCGAAGCAGATAAGTACTTTTAGATTTTAACATATTTGATATATTTTGTTTTTATAATTCCACACAAGGAAATAAAAACATAACCATAATCGACTAACTGAAAACAACGATTATTGTGGAGATGCCGTTTTCATTCACAGTTTGCTTTACGTCAGTCATCAGAAAACACTGGAAGCTATTTCTAACCTACAATTGTCTACTCCAAACAGGTATTCTACTACTCAACATCGCTCTTCATGAGCTCAGGTCTAACGGAGGAAAGTGCTAAATTTGCCACAATAGGAATCGGTGCAATAATGGTAAATGGCCAATTACGACAGCTTCGAACCGATACATTCATCTGACCTCCCCTCAAACATAACCACACACAATGCATTCATTCTACAAAAACCGAAATCCACCCACAAAACACATCCTGTCAAACTAATGGGAACTCCTTCGAACCGTCAACCCGTCACCCGTGTTTGAGGGTGTGAGGGAACGGGAGGGAACCGAACATAACCTCAGAAACCAACTCAACACGTTTTAATTTCAATTCAACATTTATCAATTGATTTGTTTCTCTTCCCCGCCTTTCTAACGGCCGCTCTGTTCTTTTCCCCCAGGTTGTGATGACACTCGTATCAATACCACTAATGGATAGAACCGGTCGGCGAACACTGCATCTGTACGGATTAGGTGGAATGTTTATATTTTCAATATTCATAACGATATCATTTTTAATAAAGGCAAGTTTTTTTTCCATTGTTATTCCCAACAACTCATACAGAATTCAAGTGTGCGCCCGAGTTCGAGGAGCGGTTGTGACGATGTGTCACACCACCCCCCGCTCGAACCCGGGCAACCGGATAAAAGCGATGATCGTTTGGCCCACTTTCTCTCCGCCACCAGCATCAACACAAGCACCAACTTCTCGGCCACCCCCGTGCCTTCCTACACGCGACTCCGATCGCCGGAATAATAGTTTGAAAAATTAATTGAATGTTGTGGCTATTTGTGGGCGTGATGGAGGGGCGCGGGAAGAACAATAATTCCCTACGGGTACCTGACGACATGTCGACCTGTTTAGCGGGGGCGGTGGCGGGCGGTCGGAGGCTGATCCTTTGGAGTGATGCGAACGGTTGATGTGTGGCTAGGGAGGTGGCATAAATGATGTCGCTTCCGGAATGAAAACAGGGGAAAAAAATTCGGCACTCAACCGTGGCAAACTTGGTTAACCAATTGGCTAATTGTTATTGACCTATACTAGCAATGATAACTTTTTTTTTGTGGATTCGTTTTGACCTCACTAAAATTAATTCAACATATTAGGTTGTTTATCGCATTCTACTGGAACAAATACCAAATTTTAATAGTCAGGCGATTCGCAGACATCACGATTAGTTTCATTTTGGGGCAAATATGCCAATCGATCAACCGAATCAAGTGCCGATTTTTTCCCCTACAATTGATAGTTCTAACCTTTTTTCAATCTACGTTCCTATCTCTACTGTTAATATAAATGTTGGTGTTATTTTAATCATATAACTATTTGGATGATATTAATTGGTGTGGTGTTTTATGTTGTTCCCTAGTTTCAACTTTCTTTTCCCTTTTCTCCCTGTTGCCTGTCTCTCCCTCTTTGCACTCAGCTGCATGTGTGCACTCCGGCACTCGCTTATTGATGTGGATAACTTTTAACATTTCTTTTCTGTAGATTTGTGCAGCAAATTCCGTGCTGTATCTATCTTTCCCTTTCAGAAGCAGATTTTTGTGCAGAGCTTTCCCAATTTTATTTAACATATTCGCGATTTTATCGACTGGGAACGAAATATCACGGATGGTACTTTTGACGTAGTATTTCATTTACAAATCATAAGCTTCGGTAAGCTTTGGAGTTCTTCACATGTGGATTCTGAACTGATTGAGTGGGATTTTTTTGCTTGAAATTTTCATTGTCATAAAATGATCATTTTGTACGCTTTGAGCTTCACTCTTCGGTGCAGCTTATATTCAATAAATTACAAGAATTGGTTCGAAGCGATATTTGATGATTTGTTTAGATGAAAGTTCATCTGATAATATCGTCTTAATGAATCTAAATAATTATACACTCGACAAAAAATTAAAGGAGCATAGTGCGAAGTCGAAATTTTGAGGCGATCTTGAAATAGTGTAACTGAAAAATCAACCCACGAAGATGGGATGTACCTACTTTTGAAGCTACAACTTTCAAGTTTTGGAATATTCTACGAACACGTTTCTTTATGAATGTGTGTGTGTTTGTGTACATTAGGGAGCCAATTAAAATGGTCATCTCGAATTTCAAAAAGTTACCCCATAAAAATTGTTTACCACCTCGGAAAAACACCCTATGCCAAATTTCAGCTCAATCGGACTTAAGGGAGAGTGGAGCAAAGCGGACGAAGTTTGAGTTTTTTGAAAATCAAAAAATCACCCAAGGAAGGTGTGAAGGAAATCGGGGATTTCGAAATTTTTTTTGATGCCAAATGTCTCAAAATTGCATGAAACGTCGAGATCTAGTGTCATCTCGAAAAAAGACTATCTGATTGGCTTTAATTTTATGTGTCGATCATCTTAATCGGTCTAGTAGTTCTAAAGTTTTGAATATTTGTGTTTGAAAAAAGAGGACAAAATTGACTTTTCGAACCATCAAACTTTGAAAAATAATAACTCAAAAACGAAAAAAACGCCTCTCTGGTTTCGACATATGTTATGTGAAAAATCCTCAGCTTTAAAGAAAAAATAATATAGCGCCTTTGGTCCCGAGACCATGAAAACAATGAAAAGTCACAGGCGGGTTGTGTCCGAGACACGACCGCATAATTGACGTAGGATACCGTTAAGCTATCTGTTGATTTTGGATATGTTGGAAAAATTACATCGGTAAACTCTTTGATTATGATTTGGTGGCCCTGAAAAGGGCCGTATTTCTTTGTTGTTCGGTATTGTTTGTTCACTCCACCGAGTGATGATGATAGAAGTATGGTAAACAGTCGTTAGATGGTGCATATCAGATAAAAGATGCCGAAGTGGAACGAGATATGACGAAAACCGCCCTCTGTGGTCCTAGACGAGATGCCTCCTGTGTTATGTATGGATAAAATAAAGAAAAAAATCTCACCAATATAATAAAAGATAATTATCAATACCGAACGCAATTATCAATTTTTCTCATCAGTAAAAACTTGTTACTTTCATATAGTAATTTCTTTTATAATTTTTTACTTTGTGGGTGTTTATTCGTGGGTGTTCATTCGTGGGTGTTTATTCAACCCAATGCGAGTCTAACAACACCTATACTATCCTATATGAAGAGCATATGGGGAATCACTTTTTCTAATATTTCTTCACTTTTCCAATTTTTCTCGCCGTATAAACTTTCCTTGGGTGAAAATGAACAGAACAAAACAGACAGCGTGCTTGATTATTATTTATGAAAATTGAAATAAACAGTTTCATATATCAAGTCATATTCAACACAACTGCTACCATATACAATTTTACACTAACACTTGTGCTACATTTTTCACAATACACGATCGGCCATTGATATGAAATTTCACGAAGCAACCAACATTAAAGTTCATCATTTAAATTGTATTTGCTAGAATTAATCGTATCACTCACCTTACTTGCAATATAAAAATACCCCCGACTATATTTTCAATGCCGAATTCACCCGGGCACCTTGGCTTTGATGTCTCTGTTCAGGAACACTTTTCGGTAGGAGCAAAAGTTCCCCCTACTTTCATGTATTTGCAATGTCGATTTCCTCCAGGCAGTTTGATGTCTCTGTTAGGGAACACATTTTGGTGGAAGCAAAAGCTCCCCTTTCTTTCATGTACAGGCAAACGTTTTTTTGTGCGGTGGGTAAGGATCGCATAAAAAATCGTGCAAAACTTCACCAGTAGCTTTAAAAAACCGTGTTCGGTACACATTTTGAAAAAAAACCTTCTTTTTTTGCGGTAGATAGGGACCGCATAAAAACAGTTTCCCACAAGAAAATAACTCAAATCCACGCCGTTGAATTTCCTTTTGTATCCCTACTTTGCGTCGGGACAGTTTGCCTTTTCGGTTGCGCGTGGCTGTTTGGTGCTTTTAGTTACATGCCGAAACGTGATGATGTTAGATATCATGTCATGCAAAAACTTAGAAAAACTTAGAGCATTCGATGGGAGGAGGGGAATGATTTCAGAAGTAGATAATTGAGACGCAAATATGCTTTTTAGCACTGAAATGCATATAAACTATCGAAAAAAACTAAATGGACGATAACTTCGTCAAATACGCTTCTTTTCATATATCGCACAAAAAAACACACCAGAACAGAAAAACCGCACAAAAACAGGTTTTACTGTATTTTCAATGCCGATTTCTCCCAGGCTGCTTAGTTTTGATGTCTCTGTTAGGGAACCGTCGCATGTGTCGTCAATTTCAAACAACCAAAAGAGGGTATTTCCGTAAGGATACGGGTTGCGATTTTTCAATTGTTCGATAGTTAGTTTCATGACATACAGGGTTTTCCATTTCGGGCTTCCGAAAGTATACAGCCCTGCGCTGATAACCATTTGACATAGCTGTCGACCAAAGAGTCATATCGTTAGTTGAATGTCTGCCATTTTACAATATGGATCGTTTTAGCATCGCACAACGTGTTAATTTTGTTAAATTATACTATAAAAATGATGAAAAACCGGCAAATGTTTTTCGAGCATTACGGACGGATTTTGGTCGTCATGGGCGGCCTACAGAGCACACAATCGCTAATGTAGTGCGTAAATTCGAACAAACTGGATCCGTAGCGGATATTGTGAAATCTGTGCATCATCGTACTGTGCGTTCGGCCGAAAATATTGCTGCTGTTGCTGCCAGTGTGGAGGATGACCCGAATGTCTCGATTCCACGGCGTGCTCAGCAGTTGGGCTTGTTAAACACATCATTGTGGCGAATTTTGCATTTGGACTTGCACCTACATCCATATAAAGTTCAACTGGTACAAAAATTAGAGCGTGGTGACCATGGAATGCGTCGGGCATACGTCGATTGGGTGAACGAACAACAGCAGCAAAATGCTGAATTTTCGCATCAAATTTTCTTCAGCGATGGGGCACATTTCAAGCTCGGTGGCTATGTGAACACCCAAAATTTCCATATATGGGGCTCAGAAAATCCACACGTGATTATTGAGAGGCCATTGCATCCGCCAAAAGTCACTGTTTGGTGCGCATTATGGTCTGGTGGAGTCATCGGACCGTATTTCTTTGAAAATGAGAACGGCGAGACGGTAACTGTGAATGGTGAGCGCTATGGCCGCATGTTAACCGATTTTTTTTTGCCACAAATTGAAGATATGGATACGGATGACATGTGGTTTCAGCAGGACGGCGCCACGTGCCACACAACACGACCGAACATGGCCATATTGCGAACGAAATTTGAGGGACGCATAATTTCGCGTTTTGGTGATGCCAATTGGCCGTCCAGATCATGCGATTTGAACCCGCTAGACTTTTTTTTTTGTGGGGTTATGCGAAAGACCGTGTCTATGCCAACTCTCCGCAAACTCTTGAACATTTGAAAGACAACATTCGTGAAGTTATGACCGAGATACCGCCCCATATGAGCCGAAAAGTCATCGAAAATTACCTGTTCCGGATCAAGGTGTGCGAGGAAGCCCTAGGTGGACATTTGAATGATGTTGTATTTCACACATAATGGCATAAACCAAACTTTAATTTGAAATAAAAGTTTCATCGAAATTCGAATTCTAAGTATGTTTTATTTCAATTTACTTTCGGAATTTAAAGTTGGAAAACCTATTCTATATATTTTAAAATATTTTCTTTATTATATAATATTAAAATATATTTTCTATATTTTTAAAATATTTTCTTTAATATAAAAAAAATTTATGGAGTGCCGAAATCGATTGACGCAAAAATTTCATTAATCGATCATGAAATGACTGAGCAATAAGCGTTTGAAATTGGATAATTTTCACGATGTGCTCGATTTTCGATTTCCAATTTGTACCCCAATATGTTCCCGAAAGACGTAATCCTACGTCAAAAACGAATACAATCAATAATAACGAGAGCAGAATTCGAATTTTCGCATTTTTGGAAAAACAGGAAAAAGTTAATATTTCGGACAACCCTAAAATGGAAATGGTCACCCTAATGAAAAAAATGAAAAAATACGGGTCAAATGTTTTGCGATAAAAAACAAAACTACCAATATTCACGAAAATCTCAGAACCACTACATCGGTTTCGAGATAACAATAAATCTCGACATGTAATGCAATTTTAAGACATTAGGCATCAAAAATTTTAAAAACCCCGATTTTCGATGGTCCTTCGTTTTTCAAAAAACTCAAACTTTAACATCTGCGAAACTAGTAAATGAAGTCCAAAAAAGCTAATATTTTGCATAGTGAATATTATCGTGCAAATCAAGATTTTGCAGCAGGCTCCGAATGAAAAATCGAGATAACTATTTGTATTGGCACCAAAAACCATACTCCATATTCCAAAAAAAAAAACTGAGTCCCGGAGTGTCGAATTTTGACAAAAAAATTCGAGATGAAACTAGATCTCGACGTTGCAGTTTCAAGACATTTTTTTTATAATTTTTTTTTGTGATTTTTCGATTTTCAAAAACCTCAACCTTTGACCGCCTTGCGCCACTCTCCCTTAAGTCCGATTGAACTGATATTTTGCATAAGGTATTTTTTCGAGGGGGTGAACATTTTTTATGGGGTAACTTTTTGAAATACGAGATGACCATTTTCGGTGGCACCCTAGTGTACACACATACAACCTCATCTTGATGCTTTAACAGGTTGTCAAGATATTGTTATTAAGGTTGGGTAAATACCAAGATGTCAACTACGCGTTTAGGAATTTCGCTCCAAAATATTAAAAATCTTATTTGAAAAAAGTATAGAAGCACTTATGGTAGCGGAAACAATATATTTACTATATGAGTACACTTACGAAAACTTCATAATTGAAATGATTTGACTTAACACTATTAAAAAAAAAGATGCTGTAAAAAACCTAGGTACATTTATAAGAATTTCTCCCACTGCATCTCACATACTCGTGAAATAATCGACTGGGAACAAGACAACATATAGGGGAAGTGGGGGCATAGTGGTCACCCTAAGGAATATGCCCATTTCCAGCGTCCACATGCCGCCACAATTCCCGTTTTTCTTAGAATATTATAGTTCAACTCATTATTGTTCAAGATAGCATACGAATATTACTATAAAAATTCAAAATACTACGTTTTTCATCATTAAAAAAAGGTGAAAATCGATTTTTTTGTTTGTTTGAGGTAAAATGGTCACCTAGTGGGGGCAAAGTGGCCCCTCACACATATCAAGTGAACAGTCGTCAAACTGATGATTTGTCCAATATATCAGATTGAATAAACTAAATTTCACGAGAAATCCCTTAGAAACCATGCGCACAGAAGTACGGCCGAATGGCTATCGAGAGAGCAATTTCAGTTTTTATTTGTATTTTGACAAGCGACAGCTCTATTGAAGTACAGGTTGCCTCAAAAAGTCAATACATTCTTCAAACATATGGTGACTATCAATATGGCATCTATATTCAATAGTTATGCTATCAAACAAGCAGGTTACCACTTTGCCCCCCATGACCAATTTGCCCCCACTACCCCTACAAGAATAAAACACGGATAGTATTTTTGGCGTAGTATTTCATTTATAAATTATAAGCTTGAGTGGTATTAGTTTTAACAAATAATTTGGATGAACTGATTGTGTGGGCTTTTTTTACTTGAGACATTCGTTCTCATAGAATGATCGTTGAGATCCACTTTTAGGCGCAACTTATATTCAATGAAATGTGCTAATTTCAGTTGGCTCGAAGCAATATTGAACTAAGTGCAAAGGTGAGCTGTATTACGATGCTTGCAAAACCTGCAATCCAGGCTAAACATACTTTTCCGCAATAACGTCAATCAAAAATAAACCAAGTGTGACAGCAATGATAAAAACGGAATAGTTCTTCGCGTGCCTCAACTTTCTTGTTAGTGTAGTAATTGAGAAGAGCACAAGCTGTCTCCACGTATCCTTACACTGCCACCGAGCAAAGTAGTTTTGTCTTCGCATTCTCTGCACGTAATCCCTGCAATGCTGATGCTGCTACCCATCGTGGAATGTATAACACAAAATTTCTGTGTCCTTTTCTGTGGTTTACATCCATGACGATCAATGACGAAACTATGTCAGCTTCGCTGGACAACTGTTCTAGTTACTTACGGTGCCATAAATCAAACATTACATAGAAAATGAATCGAATGAACCACTTACTTACTGCAGTAATAAACCCTCCCCAAATTAATAATCAATGCGACGCGAATTAGTGTATGCCAAAAACATACATACCTAATAACACTTCAGCTTATGGCCTTTCCCTGAAGGATTCCCTCCTGCCCCGAGTCCTTCACGACGACAAATTATTTGCAGCACGGGAAACGCTAACCCGCACGCGCCCGATTTTCTTCCCGTACTTTGGTGGCCAGAACTCATTACCATTGTGTGCCATTAGTGTCGCAGTATTTAGCGGGAAAGGTTATTTCTTTCCGCTCGCTGCTCCTGGTGGTGGTTGGTTTGTTTCAGACGACGGCCGACCGACCGACCGGTGACAATTTGGCAATGGCGAATTGCAGTGGGACACGATCCGCCGCGGCACGGCGGCCATCGATTGAACGGGGAGGTCAGGTGTGGAGCACTGGATTGAAGAAAGCACAACACGCCATTATAACTATGATGTTTGTTTTTTCGGCTCATTATTCGGCTCTATTTTTATGGGTTTTACCATGGTGGGTTTGGGTGATGTGGGGTAACACCGCTTCGGATTGGGGGCCATTTCGGGGGTTGTGCCTAGCTGTTAACGACTTTCCGGGCCTCATTAAGTTGCACTTGGTCTCATTACCTTACATCCAAATAATGACACAGTCATTTGCACCACACGCCGATGAATGGCGGTGAGAGCGGGTTTGGGAAGTAGGTTTATGTTGGCGGCACGGGCGCAAGCTAATTTTTATTTTAGTTGGTGCCACCAAACGAGCGGAAGTCTCTAACAGAGAGGAGGTTAATGGTATTGGCCTGTAAGGATGTATTAACGAACTCGAGAGTTTCGCGATGAATGCCGCCTTTATGGCAAATAGTTGCGTTTGGTTGCGCTGAGAGCTAGCTCCGAAAAGGTGCGAGTACCCATTAGCGTTGGTTTGACTAATGCTAACCAGTGAATCCATAAATGCGTAAAATTACGTGCGTATAAATTTACAATTAAATTCAGCATTGAAGGGCGGTGCATTACTTCGGTTTTAATTGCTAAAATTTGAGACCCTGTAGAAACTTAGCTGGCAGGAATTTAGCACACTTAAAAATGTTGAATTAAACAAAATATAAGTGACGAATTACAATGATGTGTCAATTAGGTTTCGGTCCTGGTTGTGAAAATAAAGTTTCATAAAAAAAAATAATATTTCTTGATTTTATTAGTCAAAGTAGTTTCCTCCATCTGCTACACAATTTTTACATCGACTTAACATGTTCGTCACCCCGTCAGTCAGATATAGGAGACACTTTTCTCGTTCAAATTGAATAAGATTTTCTTAAAAGGAATTTTGATGGAATAGGCAATAAATAAAAATATGAGATACATACAAGAATAATGATGAAATCAAAAAAATAAACGTATAATTTTTATACTATACTATTTATTTGTTGATTTATATTCAATGTGCAACCTAACTCGTTCTGTTGAATTAAAAACTTATTTATTGAAACAATAAGTTGAATTAAAGCATTATTCAAAGTTTTGGCCATCTATGGCCACTACTACTTCTTATAATTCTGGCAATTTACGAATTCCGTCACGAAAGAAGCGTTCATCCTTTGAAGACGAGAATGAATCAAGCCATTTTTGATTCCACTCAAAGCGCTCTGCATTAATCGAGGCAAATTGTAGGGTGAACCAGAATTTCCTATTCGCTTTTTTCAAATAGTATTCAACTCGAGCAGCAACATGAGGCCCAGCGCTGTCACCATGGAATATTATCGACTCGACAACTCTCGCTTTCAATTAGTGTGGAACATAATTTCCCTGCTTTTGGATATATCCTGTGGCTTTGCGTTGTTTAGAAATAGTTTATCGAGTTACTCTCAATAATTCTGCAAGCCCTGGTTGCGTTCGACACGAATATTAATCGATTAAGGTCTCCAATTCTTCATCTTCATACTTTTTCGGTTGACACGGACACATTTTGCCTCTGCCACTAAAATAACCATTTAAATTTCCCAAGCCATCCCTACAAAATATATCCGGTTGTGAATAAAATCACCATGAACTTCTACAAGCATTCGATGGGCTTTAACTGGACTTCCCTTCCAGAGGAAACAGAAAATCAAAACATCTCGCAAATGGTGTGCTTATTTGCAACGAAACTCGACGTTCTCAACGCAGAAAAACTTGAACATGTTGTGCAAAACCCTAAGACATGTAAACATAATTAGGTTGACAGATACCAACACTCCATCGTCACCATCGGCTATTTACTACACCATGAGCCAACTTGTAGGAACAGAACGAATTAAGTTTCACATCCAATAAAACTTTGATGTGAAAATCAAAAAAAATGTTTACATAATTTTCAAAATAATAGATGTAATAGATCTGGAGAGGAGGACCTTCGTAGCCACATTGGTTGCGCGTTCGCTTACTGAACGATCGATCGTGAGTTCAAGACTCAGGGCCCACAATTGACCATCTTTGTGTTATCATAGAATAATCACGTCCACACAACAATCATCAGTGATGGAGTTCGATTCACGGCCGGAGACAAGGTCCTTCTCTATCTCCATACAAGCTCTGCTGCTTGCAACAATAAAATCGGGCTGCTGTGCTATTAATAACACATGATCATATCAACTGTCTCCGCTGTCCGGTCTACCTGAACAATGGAACAGAAGAAATACTCTGACGCCTAAACGGCTACTGTGGAATATACAATATTTATAGATACGAAAGACATGTAACATATCCACGCTTAAATCCGGCTCTATTACAGCCAATGTTACAGTTAATGCTAATAAGCCTAAATAAATGAACAAATGGGATCAAAATAAAAAAAAATGGTCTGGAGTTTTACTGAAGTTCAGTGCGTTTTCAGAGGTGATTCATAATCAGCCTAGAAAGTTTTTATCCATCACGTGAGTTCTGTGAGTTCTGAGAATTGGTTGTACACTGTGAAGAGACACTTATATTATTTGACTCTACGTTCTATTTCAAAGACCTCTGGTATTTACCTCTAAAGCGGCCCTTACACGCTCCATATTACTGTGCAAATGTATGTACAATATTATTACGCAATAGTCGGATTTGTGAATTGTTGGAATGGGATTTGTTTGTAGATATGGCAATATTTGTCAACATTGCACAATACTATCTAAATTTTTAGATTACGTACAATAATAGGTTGGGGAAAGGGTAATCCATTATTTTTGGGTGATATTCAAAAACATTTTTAATAATCTTCGGACTGTCCGATTTGGGTCAAATATACACCGTTTTGCTGTAAAATTTGGTAGTTTCGTAATGTCTCTACCATAGAAGTCTTGGTCCTTATTGGTGAAAAACTCGAGCAATAGATTTTTACAATCTTCTCTTGATCGCAATTTCTTATCACTCTGGAAATTCTGCAATGCGAGAAAAGGTGGTAGTCGCTTGGTGCCAGGTCCGGACTATATGGTGGATGCATTGAATCATCCCAAACAAGCTCTCAGAATGATGTGGCCTTGCGTTGTTCAGATGGAACACAACGCCTCTTCTTTTGGCTAATTCTGGACATTTCTTCTGGTCAATCGCTAGCTTCACATGGTCCATTCGCTGAGCATAGAGATCTGAATTTAGTGTATTGCACAAAAAAAAATTAAAAAAATTAATCTGCAGGTATTTCAATGTTGCAGTATTCACAATTTTAGCGGTCTGGCTTGTATTTTTTTGCATTTATAAAAGAAAAAGTATAAAATTTACCGAATTTTCTCTTTGTTGACCTCCATTGCGCAATGGTCCAGGAGATGCATTTAAGTGGAAATTAGCATCGACAGTTAGTCTCTAGACAAAAACTGTCTTAGACAAAGTTGTTACTCATGATAGAGCGCTCGATTTTATGTTGTCAAAAAAACGGTGACCAAAATTGTCGATGGGATAAAATATCTAACTTTCTCATCTTCATAGATAGAGGTAAACATAGTTCAACAATGTTGTAGCTCCAATTATTTGCGACATCTTTGTAGAACAAAGTTATTTTCTATCTCTTGAAATAATCGATATAGCGCCTTTATACTAAGTTACGTTAGGGTCACTATGAAAAAAAAATTTTTTTTTTGCTCTAACTTGTATGTTTCAAATTTTACATGCAAACTGTCTTTGAAAGACAACATTTTGCGATGCAGAACATGTCAATATCTTAATCCTGCTCAAAGTTATTGATGGGTTTTCATCCAAAAACTCATGGTTTCAATTTGAATTTACTCAAACACAAAAAAAAACATAGTTTTGAAAATCACTTACCATATAGAGTGAAATCTGTTCTTTCGAATTCCGTCAACAAACATTTTTTATGTTTGCCCCAGAAAGAATGACATACAAATGAAAAGAGCGTGTTTTTTGGGAAGAAGTATCAATAACTTTGAGTAAAGTTGAGATATTGACAAATTCTGCATCGAAAAATGTTTGTAAGCTCCAAAAGTCTTTAGAAGACAATTTGCATGTAAAATTTGAAATATAAAAGTTAGAGCAAAAAAACCGTTTTTTCATGGTGACCCCAACGTAACTTAGAAAAAAGGCAATACATCGGTTATTTCAAGAGATAGAGAAAAACTTAGTTCTACAAAGATGTCACAAATAATTGGAGCTACAACATTGTTGAACTATGTTTACCTCTATCTATGAAGATAGAAAATTAAATTTTTTATTTCATCGACAATTTTGGTTACCCTATTTTTGACAACATAGAAACGAGCGCTCTATCTAACAACTTTGTCTAAGACAGTTTTTGTCTAGAGAATACCTGTCAAGCTCTAAATGCTAATTTCTACTTAAATGTCTCTACTGGACCATTGTGCATTGATAACACCCTATAACTCACAACTGAATGGAACAAGCAAAAAGTGTTAGTTAGTGTGAAATGTCACCTTTACAATGACTCTAAAGTCAAATGAATTTGTAGGATCGATATTACGCAGAGATTGATCACTAAGGCCAGCTAGCGAGAAAATAAAGGATAACTTTTTCCCTAACCTAATATTTTTCTTCAAACTGGAGCACATTAGGCATTCAAAATATTGTTTTCTTTGTTCTAATTTTCGCTTCAATATATGAACTTGTATCTCGCAGTCAAAGTTCAGTGAAGAAGTATGCCATTGGTTGTTTCTTCATTTGAATGCTTTAGACACATTTTTTTAATAGTACCTCGATTAGCTACAATTAAAACAACACGTTAGAGATGAACCAGCCTTTGGCTGAAAATTTCTTTAATAAAGAAAGAAAAAAAAATTAAAACAACATTCAATTGCGCTAAATCATTTCGGAAGTCTTCAGAAAAACTCTTTTCGATAGACACTCCTTTTCTTTAGTTTTCTGCAGGCCAAATAAGTTTTCACAATACTACATAAATAGAATTTGAAACAATCTGTAGAGCGATAGAAATAACTTTTTGGGCAAAAAAAAAGAATGGGAAACAACCTACTAATGCTACCTATTTGCATTTTTTTTTTTCAAAAAAGGTTATTTGATTTAAGATTATAATCAGAATAAACCATTTCACCATGTTGCAGGCTCTGAAAGTTATGCAGGTCGCGTTGCATTGAAAGAATGATGCGCTGCCTGAGTCGAGAATTGTTTGGTGTAATTTTGTCTAACGAGCACTATGGAAGTAATCTGAATATTCAATGGACAATGGACAATAGGGGAGGGGTATAGTAAATGTCCACGCTTGTCCACGAAGGGAGAGAGGGGATCTTAAAATCATGCTTTTTCTGTTCACATGGTATGTGGACAGCCCTTCATGAGTTTTGTCGAATCTACTGATAATAAATAAGATTTAATCAATACGACATGAGAGCGCAACAAAAACTCGCAGCAAAATGAAAAATTTTAATAAGGAAATTTGGAAATGACGCCGGAGATTTTACTGATTCATTTTTAAAAATTAGTGTTCGCACAACTAACATGCCGTCTTTGTGCCTTTCCGTATTACTCTTTAAGGCAATGAGATCATTTAGAAATTATCCACCGCATCGCACATATTATTATGAATTTATTTTTCTGTACTGATATTTATTCTGAAGTCAATGTAATGGGGATGAAGTCTTCATCTAACGAGGATAAGGAACCTAAGCCGACGAATTGACGCAATCCGAGTCGGCTGCTAATCCACCGTAGGAAGCGGCGGCCTCTCGCTAGCAAACCTGTGCTCCACCGATTGTCTTTCGGGTAGCTGTTATTCGGGCAAATCTTACACAGTCCAGAAAGCCCCTGTTAGTTGGCTCTTAAAACTTTAACAAATCACAACTTGACATACGTTTACGATTTCGATTATACGTTTCGAAAAGCTAATGTCGTTATCTATTGGTATCAAATATCTAATGTGGACAAAATAGACATCCACCCCAAGCTCGTTGTCGACAATTATAACTTCAATAATAAAATGCATTCTGTTACGTTTATCTCTTCCCGTGAGCGTTTATTAATAGGTATACAGGTCACACTTATTTCCCATTGAAACGTGCGCTTAAAATCGTGCTCCGTTTGTAAAGATACACTCTGACGTGGTAATCATCTAGTGCTCTAGTGCATCTAGTGTTTCTTGCCCATATTTTCTGCGGGTCTCGAGCTGCTCCACCACACTCCACTCATCATTACCTGAATGATGCTTCCATGGGTAGTAGTATCTATCCATTACAACCCATAAATGTTATCTATCGATCGCATTGTAAGACGTAGATGTTGTGCGTAAGAATTTGGTGTTCGCGGCATGAAGATGAAGGTATGACCGATAATTTTGTAATGTTTCCATGCAATTTTTAACAGCACTACTGAATAACCGCATGTAGGCTGGACATGTGTTCAATGTAATATGTGTTTGTTGCTCCGTTCTGATGATCGACAAATCGATTTAAAGTTACTTTAAAATTAATACATTACCTGGTCTTTAATGAAAAATTACTGCACTTGCAAAAAATTAGAATTTGTTTTTTCGTAATTATTGAAAATACAACTCTGTTTTTCGGATATGTTATTTAAAAAATACTCAGCTTTTAAGAAAAAATTTACAAAATATAGCGCTCTTGGCCTTGATACTTGATTACGAAAAACAAATTAATTTTTTTTTTTCAAGTGTAGTATTTGTTCAAAGAAGAGAAAGGTAATTGGCTTTGAATTGATATGTAAATCATCTGAATCGGTCCAGTAGTTTAAAAGTTATGAATTTTTGAAAAAAAGTTGTTTTCGAAAAAAAAGGGAAAAAACTGATTTTTCAGACCACCCTAAAAAGTTTCACCCCGAAAACCCTCCAAACGGATTTGATTTTCAAAGTTTCGTCTCAAAGCGTTTAAGTAGACAAAGTTAATTTATGATTACCTTTAATTTGTTGCAAAAGGTCAAAAATTAATCAAACTATGTTAGAAAGTTACAGTTTATTTGAATGTAAATATTTTTGGAAGTCTGCATAAAAAAGGGAAATATAAATAAATATTTCATTACCTAAAAATATATTTTCCTGGTTTTTTTTTATACGTTCTATGTAATGGCGGCATTTCAAACTTCAAAAATATATTCCTACTCAAGTCAAAGGAGGTCTCACTTTGCTTCTCTTTTTTCGTTGAATGCATTCCAATGAATGAATTCCACCTTCATTTCCTGTCAGCGATATTTTATTTTTACACGAGCATTGTGACATAATACAACAGGACAGCCTAATCTTAAAAATCAATCCAACCGGTTTAATTCAATAAATTTAATTCAATTTAACATTTCATCGAAAATTATGAATATATGTAGACAAAGAATTAATTTACCACAAATCACAAAAACTTTTTTATCTTCTCCACATATATTCAACAAGCCTCAACAGCAATGCAGTGTTGTCAGACTTTCTGAAGCACGAGCAAAAAAAAAGCACAAACAAATAAATCCCACTCTCAAGTCCCCGTCAACAGTGTCCATCTCTCCTCCGTCTGGCAGACGGAGAACCAGCCGCAAAATGATGAACCCAGAAGCTCCGACGCTTAATCTACGTCAAGTACCAAAGCCTCCGTTAAATTTCCTCCGAATAGACTCTATCCACGCTATTCCATGTGCTAAGTGCAAACAATCATCCGCTGTCAGCCAACCGGAAAGCTTATTTTACTTCACTGCATCAGGACAGAGAAAGAAGGAGCGGGGGACGGGGAAATGTTACACGGAATTTGCATGCTTTCCTAGCATATGGTAGTTTTGGTAGCCCGATAGTAGAGCAATTTCTCGCTTTCCACTGCATACAGTTCGCTCTACTAGCGGTTTAGTTCTTTTTCCCACCATATCTTGTATAAATGTTTCTGCTACGCTTTTCTGCACTCAGCACTTTCATTACACTCAAGAAGCCTCCACTGTTAACCCACATCCACGGATACACATATCCTTGTTTCACATCTTTAAAACGCCCCTTCCTTCAGCCACCCTCGATCCGACAGACAGTAATATTTTTATTTTAATAATCATACCGCCATGTTCTATTAGCACAGTTTTCCGCACCTCAAAACCCACTCCACATACTTGCACACACATTTGTACATATCTTCCTGCACGATCTGCCTTTCTCTAACTTTTACACCAGTTAAACATGCAAATGTTGCTTCTCCGCTTGTTTCTAAATATTTGTATATAGAATTATTACTTAAATAAACGAATCATTTGTACAACGTGCACGCGCTACGAGAACGGGACCGACGAAAATCCCGGCGTTTTTTTTCCTCCTTCTTCTGGAGGGAGGCTGCAACAAGCCCAGGAGAAATCAGAAAACACATTTCGTTCGTTAGTGATGCCAACATGCGGTGCGGGAACTTGTGAGTAGAGGGAGGGACAGTATCGAAACCCGCGTATGTTCGTGCAAGTACATATCCGATCCTCACACACACGGAAAAGGGAAGGTGGTCTGGTCCCAATCAAAGATATCGTGTCCTTCGGGCGAAACGAAACGGTAAACGGCAAGAATAAACCTCGGAATTCGCACTCAAACAGAACGAAAGATGTGCACAACCAACGATGGTTGGGTTTTTCGGTTGGGTAAATTGACTGTTGTGTGCCCGAGACGCGCACATTTCAAACCATATTTTTCTAGGTTAGTTTCGCTAGCTGCGAGAGACAGAGTGTGTGCATTTGAATTTCTTTTCCCCATTATTGGGAGGAAAAATAACAGCTAATGAAAAAATTCCAAACGTGGTTTGGTGCTAGAACAACTCGAGAAGGTATCCTGGATAAATAAAATAAATTGGAAGTATTTTCCAGAGCTAAGGTGACGTCGTTTTCAAGACAGACAGTTGTATAACTGTCACCGGACCCCTCGGTGTCGAACGCTCCCACTACAGCAGCGTCTCTATGAACGAGCGAAATTGGTCTGTGTTGGGTTGGGGTGTGTCGATGCAAATAGAGAGATAGGGATAGAGAAAGAGAGAAAAAAAACAAAAGCAACTGTCAAAAGTTCCAGAGAATAAACAGAAGAAATCTATAGAAATAAAGATTGTTTTATCAAAGTTAGAAGGTGAATAGAAGAGATTATATCGCTGTATTTATAAAAGTGTACTAAAATTAATCTTTATCAAAGGTATTTAATTATTTAATATAGCCACACGCCACATTCAACACATATATTAATTAGGGAAACAATCAATCGGAAGTCGGAACAGACAGTTAGTGGAAGTATAAATGAAGGATAAAAGATAGGGAAGAAGCACTAAAACGTAAGAAATATTTATTTAAAACTTATCCTAAACATAAAATATTTTATTTATATGAACAGGAATTTAAAATGATCCGAACATTGAACAATAGAGGACACTACGAATTTGGAAAAGCTACTCCCATCTGCTTTGTTACCGCGATCCGTGAAGTAACAATAACACAGGCTCAGAAAGATTGGTTTTAATCAACACTGATATTCAAAACCTTTTTTTATTATTTCTTCAATTCAGGAATATCCAAACATATCAAGATCAGTTCCAAGTCATTACAAATCCGTCAGAAACGTATTTCAGTATAAGAAAATGAACACTTATCAAACGTGGAAAAATTATTCTGCCTACAAAGTTTATGTATAAAATGAGAAACGTAGTTTAGTACAAACTTTGATCAAAACATTTTAGCTTGGGAGTAATTGATAATAGTCTATAGAAAAATTCACACCTTTTTGTGTATTTTCTGATCTTCTAATCTTCTAATTTTCTGAATTTCAGATTTTCTGATTTTCTGATTTTCTGATTTTCTGATTTTCTGATTTTCTGATTTTCTGATTTTCTGATTTTCTGATTTTCTGATTTTCTGATTTTCTGATTTTCTGATTTTCTGATTTTCTGATTTTCTGATTTTCTGATTTTCTGATTTTCTGATTTTCTGATTTTCTGATTTTCTGATTTTCTGATTTTCTGATTTTCTGATTTTCTGATTTCTTGATTTTCTGATTTTCTGATTTTCTGATTTTCTGATTTTCTGATTTTCTGATTTTCTGATTTTCTGATTTTCTGATTTTCTGATTTTCTGATTATCTGATTTTCTGATTTTCGGATTTTTTGACTTTTATCATTTTATCATTTTATCATTTTATCATTTTATCATTTTATCATTTTATCATTTTATCATTTTATCATTTTATCATTTTATCATTTTATCATTTTATCATTTTATCATTTTATCATTTTATCATTTTATCATTTTATCATTTTATCATTTTATCATTTTATCATTTTATCATTTTATCATTTTATCATTTTATCATTTTATCATTTTATCATTTTATCATTTTATCATTTTATCATTTTATCATTTTATCATTTTATCATTTTATCATTTTATCATTTTATCATTTTATCATTTTATCATTTTATCATTTTATCATTTTATCATTTTATCATTTTATCATTTTATCATTTTATCATTTTATCATTTTATCATTTTATCATTTTATCATTTTATCATTTTATCATTTTATCATTTTATCATTTTATCATTTTATCATTTTATCATTTTATCATTTTATCATTTTATCATTTTATCATTTTATCATTTTATCATTTTATCATTTTATCATTTTATCATTTTATCATTTTATCATTTTATCATTTTATCATTTTATCATTTTATCATTTTATCATTTTATCATTTTATCATTTTATCATTTTATCATTTTATCATTTTATCATTTTATCATTTTATCATTTTATCATTTTATCATTTTATCATTTTATCATTTTATCATTTTATCATTTTATCATTTTATCATTTTATCATTTTATCATTTTATCATTTTATCATTTTATCATTTTATCATTTTATCATTTTATCATTTTATCATTTTATCATTTTATCATTTTATCATTTTATCATTTTATCATTTTATCATTTTATCATTTTATCATTTTATCATTTTATCATTTTATCATTTTATCATTTTATCATTTTATCATTTTATCATTTTATCATTTTATCCTTTTATCATTTTATCATTTTATCATTTTATCATTTTATCATTTTATCATTTTATCATTTTATCATTTTATCATTTTATCATTTTATCATTTTATCATTTTATCATTTTATCATTTTATCATTTTATCATTTTATCATTTTATCATTTTATCATTTTATCATTTTATCATTTTATCATTTTATCATTTTATCATTTTATCATTTTATCATTTTATCATTTTATCATTTTATCATTTTATCATTTTATCATTTTATCATTTTATCATTTTATCATTTTATCATTTTATCATTTTATCATTTTATCATTTTATCATTTTATCATTTTATCATTTTATCATTTTATCATTTTATCATTTTATCATTTTATCATTTTATCATTTTATCATTTTGTCATTTTATTATTTCCTTCCGTGAAAAATTCATAGTCTCATGTACGGAAAGCGAGAAATATGCATTCGCTTGAATCAGTTGCAGTAGAAAATATCCGGCACTGAATTATAATATAACATCATATGAAGCAAACCATTCCTAAAAATCACATCATGGAAAATAATATTCATTTCTTTAGCAGCACACGATATCGCGCTCCGTACATATCCTTCCGGGTTTTTAGCGCAGTTTTACAGTTCAAATCAGTCCATTTCCGCCCCCATTCAGTCCCGCTTCAGCATAATGGATTGTATGTGTACCAAAAATTTCATCCCTCGGAAAAATGCAGAATGCTGCAGATTTGGTTGCAGAAAAATCCAGTTCGAAAAATGTTGCACTTCTCGCTACTGACCAACCTGAAAGTGGATCGCATTCCCCGGGCCAATGAATTGGAAGCCTTTTAGGCTTCACCAGTTTCCTTCAATCCGCTTTGGTTGTGGGATCGAACAAAGATTTTCTTTCCATTGCCTTTCTCAGTTTTGAGGATTCGTTGCGACAGCATAGACTTGAAAAATTCCGAAGCTGATCTCCACACACAAACTGCTCAAAATTTTATGAGACCACCAATGGGTTAGCAGAGCCCTCCACCTCTCAATCACTGACCGAGTGGGAGCGTCACACTTTATTTATCTTCCCACACGTGTGAAGCACTTGCATCTTGTGTCGTATTTTTTTTCCTTCACTCGTTGACACCATTTCCTGGACAAGTTTCGAGTCAACACGTTCCTGGAGAATGTTTATAGCAACAACATCACCGAAAAAAAGACCGCTCCAGGATTCTCCCAAAAAATCCTTAAAGGACTGACACCGGAAAGCAGCATTTGGAATCCTTTTTTTGCCGACAAACATTCATTTTATTTCAAAGCAAAATAATTCTGCTCGTTTCCTTTCGTGGGGGGGAGGGTGATATCGCTTCCTGCGTCTTGGAAACGCGCACACAAGAAATGGCGGGGACAGAGGAAGATCTGCTTGCGTGGACCGGGCCGGGCTTAATGGGGTCCTGTGCAAATGTGTTTACGTGGTTAGTTTTGTTTATGGCTCCGAAATACCATCGGCTGGGCTTCCGCAATTCACTGCTGTTGATGCTGCAAATGGTCCGCACCGTATGCCGTATCTCTTTCACAGCAATGTTGTTTACGACTCTTTGGGCGGATATAAATTTTGTCAACAATTGGGTTGGTGAATTTTAGAGGAGGGGAGAAAAAAAACAACACAACGCGATGTGAAATTTTCCACAGAATTCCGCTGCGAATGTGGTTTTATGCGGGAATAAAATTTAATCTATCGAAACGTGTGCCGATGAAAAGTGTATCAATGTTTTTAATTGCTTCATCATTGAAGCAATTAACAATCAATGAATTTTAATTCACAGCAGTTCATCCGATTTGGTCTCCACTGGATATGCGTAGTGTTTAAAGTTCACTCCATGCTTTTTCTAGGACTTTAAGCAATGCAGATCAGTACTAATTGTTCGTAGATGATTCGTACAAATTTGACAATATTTCATGTTTGCCAGAATCAAACCGTGAAACCGTAGTGTAGTTACCATATGCAGAAACTAGACAGAATGAACAAAAACAAGAGAATGTGGTTAGAAACTGAAACTTCCATTTCGTTCCAAAAACTAAACTGATGGCAAAGACTAAAAATCAAGAACCAAAACATGAAACTCAAACCTAAAATCAGAAATCACAACTGGAACTAGAATCTATGAGTACGATCCAGAAACACATACTGAAAGCTGCAATCTAAAACCTAAAAGCTAAAATAAAAAAAGGATCACAATCCGAAATTTTCAACATGAATTCGTAACCAGGATGTGGAACATAAAACCTAAAGCTAGAAGCTTCAACTAAAACCAGAAACCTGAGTTCACAAACAGAAGCAAGGATCCGAGCATAGGAATTAGAGTCAGAAACAAATACTAGGAATAACAAACTGGAAATAACAGAAGAAATTCAACGAAAACTAAGTCTAGACTCAGATACGCTGAACTGAAATCAGAAATTTCAACTTGAAACACGAAGCTTAGACTGCGAACTAGAACCAGTAACTAATCTTGAAAACATAAACCAGAAACCTAAGAACTGATACTTGAAACAACATCCTGAAACGGAAACTAAAACAAAAAAAAAATGAAACTGAAACGATAAATCTGAATCCAGAAATAGTGAATCAGAACGAAAAACTAAAGTTTGAAATTTCAAGAAGAAACAGAAGCCACAATCTGGAAACTGAAACCGTAAAAGATAAATCACTCGTAGAAACGAGAAACTGAAGTCCACTCCACTCTTTGTTTTTAATAGGCTTCAAACTACTCAGTTCATTCGCCTCTAACTGAAATCAAAAAATGGAAATTGGGAACTGAAACCAGAAACTTAGTCCACAACTGAATTGAATTGAACCCGTGAAAAGATACTAAAACAGTAACAATAAAATGAGAATTAAACTGAAATCCGAACTTGACTGAACTTAAACAACAAACAGAAGAGTCTAAGCCAGAAATTAGAGCCAAGAAACTGAGGTCGAAGACTGAGACTTTAATCTGAATTCTTAAAATTAGACCTGAAATTAACAATCCAGCAACTAAGAATATATGTAGAAATTCAACACAGCTCATGGGCTGAATCGAGAGATAAAGAGGTGAATAATTTGAGCCTGGAATTGATCTGGAAACAAGAAGTAGATGACATTAGTGATATTACTGAGATTACGAACCAACAACTAAAACTAATTGAACTCAGAATCTGGAAACAGAATTCAGAAGCAGCCTGAAACATTCAACTGATATCAAAAGCTGAAGCTAGAACACAGAAAACTGAGATCAGAAACCTTTAACCTAGGACTAATGAGTGAAACAAGAAACTGAGACAGCAAACTAAAACCAGGAATTGGAACTAGGAATTAAAAGATCACAAACTAAAACAAGAAACTATTTCAGTTTGTTGGACATTATACTAGAAACTGAGAGTACAAAACAAGATCACATATTCGCAATAGACTTAAAAAATGAAATAATAAAATTAGTACCAAACTGAAACCAGAAGTAGAGACCACAACTTGATTGAAGCTTAGACAAAGGATTGAAATGAAAAGAGTTATTCAGAAAACAGAGACAATAGATTAATAAGAAAGAGCCAATGCCAATGAATAGAAACTTAGGTTTGAATCTCAAACTAAAAATTGAGATCAGAAATTGAATTTGAAAATGAGAAAAGATAAGGATACTCAATACAGATTATTAACTAAAACAAGAAAATGAGGAATTGGAACATTAAATTTAACTACGAACTAGACTGTTGAAAATTACTGAAACTACAAACTAAAACCAAAAAATCTAACTGAATCCAAAATTCGAGAATATCATCCCATACATTAGACTGAAATCAGGCACTAGGGATCTTGAGATAAAACATAAAACATAAGACATAAAAGAAAACCATATCAAAATAAACACTTCAAATTTTGATTTGAAAATGAAACAATAAACTGAGATGAGAAATTAAAATAAAATATACTACAAAATGATATCAGAACCCAAAAGTCACAAACTGGAATGAAGAAATGAGCTCAAAAGCTTTGAAACGTGGGTATAATACCAGAAACCCAAATTAAAATTAAAATTAAATAAATTTGAAACTGAGACCAGATCGAAGAGAGTCAAAGTTGAAACCATAATTCGAGATCTGAATTTGATTCAATCATAGGTTCTGAAATGATAAACCTAACCCAGAATTCAGAATTGAGACCAATATTAGAGTCGAGGAACCGAGATTTAAAACTGAAAATTGAATCTAAAATAAACAAAAAAGACCAGAAATTAGCATTAGTAAATGAGAAATGAGATTCAACACAGATCCTGTACGGAAGCAAGTAATAAAGTAAACATTAATTTTTTACCTCAAATTGACCTATACCAACGATTTGGGCTGCAACAAAAAGCTGAGATCATCAATTAACGCTTGAAACCAAGACTAGAAAATAAAGCAAGATACTGTGATTACGAAATGACAACAGAAAATCAGACAATGAATAGATAAATATTTGGAATTAATACCAGAAACAGAGATCACAAAACCCGAGAGATTTGAAACTGAGTCTAGAAAAATACTAAAAACTGAAACCACCAAATGATACTGAAAACTGAATTCAGTACTTGAGACTAAAACTGGAAGGGAACTCGAGCAACAAAAGAAAATGAGAACTATAAATTGAGATCAGCGCTAGAGCAAAGCAAATCGAGAAACTGTGACTAGAATCTAACCATAAAATTATCTAACCAGAAAATAAAACCAGAAATTGCACCACAATAGATCAAACTAATGGTCGCAGTGGTTCAAAGTTCCTACAGAAGAAGACCAGAAATTTAAACAGAATTTTTTTTTGTTGAAATTCAACACAAATCATGGACTGATGCAAGAAAATTAGGTCAAAGATAGAAATTTGAAACTGAACTAGAAACTCGAATAATAATCTGAGACTACAAACTAAAACCAAAAACTAACTGAATTCTAAAAACCGAAGGTATTTATCGGAATATTTAACGACAACCAAACAATTTCTACTAAAATTGGAAACTTTAAAATTAGTTTACAGTCGGAAACCAAGGATCGTGGGTTGAAACGCTGATTGAACTGATATTAACACTCGGATTTAAGACAAGGAAGCGAACCAAGAATCTTAGGTTACAAACTAAGATCAGTCTAGACTAGACTAGAAATTGAAATCGAAAAACATAAATCACAAACTCGTGCCAAAATACAAGAAATGGGAGTGCAGCCAGATTAAAATCCGAAACTGGAACCCGGAAATCGCAAACCGAGTAGGAAAATAAATAAAATAAGATTTAAATATATTTATCAGAATGACGTCGAAAACTTGTAAATGACATCAGAAACTGATAATACAAAATAGAACTGGGCTCTTTAACCAGAAAACAGATATTTGAAGCTGAGATCAGCAAAGCAGACTTTAAAAAAAAGGTTTTGAAATATGAAATAAAAAAAACTAAACAGAAACTAGAACCTGAATATTCTATTGATACTAAACTCAAAGTCGTGGAAAAGAAATCTAAAATTGAAATTTGAAGCTACGTCCAAAAAAGAAATAACATTGAAAAAATCTAAGACCTGAAGCTGTAATTAAAAGCAGAGGATAAAACAAGAACTAAAAAATGGAATCAAAAATTGAGCTGTGTGTCAAAAATTATTTGTCGTGTCTTCTGCCAAGGAATAAAATCAACTACAAATTAAAACCGAGAAGATTAGAAAGTAAACTCAGAAAATTACGGTGAGAACAAACATCACGAACTAAGATCTCGGCTTTTTTGAGGTAGTAAATAGTGAGGACACGTCGTTCAAGTAATATTTTTATTTTGTAGTTGAAAACAATAAAACAAGACTGACTGATACTACGACTGAGACTGAATCCAGAAGTCACAAACTGAACAAGGAAAAATAAAATCACAAAACACGTAACTGACATCAGAAATTGAGACTTCAAACTGCTTAAACCAGAAGCAGAGATTTGAAACTGAGAACAATATGTGCTGAATGCTACACCCAATATCAGAAAATGAAATCAAAAGTTGAAACTAAAAATTACGTGCCAGTATTGAATTTCAGTCTATTTACTGAATCCGAGAAAACTTGCAAATAGAACCCGAAATCAGAAATTGAAACTCATACAAAAAATAATAAATTGAAATGAAAAATTGAGACTGGAAATTGGAATCAAAATATTGGTAAAGAAGCTGGAACCAGAAATCAGAAATTGAAATTGAAATCTTGTAAGGTAAATGATTTTGGTTTGTCCAGTCGAAAATATGATCATGGTTTGTCCACTTTCTTGAATGCTCTAATTCGGCACACGTTTGTCAAATCAGGTATTCGAATGTTTCAAAACATATAAATAAAATTGTCTTTTTCATGATTTACAGTAGTTTTATAGTATATTTTTAAGGAATCATATGTTTTAAAGGAATTTGAAATACACCATCTATTGGTGTCAATACGCTCCTCATTCGAGCTAACTTTTAATCGATCACCAGATGATTATTTGGCAAGTATTCAGACCTTTTCTGGATTATAACACTTACAAATATTGTAAACATCATGCTTGCACACCATTTGTATCAGATGTACATAGCTAAACCATTAAATTAACGCATTTTGATGAACTCAAATCTGATCATGAGTTGTCCAATTCAATAATGTTGTTTTGTCCACATGATTTCTATGGCAACCGCTTGGCGCACTGCAGTTTGTTTATTGTGTCCTTCGCGTATAGCAGAAATTAATTTTCTGTGTTGAAGTGAACACTTTTAAAATGCCCAAGAAAATGCAATATTCTGAAGAAAGCCTAAATTATAAATGGATGAATATGATGACAGTGAATTCAAGCAATGATAAATGTAACATCTACTTGAGAATTCAAATGTTTTCATTCAAAAATGGTGATTTCTTAAGTCGGACAAACCCTGATCATTTTTTGGACAAACCATGATCATAATTCCTCTTTGAGGAAAACCCTTGTTGTGATGTGAAGGAGATTTGGAAAATCAACTTTTTTTTTCGGTGCCAAATGACTTAAAAATGCATGAAACGTCGAGATCTGGTGGTGGTGAAAATCGACTTTTTGGAACTTAGCCTGAGTGGCCAAAAAATCAAAACTTTAAGTGCTTTGAGGCACTCCTTATCAATATATCAAATTAAAGCCAATTAGTAAGCCTTTTTTTGAAAAAAACACATTTGCCAATTATTTGAATTCTAGTCGCATACATCCAGTCTAGTCGCATAGAAATACTGAACGAAGACTGAAAACATGTTAACTTTGAAAAATCATTACTTAAAAACGAAAAATGACACATCTCTGATTTTTGGATGTGCTATGTAAAAAACCTCAGCTTTCAAGAAAAAATAGAAAAAAAATATAGCATCTTTGGTCCCGAAATCATGTAAACTATAAAAAACTAATACAATAAAAAATTACGTAATTACGAAATCAAAATGGGCACCCTAATGAAAAAATTAATATATAATGTAAAAATATATATATATATATATATATATATATATATATATATCTTCTTCTTCTTCTTCAATGGCACTAACGTTCCTAGAGGAACTTCGCCGTCTCAACGTAGTATTACTTGCGTCATTTTTATTTGTCCTTAGTTGAGATTTCTATGCCAAATAACACGCCTTGAATGCATTCTGAGTGGCAAGCTCTAGAATACGCGTGATCACAGTGCAAGTCGGAGGGAATTTCTTTGACGAAAAATTCCCTCGACCAGAACGGGAATCGAACCTGAACACCCGGCATGTTAGTTATGACGCTAACCACTCGGCCACGCGTGCACAATATATATATATATATATATATATATATATATATATATATATATATATATATATATATATATATATATATATATATATATATATATATATATATATATATATATATATATATATATATATATATAAATAATGTAAGACCAGAAAACAATAATCATTTGGAAATAAACAGGAACCAGAAAATGAAATCATAAATTTATACTACAAACAAAAAATCATAAACAATGACTAAAAACTGAGACCACAGAATGAGTTGAAAAAAACAGGTACCATAATCATAAGCCTGACATGAACACTAGTAAATACTAGGAATTGTGGAGGCTGGAAGCTGGAATCAAAAAGATTGAGAACTGAGATTGAGAACTAGAAATTGAAACCACAACCAGAGATAAGAATCCTGAACGACAAACCAGAGTTGATAAATCGATTCCAGGGGCTAAGATTTAAAACTGCTATCAGAAACAGTGAAATGAATCAGAATGAAAAAAATCAACCTTTTCCTGAAATCCATATCCATTTTTATTTGAATGAAACTTGGCACAATCATTTGCCTCGAGAAATTGAGCATTTTTCACAGACGAATTTTCGATTTTCTCCGATTCAAGAGTAAATCATTACCGAGTCGTATGCATTTCAGCAACATTTTTTTTGAAGAAACAATAGCTCGGAAGTTGTTAGATGTACGGGAAAACTGTCAAAGAATGAGCTGCAGGGAGTTAATGACGCTTTACGAAAAAATATATAGAATAAATATATTAGTGTAAACTTGTGAATGAATGAATGTATGAATTATTCGAATGACATTCGTTTGGTTCGTATTTGAACCATGGAAATTTAAAATAATAGACAAAAATTTCGATCGAAATGTAATTTTGTTAAGTTCATCCAAACGTCTTGCGGACGAAAACAAACCTTTTCAGACATTTCGAAAAACTTCATGTTGTTGCTGAAGAAATGTAAAAATAATGGCGTATTTTCGTGAATTATTCTAATTTGAAACGACGCGAAAACATATGATTTCAGAAAGTTCATTATGATTTGCTTGATTTTCACGAAATGTTGTCTCAAATTCATCTAACCTGAATATGGGTTCATAATTGCGCCTAACATTCTAGGTGATCACACTCTGAACAAAGGATAACAATAATGGATTCAGCGTTTTTCAAAATCAATTCTTTTCCTTTTTCTCGAAAAAAATTTCATATTTTTCTTGGGTCTTGTTGCGAATTAATCGAAACAATTTCCGTAAATTTAACAGAATTTATTTTGACGTTAAATTTTCCCTGTAATTGTTTGTACATATAGATTTAGCCTAATTTGTTTAGCAATTGCATTTATATTTACTCACGTTTAGTGCGTAATTTACTCGTTTAAGTTATCTAGTTTTTGGTACTCAATTCAATCTATTTCTGGATATCTATAGTAGCTTCAATTAAAGGACATTAGGTATAAGGTTAACTAAATGAAATGTATAGGTTAAGAAATTCACCTGGTTGTAAAAATAGGATTCACTGAATTCGATTCAGTTTCGAAGCTAATTGGACTCGTTATTACTTTTGATCCAATTCACTATGTAATTCCAATCATAACACAACAATAATTTGAAAAATTCTGGTAAATTTCAAGACTTCGCTCTATCCAAACCTTCTCTATTGTTTTCTAAATTTGAGATGTATTATCTGTCAAACGATTATAATCCGTTGTTGATCTCGGGTGTTGTTGATGGAGGAGCTTGATTGCCAAAGGGCGTAACACTCCCCCCCCAGTACGCTGGATTCTTTGTCCTGCTTACTCACCTTCGCTCCGACATCTAAAACCGCAATCTTCACTGCCGGTCTTTCGTATATTCCTTGGCTCGTCTGAACAGTGACACTTCGAACCTGACCATCTTTGTTCTTTGCAGCAATGACTCGTCCTTTTGGCCACACGTTACGCGGGAGATCTTGATCTGCGATCACAACGATGTCTCCCACTTGAATAGGCTTCGTGGGCTGATGCCACTTCGTTCGACGACAGATTGTTGGCAGATATTCGCGAACCCATCGCTGCCAGAAATGATTCGCATACACCTGTGAAGTCTTCCAATTGTTTCGTAATGTAGCAGATGTATCGTCATAGCAGACTAATGGCTTACATCCACTTGATGAACCGATAAGGAAATGATTCGGTGTTAACGCAGGGGCATTCTCATCATCAACAGGGATGTATGTTAACGGCCTTGAATTGATGATGTTCTCAATTTCAGTGAATGTATTTCTCAGAACTTCATCTGTTGGGTGGCGAGGAAGATTCATTCTATTCAGGATTTTCTTGACCGACTGCACCAGCCGTTCCCACGAACCTCCCATATGAGGGGAACTCGGCGGGTTGAAGGACCATTTTAAATTACTAGATACTGTTTTTTCCAATAGCTCGTCGTGGTTAATCTTTCGAAAAGCTTCCTGAAACTCGCGATTGGCGCCGACGAAATTAGTTCCTCGGTCGCTAAATAATTGCAAGGGTGTCCCACGTCTTGCTATCAAGTTCCTTATGGACATGATGCATGAGTCAGTGTTGAGAGTATGTGCAATCTCAATATGAATAGCACGAACGGTCATGCATGTGAAAAGTACACCCCATCGTTTTTCAACGCGGCGACCAACTACAACGTTCATAGGACCAAAATAGTCCACTCCTGTATATGAAAAGGGGTGGGAAAATGCAGCTAATCTGCAAGGCGGTAAATTAGCCATCATTGGGGGTTCAGGATGCGCACTCAAATTCTTGCAAACCTGACAGTTGCTCCTTATCCTTTGACATAATCTACGTAATCTGGAAATCCTGTACTTTTGAAGCAGCTCATTTACGACAATCTCATGGTTGAGGTGATGATATCGATCATGATATGAACGCACTAAGAGTGCCGTAATGGGGTGGTCTCTCGGAAGTATAATTGTATTGGAACCATACGGTCCAGCGTAAGCGCATAGTTGTCCTCTGCCTCGCATTCGCAATAAATCATGCTCATCAATGTACAGCGACAGACCTTTAAGCGAACTATTCTTCGGCAATTTGTATCTTCCCAGCTTTGATTTGGTTGCTTTGGTAACAATTGCTATCTCCTCACCGTAATTAGCTACTTGCGCCTGCTTATAGATACACCATTCTGCGTGTCGAAGTTCTTCACTAGCAAGAACTCCCACTGATGGAGAGCATCCTCGTAATTTTGCTTGAATGTTACGTGAAAATCGTAGAACATATGCGATCACACGTAGAAGACGATTCCAACTGGAGAAATTTTCGAAATTAACAATGGTTTCTTTGGAAAAGTGTAGGCTGACTACATGCTTTAACTCTTCCGATGTTATCCCACAACTTTGTCGTATGGCTGGCCATTCACTCCGTGATTTCCAGAGAAAAGAAGGTCCACAGAACCATCGACTGGAGGGAGACAAATCCGGCTTTCTAGACCACTTTGTTCCTTCGTCGGCTACATTTTGTCTCGTTGGAATCCATTGCCATTCAGACAACTCCGTGTTTTCAAGTATTTCTCCCGCTCGAAAGGCAACAAACTGACTGTAACGCCGATGGTCAGAATCCAGCCAACAAATGACATCTTTCGAATCTGTCCAGAAAAAACGCTCTTGAATAGTTATTCGGTGCTGCTCAACGATCGATTTTGCCAATCTCGCTCCTATTACAGCCGCTTGCAATTCGACACGGGGAATCGATACGATTCGACCTCAATGGTGCCACGCGTGTTTTTGCTGTCACGAAGGCACATTCTATGATTCCCTGCTCCTCGTATCGAAAGTAGGCAACTGCCGCAAATCCATTCTCACTCGCGTCCACAAATATATGCAGCTGAACAGTATTAGATTCCTTCGACGACGAGGTTTGATTCCGGTAGCACCTAGGAATGGTGACCTTTTCTACCTGAAGCAAAACGGCGATCCACGTACGCCACTTTGCGAATTGCTCATCACCTATCGGATCGTCCCAGTTCGTTCCGCTGCGCCATATCTCTTGCAAAAGGACCTTTAGGTACATAAGAACGTTTGCCAGGATCCCCAAAGGGTCGAAGATTGTCATCAGAACTCGCAATACTTCGCGCTTCGTCGCAGCTCGCTGACCGCTAAAAAGTTCCTTGCTCAACCGAGAAGGCAATCTGAAGGTGAAGGTATTAGATGATGTATTCCACCACATCCCGAGAATCTTTTCAGGGGCCAACTGAGATACTATATTAAGATCTTTATCTGACATTGATGGACTCTCCATCGCTGTAAGTACAGTTTTAGAATTTGATAGCCATCCTCGTATCTCAAACCCCGCCTGAGCATGTATATAACGAACATCAGTAGCTAATTTCACGGCTTCATCCTCACTTTCGACGCTAGAAAGCATATCGTCCACATAATGGTCGTTTATTATTGCATCTACAGCTTCAGGCATTTCTTGAGAAAATTGTTCAGCGTTGTGATTTTTTACATATTGGGCACAACTTGGTGAACACGTTGCCCCAAAGGTCATGACATTCATCATGTATACTGATGGGTGCGAATCTCGAGAGTCGCCTATCCAGAAGAACCTCAGGCAATGTTTATCCTCTTCGTTTATCAGAACCTGATGGAACATTTCGCGTACGTCGCCTGAGACAGCAATACGAAACTCTCGGAACCGTTGGAGAACGGCAGGAACAGATTTCAGTTGATCTGGGCCTTTGAGAAGGAAGGTATTCAGCGATGCACCATGCGCTTTGGCAGCGGCGTCCCATACGATTCTCAACTTGTTTGGCTTGTTAGGATTTGTTACTGGGAAAATTGGTAAATACCAAACTCGTCTTCTCGGTAACAGCTCGTCTGTCTTTGACAATTTTTGAACATATCCCTTTTGCTCGTAATCGTTAATCTTCGCTCGAAGGGCAGCAGCCATTTCCGGTTCACGTTCCATTCGTTTCTCCAAACAACGGAAGCGTTTCAGAGCCATTGGTCTGCTGTTGGGTAGCTGAACATCATCATATCTCCACAACAGAGAACACTCGTATCGCAAACCTTTCCGGATCGTTCCTGACTTAAGCAGCTCCAGTGCTCGCTCGTCATCCCTGGACATCAGTACTCTGGTGTTAGTCTGTATCCCAAGGCTATCCAGCGAGAAATAATCTTTCAAGGTGGTGTGAAGTGCTTCACACTGACAAATGTGGTAACTGTAGGTGTCCTTGATTTCATTCTCCTTAAATTCATCAGTGACCGAGCAAGGACCGTAGATAATCCATCCCAGTCTAGTTAATGCAGCAGCCGGTTGGTTCTCCTGGCCTTCTCTTGAATCCAGCGGGTGCCCCAATCTTATATTGTCCATGCCCAAAATGATACGTGGTTGAACGTTTGTATATGAGTGAACTGGTAGTCCTTCAAGATAACTATAATGCTCTGAAATATCACTCATCGAAACGCTCTGCGTCGGCAGCTGAGAACTTTCTACAGTATGAACGGTGCATGAGAAATTCCGTTCGCTACAACGTCGGTCTCCGGATAGTTTTATTACACATTTCACAGAGTTGGACTCGTACCTGGCTTGACCACTGGTCCAATTGATACAGAGCGGAAATTGTTCACCTGATATTCCAAGTTCTTCCCAAAGACTGTGTTCCATTAATGAGCATGTTGACCCGTCATCCAGGAACACGTAGGTTGTTATGGCTCCCTTTTTTCCTTGAATCGTGACCTTCACATACTTCAACAAAACCGAACCAATGCAACAATGATGGGTATTACAGGATGGTGTGAATCTATTTAGCGAATTGGCTTGATCAGAAGATGACGTTTGTTGCTTATGTCGTTGATCATCATGCAGGAGCCGATGGTGCAAGAAGGGACATCCGTTCTGCTGACAGGGAGTATTCACTTCGCAGGACTTGAAATGTTTTTGTAAACATTTCCTACACAACTTTCTCTCCTTGATAACCGTCCAACGTGATTGTGTGTTCATTTTCAGGAAGGTCTCACATTTATCTAGTGTTGAACAGCTCTTGTCGCAAGCGTAGCATGCCTTTTGTCCATCTTTGCTCTCAACAGCCTCCGTGTGGATATTCAAATATGCATCTTCCTTCCGATTGCGCTTGTCTGAGTGCTTGGTGCATCTACCAATCGTACTTGGCCGCGTTACTTTACTCAGAGCATCTGATAGTTGACCAATCCAATCACTAAAATCCGTAAGAGAAACTATTCGCTTCGGTTGACGATAGAATGCCCAATCCATTTTTATCGCAGCAGGGAGGTGGTCCACAAGCTCTTGTACTAGTGCCACGTTGTACAGACACTCCTCCATTTGGCACGCCTTTACAGTAGCGCAAAGATTTTGTACGGCAACACCGAAGTCTACAACCGTTTCCAGTCTATCCGCTTTTGGTGCTGGCATGGCCCTGATGCGCTCAACCATAGTTTCGATGATCACCTCTGGATTGCCGAAAAGCATCTTTAGACGTTGGATAATAACAGGCACATTCTCTGGATGCAACAGTAAGCTCTTTACAGCACTGAGCGCGCGATCGTACAGACATCGCTCGAGTCGATCCAACAATTCGTCATTGCGAAAGGCACACATCTGTGTGGTTCGTTCATACGCCGCAAGAAAACGTGGCCAGTCTTCAGGATCTCCTCCAAATCTTGGTAAATCCTTGACCGTTTGCCGTGACGCTAAATGCCGACTGTTTAACGGCTCTTCTATATTTTGATGTATGGGTAAACGACAGGATGAGCGCGCATTTTCAAAGTTATCTGTCTTTTTCAGCCAATCTGCAATTTTCGACATATTATCAAACTCCTCTTCATTACAGGTGCTACCTTCACTTTGTTCAGCCTGTTCCATTTCGAGAGCCAACCTTTCTTCCAGTTGTTTTTTCTCTAAAGCCTGTCGCTGCTCTAACGCCTTACGTTGTAGCTCGCGAATCCTTGCAGTATTCTTTGATCCTTTGGACGAAGCCGTTGTTTGCTTTTCTTTATTCTCACTCTGGGGCAGGACAGAAACTTGGACAGTATCGTAGTTCTTTTTGACGGCACCAGTTGGATGTTGTAATGACGGATTCGGCTGTTGTGAGCGTTCCTTGTTCTTCTCATATTGCTGAGTCAAAGCAGCCAATTGCGCTTTGTGATTCCGCATTTCCTCCACATGGGTTTCTTGCAGTTTGTGTAATTGATTTTGGAGATCTTGATTACATTTGGACATTGCTTCCAGACGATTTTGTTCCGTTGGAGTAACCGTGGATGCACGAACCTGATCACATCTTGTACCCATTGACACTGGTGTTGATGTGGCACCTGCTCCCTCTGCACTGACTCAATCTCTCAAATTGTCGTCAGCGACCGTATCCGAATTTTGCTGCTGCTGCTTCTGATTCTGTCGCCGCATTTTTTGATCGACTTGACCTACATCGAGGAACTGTGCTACACACCGTCTACAGCTCCAATTATGGTATTGGATATCATCGGTGACGTTAACGCATTCATAGTGATACCACTTATCGCATTCGTCACATTGGACCATTCTGCTATGGTCCAACTCTCCACATTCTCCACAACTTGCTCCATTCGCACCTGGAGAACTTTTCCTGTCTTTATCAGGCTTGTTCGTCGCGCCGGTGTTTCTGGATAACATCTTCAACCAGATAATTAAACGGAAAATTTAATTTGTTGCGAGTTAATCGAAACAATTTCCGTAAATTTAACAGAATTTATTATGACGTTAAATTTTCCCTGTAATTGTTTGTACATATAGATTTAGCCTAATTTGTTTAGCAATTGCATTTATATTTACTCACGTTTAGTGCGTAATTTACTCGTTTAAGTTATCTAGTTTTTGGTACTCAATTCAATCTATTTCTGGATATCTATAGTAGCTTCAATTAAAGGACATTAGGTATAAGGTTAACTAAATGAAATGTATAGGTTAAGAAATTCACCTGGTTGTAAAAATAGGATTCACTGAATTCGATTCAGTTTCGAAGCTAATTGGACTCGTTATTACTTTTGATCCAATTCACTATGTAATTCCAATCATAACACAACAATAATTTGAAAAATTCTGGTAAATTTCAAGACTTCGCTCTATCCAAACCTTCTCTATTGTTTTCTAAATTTGAGATGTATTATCTGTCAAACGATTATAATCCGTTGTTGATCTCGGGTGTTGTTGATGGAGGAGCTTGATTGCCAAAGGTCTTATTAAAGGGTGTGTCACATCAAATTGCATCACGGAAAAACGCTGTAGAAATTCGCCCAGTAGACCGATCCTTTTGAAAATTTTAGACAGTAAAATTAAACTATTAAAACTATTAAACAACTTTTGGCATTTTCTTTGTATTCATACTTCGATCCCAAGCCCGTATGCTCGCACCTTCCTCTTTACCCCGTCCATAGAGTTCTGTACAACGTCAGATTGTAGTTTTTTTTTGAACAGAAATCCATTTTCTCTTGAAGTCCGCCTCCGATTTGACAGCTTTTGGGTTCTTCCGGAGGGCCTGCTTCATAATCGCCCAATATTTCTCTATTGGGCGAAGCTCCGGCGCGTTGGGCGGGTTCATTTCCTTTGGCACGAAGGTGACCCCGTTGGCTTCGTACCACTCCAACACGTCCTTTGAATAGTGGCACGAAGCGAGATCCGGCCAGTAGATGATCGGGCCCTCGTGCTGCTTCAATAGTAAGCGCTTCTGTAGGCACTCCTTAAGGTAAACCTGCCCGTTTACCGTGCCGGTCATCACGAAGGGGGCGCTCCGCTTTCCGCAAGAGCAGATCGCTTGCCACACCATGTACTTTTTGGCAAACTTGGATAGTTTTTGCTTGCGAATCTCCTCCGGAACGCTGAATTTGTCCTCTGCGGAGAAGAACAACAGGTCCGGCAGCTGACGAAAGTCCGCTTTGACATAGGTTTCGTCGTCCATTACCAGGCAATGCGGCTTCGTCAGCATTTCGGTGTACAGCTTCCGGGCTTGCGTCTTCTCCACCATGTTTTGCCTTTCGTCGCGGTTAGGAGCCTTCTGAACCTTGTATGTACGCAGGCCCTCCCGCTGCTTGGTCCGCTGGACGAATGAACTTGACAAATTCAGCTTATTGGCGACATCCCGGACCGAACTTCTCGGATCACGTCTAAACTGCTGAACTACGCGCTTGTGATCTTTTTCACTGACGGAGCATCCATTTTTGCCGTTCTTCACTTTCCGGTCGATGGTTAGGTTCTCGAAGTATCGTTTTAGTACTCTGCTGACCGTGGATTGGACGATTCCCAGCATCATACCGATGTCCCGATGTGACAACTCCGGATTCTCGAAATGAGTGCACAGGATTAATTCACGACGCTCTTTTTCGTTCGACGACATTTTTCCAAATTTACGAAAAATTGACAGTGAAGCATGGCCAACGTGATCTATACACTCTTATCTCATTATAAGCGAAAGCTGAAGATATAATTCCTAAAAAATAAATTTCTACAGCGTTTTTTCCGTGATGCAATTTGATGTGACACACCCTTTAGTTCTTTACAGTTCTCGTTGTTGGCAGTTCCTTTTTTTCTGAGCAATAAATAGTTCCAAGTTACATTTCATTTAACACGTTGAGCTTTTTGGTAGACTGACAGTTACAAAATAAGAAAACAAAAATATATACAGGGTAACTTCGATATAACGTACATTTTACTTTCAAAATTGTACGTTGTATCGAATTGTACGTTATATCGAAGCTTAATAAAAAACTCAAAAACGTAGCTTATTTTACTTTATTGTGTTGCTGTTTGAGTAAGTTTAATGAATAAATTCAACTAGAAGACGAAGCCAACCTTCCTCATGATGTTTTCCTTCGTACTGTTGATTAAAATTTGATTCATTTAGAATCAGGAATCACAAAACAGTTACAAACCAGGCATTAGTATCAAAATACATATAATTTATTGTTATTTCAGAAAAACCATATTTTAAAAATTATTCCTTTGGACGTTGAAAATGTGTACGTTATATCGAGGGTACGTTATAACGAGGGTACGTCATATCGAAGTTTCCCTGTATGGTTTTACAAAATGTAACTGCTTTCTGGTCGAATTTTTGACTGTTTTCTATATATACAATGAGTTTCTTTGGGAGCTGGAGCCGGTACTGATATTGCGAAAACGCTCTTGATGCGGGCTGAATGGGAAGCGCAGCAAGAACAATTCGAGACTCAACGTGTTAACACTAGAAACACTGAATCTTTGTATATACCTAGATTGCCCAAAAGCAGTCAAAATGACTGCATTATGAAAAAAAACTAATGTGTTAAGAAATTTGTCTAGGATTCATTTCTATTATTTAAAGTTATATTACAAGTCATTAGTAAAAGATTAGCAATAAAAAACTACTTGACAAAATAATTGTTACGCTTCATTATTTGTACAACTGTTGCATAAAAAAGTGGAAATCTTTTTATGTGTACATTTTCCGCAAACATTCTTTCGACATTTTCCACATATATTACTTGTTTTGTTATTATGGTAAAGTAGTACTTGACAAATTTTGGGTTTGTTAGAATGGGTTGCATTTGATGATGTTGCAGTCGATCTTCGGGCCTCTTCATGTTCTGATGATTTTTCTGTCTTGCATTTATGTATTCTGGGGAAAGCTTTTCTGTTAATAGAAACAAGAACTCATTTCGTTGTATTTGTATTCCTGTCGTTTCTTTGTAGAGGATCCAAGCTTCAATAGCAGCCAAATCTAAAATATTAAAAAATATTCGGAGGGGCCACCGACGAGAACTAGCTTTTGCAGTATATTTTCTGGCCATTTAATCCGTCATATCAACAACAATTTGGTGGTGTTATAAAATTGAATTGATTCCGGACACATTTTTTTATTACTTTTATCAATTTTCACATGTTTATGCTTAGAACTTGGAACGGCCACTCTTTTTTTTGGGTTCTTTATATATATTGTTAGAACACAAATCTGTGATTTGTATAACACAGTAAAAAAACGAGGCATGTTACCCTTCGGTTGTTTGGCTAATTTGGGTAATAATTTTTGGTTCCACTAATAGTTCCAATAGTTTTTGGCCAATAATTTTGTCGTCAGTGACATGCTAGTGAAAAAATTATCGGTTTGGTTTGGTATTTGTTCAAGCACTATTTTGTGTGTCACTCTTCAATTATCAACATTGGCAAACAATGTTAAGCATCGAACATGGAAAAAATTCGACTGAAATATTTAAGGAAACCTAACCATGTACCGATAGGTTCGACGAACAGACCGAAAAAATATTTTAGACATCCAATAACTGAGTACACGTTAGTACACGTTGATCAAATTTTATCTGTCAAAAAGAGTCAAATATTTGGCTTCGGTCAAACAGTGTAAGAGCCCCCTTAGTGAAGCTTCCTTCCGTTGAAAACGGAACATATCAAGTTTGCGGCAAATCGACAATTTATCATGTGCTTGTACGTATCAAGTAAACGAAAAAAATGAGAATTGTCATTTCAACACAAAGCCGAACAGGTCATATGGAAAATTAATTCAATTCAATAATAAAAGGTGACGGCGCCAGTGGTTGTATGGTTAGCGTAACAGCCTCACAATCCGATCGGCCTGGGTTCAATCCCAGCTGGCGTCGTTGGGATTTTCTGAGGCGAAAAATCTCTGGTTACGTCTTCCTTCGGAGCGGAAGTAAAAGAAGTTGGCCCGGCTCATGAGTTGTTGAGTCTGATAGGTAGGAACAGGTGGAGTCGCCTCCCTGATGTCGGTGATTGGCACTAAAGTGGCGGAAATAGGCCGACGAAAAATAAGCGAAGATAAAAAAAAAAAAAAAAAAAATAATAAAAGTTATTTGATTATTCAAAATTTCACAAGCAGTCAGAATGACTGCTTTTGGGCAATATGGGTATATAGCACATATAAAAATACCGGAAATGAAAGAGAGAGGAGGTGGCTATAATTATTAATAAACGCATTTACATATTGTACATCATAAGAAATTATATCATCGAATACATTTTTTTTTTCAATTAAAATTGAAAAGCAGTCAAAATGACTGCCTTGGGCAATCTAGTGTTAATGAAGTTCATGCTAACATCCATACATCCTTTTTAAAGAAGAGTAGCTGTGAAATAATAGATATACGACCAACAGCTGTTTAGATGCTAGCCGCAAAACCAGTTAACAAAGTAATTTTCTGGAAAAACTTCAGATTTTCTATTTCCCACCCGAATGAAAATGAAAATAATTATGAGGTATCATGATGAAAAGTCTTTAACTTTGATTGAATTCCCGAAAACATCAAGTTTTAACAATCCGACAAAATTCTATCTAGTTCTCACTATAAGCAATAAAAGTTTGATAACAATAGCTTCATGATTACGCCGTAGAAAAACAAAACTCGAAATTCGGTGAACATAATATCATCTGAGCCGTAATCTGTTTAGATCTAAAGCATGAATTTATTTTTATTTTTCAAATATTCTCAATTACTTCTCAAATAAAACAGTGAATACAAATTAATTCAAATATTGAATTAAAAACTATTTTTGTGAGCATGGACAGCAAAGATAAATTAATACAGCGAATGAAATCAAAACGATGTCACCTAAGCATTATCGAAAGGATACCTTCTCAAATGTCGCGCTCAATTCGCACTTCGCACCACAAACAGCAACTTTAACTAATTTAACCCAACCATAATCGAAGATCGCACAGAGCCGATGAACGAAACGAACGCGCGACCTCTACCGTAACACGAAAAAGAACGTAACAACCAAAAAAATGATTCGTTCATTTAAGCGTCTTGCCCCTGTAGAATAGGATGAACAGGACGAATTCTCGATTTTTTAGGCTTTTTACCCCACCCTACTTATTAAAAATCAAACGTTTGAAAATGACGAAACGCAAACCGAGACAGAATCTCTTGTTCTCATGCAACTACGAATACAACACACATTTTTCATTTTTTTCTTTCTGTTTTCTCGTATTGGTTCACCTAAAGTTTATGTTCAAAAATTCATGGAAATTTATTGTTATGTGTTTTATCTTCGATGCGTTCGTTCGTTAAAGCCTTTCGCGGATTGAATCAACGCGCGTTCCACAATAGCAGCAAAAAACAGCCTACCCCTCCCTATTGAATGGAGAACATTTCAAAGGCACTGAAATCAGCTTTTAATTTAATTTTAAAACGAACAAATCCCCTCATTGGCTACACAAATCCAATCCCCACCCGCTCAAAGGTCGGAAGTCGTCGGAGATTACACGAAACGCGAAAAGTCAAACCACCTCTAATCCCCCCCCTTGTTTAATAATAGGGCCGATTTTTCGATTTATTGGGACTTTCCCAAACCACACCAATCCGACCCTTGCGTTCACATCAATTCATTATTATTATCTTTTGATTTCCACAAATTGAGTTTCGAACTTTGCTTCTTGCGAAATGTCGGTCCCAATGAAGAGAAGTGCCGCGAATCGTCCCAATTAAAAACCCGGTGAGGGGCTGCCCGGGGAGGGGTAGCAAAGCAGAAGAAGGTTGGGGCCTCGGTCAACAAAGAGTGGAACCACCCGAGGATCGTGATTTTCACACCTACAACGTGGAACCAAGCAACTGCACAGCCCACACGGTTGTTGGTTGTTCGTCGACACCAATACGAGCGAGAATGCGCGCACGCATTGCAGCAGTAGTGTTAATCACGCCCGATGCCTTCCCACCAAATGCCTCTGTACATAGTGCCGATAGTACACAAAAGGGCCGCGTGTGAGGGAGTGAAGAACACAATCGCAGATCCACAGACACATTCACGTAACCACGCGCACACGAGAGCACACGCTACCTTAAGCTGAAAATTTTTCTGTACAAAGCTGTATAAAAATACACTTTTTCACACGCAGCGATTTTTTTTTATTTTGCTTTAGTTTATTCCGATCCCTCACTCGTACAGAGAGAGAGAGAGAGAGAGAGAGAGAGAGAGAGAGAGAGAGAGAGAGAGGATTGGAGAAAGGTACGACACATCCATCATCCGGTCCCATCAAGGTTAACAAGATCCGGGGTAAGGGAATGCGCATTCTCCCGAACCCGCATCCCTATCCCGCGAAACGCAATTTGAATCGTTTCATTCCTTCCCGCACACACCTGATAACGAGTTCGATTGCGAGACAATCGGTGTTCACAGATGGCAAGGTTTTTTGGCAGAAAGGTAGGTGTAAATTCATTTAGACAACAAAGACATCAGGGGTTTTAGTTCATTCATTCGATCAGCAGCATATTTCCGATTTGTAGAATGCACGAAACGGTACAATCCACACTTTGAATCTTGTACAATGTACTACATTTTGACTATAAAGGTTCGTATCATTCATGTTATTCTAACTCAAATGGTACGAAAACATACCTCTGCGTCGGTTCATCTCATAACTGATTTTATCTAGTGACATGAAGTAAATTGGCTACGTTAAAATATACTTTGTAAGACTACTGATAGAAAGTGGCACTCGTTTCTATGAGTAACTTGCTTCAGAAGCTTTTCTATTTGTGCTCTTATCTTTTTCTAATCTTGACATGCTAGTTTGTTGCGGATGAGAAAGGTAGTTTCGCAAGCTGTTGGAGTTTTCAACGAAACAAGTATTTCAACCAATTAAAAACACAGTTAAGAAATTTTTCTTTGAATCGTCAATCTGTCGCCTCGGCATTTTCTTTTTTTACTAAACCTTCTGGCTACACGAAATGCCATTTTTCCTTTCCTTACGACAACGGTTGTGTCCCATTCACCCGAAACACGTTTATCCGAAACACATTTACCCGAATGTAACACATACCCGAATGCGACAAATGCCCGAATGTAACAAATACCCGAATGCGACATTTACCCGAAGGAAACTATTACCAGAATGGAATGTTTACAAAATAAAAATTCGATTTGCAATATCCAAAATACATATTTTTTATTTTTTTTTTTATTTTTTCATACAAAATAGAAGTCATGCAGAAAATTTAAAAAATGGGCCCAAGATGCTAAAGCTATTTTTGACGAACTTTGTGGAACATCGAATTTTTTGGGAATTTTCGAAACTTCAGATTTTTTGTATGTTAACAATCATTTTTAGCCACAAATTATGAATCCTGATGTGATTTAAAACAAAAAAGGTTATTATCAATCTCCTTCTTAATATAGCCATTCTCGAAATATTTAAAAAAATATTTCTAATTTATTGTCTTTTTATAGTAAATAAACCCTTTTAATATGTTTGTCATGTTATACCGTCATGTTCATGAAATTTTATGAATTTGCTTATAATTTCCAACAACTTTTCCAAATACATCATCATGGTTTATTTTTTTAATTAAACGTAACTTTTGAAAAGGGCGTATCGATTTGAGTAAGAGAAATCTTTGATAATTTATATCTCAAAAAATATGAGTCGTGCCGAAATAATGTGTTAGAAAGAGTTATGGAGAATTGTTGGCTTAACGATTTTTTAGTTTCGCTACATTTTGTATTAACCCACATGTCTTCGAATGTTTCGTAACGTAACTCCTAAACATATGTCTTTACCATAACGATGTATTTGGATAAGTTGTTGGAAACTATAAACTATAAGTATAACACGACAAACATATTTAAAGGGCCTATTTACTGTTAAAAAGACAATAAATTACATTTTTTTTTAAATATCTCAAGAATGGCTACATTTAGAAGGAGATTGATAATAACCTTTTTTGTTTTAAATAATTTGTGATTAAAAATGACTGCTAACATATAAAAACTCGAAGTTTCGAAAATTCCTAAAAATTCGATGTTCCACAAAGTTCGTCAAAAATAGGTTTACCATCTTGGGCCCATTTTTTAAATTTTCTACATGACTTCTATTTTATATGAAAAACGTGAAACTCTTTCTAACACACTATTTCGGTACGACATATTTTTTGAGATATAAATTATCAAAGATTTCACTTACTCAAATCGATACGCCCTTTTTTTTCAAAAGTTACGCTTGAGTCAAAAAATGAACCATGCTGATATACTTGGAAAAATTGTTGGAAATTATAAGCAAATTCATAAAATTTCATGAACATGACGGTAAAACACGACAAACATATTAAAAGGGATTATTTACTATAAAAAAGACAATAAATTAGAAATATTTTTTTAAATATTTCGAGAATGGCTACATTTAGAAGGAGATTGATAATAACCTTTTGTGTTTTAAATCACTTCATGATTCATAATTTGCGGCTAAAAATGATTGTTAACATACAAAAATTCGATGTTCCACAAAGTTCGTCAAAAATAGTTTTACCATCTTGGGCCCATTTTTAAAATTTTTTGCATGACTTCTATTTTGTATGAAAAAATAAAAAAAAATATATCTATTTTGGATATTACAAATCGAATTTTTATTTTGTAAATAGAAAAAAGTGTACATTTTTTCATATTCAACCATCAATACTCTATAACTCTTTCTGAGACACTATTTCGGTACGACTCATAGTTTTTGAGATATAAATTATCAATGATTTCTCTTACTAAAATCGATACGCCCTTTTCAAAAATTACGCTTGAGTCAAAAAATTCCCAATTGCTGTGAAAAACTCATATTTCCTCCAACCCAAACGGAATACACACTTTCATTGGAATCAAAAATACAAGTTTTTAAAATCTGTATGTGAATAGAATTGAATGGTACTTACCTATTTACCACCCCAGCACAATTTTTTCATGAATTTATTATTTCGTGATGAAATTTATTCTGAGGTCAACGTAATGGGGACGAAGTCTCCATTTAACGAGGATAAAGAACCGAGGCCGCCAAGGTGGCGGAATCTTGCAACCGCCGACCCGCCATCGGAAGCGGCGGCCTCTCGCAAGCAAACCTGTGTTCCACTGATTGCCCGGTTTGTTTGAAACATAAGAGACAATACTTTAGTATCACGACTAGGGATTGCATTACCGTGTCAAAATTTCAATAACCGGTTATTCGGTAATGAAACTTTCATTACCGGTGAAACCGGTAAATTACCGGTAATAACAATACTTTAAAATAAACTATTTTTTATGAAATGGGTTTTATTAATTATGATTACTTTACAAGAAAACATTTTGCGGACACTTTTAAGTCATTTTAAGGACACAAATAATGTAAATTTTGCCGTCTTCTAATCCAGATCGGATATCATCAACAAAATTTCCGGAAGATGAAAACGCACGTTCAGAGTCCAATGATGTTGGGCGTACAGTACGAAGAGCATTGAATACCATTTTCACGTATTCTCCTCTGACGTCCTCTGTACAACTCTTGTCTAAGGGTTTTCATTAATCCGTTTATAGATGTTGAGCTTGGGCTGGATGTTGATATTTTTCGTGCTTTAAATCGTGATTTAAGTTTTTCCTTGATGCTCAACTGCTCTGCAGATTCTGCAACGGCCAGTGGATATTTTCCCTCCTGTTGTCTAGCTTCTGAATCGATATCATAATCGTCAAATTTCATCAATTCATAAACGATTTCAAATGTCTGCTTGATCATTGCAGTCCGTGACGTTTGATAGAAGACGCCGAAGTCATCATTAATTGTGTCACGACTACGAGTAGAATGATCATTCGTATAGGCAAACAAATCTGCACGAAACGTTTTTCTGCAGTCCTGCAAGCAGCTGCTCCGGAATTTCTGATGGTTGTTCTAGCATAAATTGCAGTCTAACGTCAGTTTTCATAAAGGGTGTAGTTCTTTCGGCATAGCAGTATCGCTATGAGTTCTAAATCGCTGAAGCTTATCCTATGTTTCATTTTCAAATCGGGCAGCGATTTTTGAACTAAAGTTCAGAGATTGTGGAATCTGCGCAACACTGCCAGTTGGTTTTTTCGATCTCTTTTTGATTCTGGAGTAATATTTGGTCGGGGTTCTTCCAAAACGAACCAAGCGCCAAAAACATTATTTTGAGATATTTCATTTTGAAGTTTGGGCTCCCACTAATTGACTGTGTCTGATCAAACCTATCATTTTATCGCTCACGTTTTGCAAACAGGATGTCAAATATAATATTCCCTTTCATGCTGTAAGCACACATCTTCGTCAATTTCTGATTCAAAACCTTTATGAAGATGAAAAAAAACTCAATTTCGTTGCTGTTAGACACGCAAAACTTCTCTTTGCAGCCAGAGCGAACCAAGTATATGTTAACTATTAACATAATATCATTACACAACACATTAATTTCACTAATTTCATAAATGGTATATATATATATATATATTGATTCACTTTTGCCGTTTTTAACAAATTAATAAATGAAAATAAATTGACTTCAGAATGCATTGAACTTGGTTCGTTGTGGCTAAACGCATTTTTGAAAAATGCAAACCAGCCTTCTAACATGTCTTAACACATCATGCCAGCCCTTCAGCTGTATTACTTACCAGATCCCGACGACATCTGATTCCAGGAGATGTCCGAAACAAAAAAAATGTATTGAAGATCTGCTTTCTTGGAGAAAACGATCACTATCCTCCGGTGCCATATTGTGGGTTCATGGTTCGCTTTGGTTGAATGCAACTTCGTTTTTTACAGTATGCTACACAGAATAAAAATTACTGAAATTACCGGTCATTGATTGTAAAATTACCGGTAATTCGGTAATGAAAAATTCTCCGATATTACCGGTAAAAGCGGTAACGGTAAAACCGGTTAACAATACCTAATCACGACAGATTGTGTCACATTTAACCGAAACCCACTCACCCGAAAGACAGTTACCCAAAAGACATTCACCCGAATTCCACTCACCCCAATGTAACAAATACCCGAATGTAATGGAGGCGGTCCCCATCTAACGAGTGAGAATTTAATTCGTTACCTTTAGCGTGAGAGGTACGGTCTGTTTCCGTTTTCGCTTTCTATACTCTTTTACTACCGCCATTTCGCTCAATGTTTTCAATGAACCGGAAGCCATCATCTTCTTTTCCAAAATGGCATCGGAATACGATATTCGACTTCTACTGTTGAAGCCCTTTCATCTAATACCCATATCGTAGGGGTTTTATATCATTGTAGGTCATTTAGAGCCAGTGTCATTAAACTAGAAATCAAAACAAGATTATGTTCGTTTTCCGCTCGTTTGTTATTGTCACCCATTGCCCATCTAATTGGCGGTGTACAACATTTCCGGCCAATCGGGAGTAGATTCATAAAACATAGCAAGGGTTATACTATACATTCCATTGTCGAAGTCGCCAAAAACAAGAATTTTGTGCTATCGATTTTACTCTCAATTGGTTGACGTTGAATTTTATGCTTTGATTTTCATTAACACCCAATGATCTTCAATTTCGACGTTACGAATATCATAAACAAAATGAAGATGCAAATGAAAAATGAACTTCATGGCAAGCTGATGTTTGCTGTTCATTCCACTGGTGTTCATTTATATTGTTGTTCCATGTTTATCGACTCTCTCTTGAGCAGTAGGTTATCAATACAAGGCAGGCTGAAAATCGCCGTATTTGAATGTTGTGAACGTGAATATTTTCGGCACTGATGGGTAGCCAAATTAAAATAAACGCGCATAGCGGAAGCTCCATCAGCATCTCGTACCGGACATTTTATGCTTTACTTTACGCAGTCACTTCGAATCGCCACAAAAAGAAATGCAATGTCAGCAATCCGCTTTTCCACGACATACGACTTTTTTCGGGGCATATTATGGCACTAAAGTGCAACTGTTATTATGAATTTATTTTTTCGTAATAAAATTTATTCTGAGATCACTGTAATGGAGGCGGTCCCCATCTAACGAGGATGAGGAACCGAGGCGATCTCAAGCCGACAAGGTGATGCAATCTGAGTTGGCCGCCAACCGTAATGCACCAGGTGAACGTATGCCGTCCGACGCTCGCTAACGGTCGGTCGGACAGAACTAAAGGATCGTCTCCTATGTTTCAAACAAACCGGGCAATCGGTTGAACACAGGTTTGCTTGCGAGAGGCCGCCGCTTCCGATGGCGGGTCGGCGGTCGACTCGGATTCCGCCACCTCGGCGGCTTGGTGCCGCCTCGGTTCCTTATCCTCGTTAAATGGGGCTTCGTCCCCATTACGTTGACCTCAGAATAATTTTCATCACGAAATAATAAATTCAAGATAAAGACTTCGTTGCAATGATAAGTACATGAGTACCTTTTTTTATCAATTCTTTTCACATTGTCATGGCATTTATGCTTTATATATTTTTTTAATCAAATTACCTGCTTAATTTTCGAAATATTCCATAACCCATGCTCATTTTTGAATAATCTTAGGGCCTTAAAGATCAATACGGAACGGAAAGAAGACGGCATGTCAATTGTGCCTACACTAATTTTAAAAAATGACACCGCGAAGTCTTCAAAATCATTTTCAAATGTCTTCATTACAATTTCTCATTTCACTTCGTATTTTTGTTGCTTTTTCATGTTGTTTTGATGTAATCTTATTTATCAACAGGAGGTTCGACGAAACTCATAATCTGATTTGTCGGAATCTTTCCTTCTCATTCGGTAAACATTCCATTCGGGTAAATGTCGCATTCGGGTGTTTGTTACATTCGGGTATTTGTTGCATTCGGGTGAATGTCATTCGGGTATGTGTTACATTTGGGTAAATGTGCTTCGGGTAAACGTGTTTCGGGCAATGGTATTCGGGTGAATGGGACACAACCCTTCAAATATGCCTTAAAAATGATCTAACAAAAAGGATAGACTAAAATCTCCTTGAAGGGCTTGTGATTTTTCTCATTTTTTCTTGTCTAAAATAGCTTCCGATATTCGGAATGACAAATTCGGATTATGTTGCCAAAACCGCTCTGCTGATTTGTCCGTGATATGTGGTTGCACTTGCAAACGGGAACTTGTCATAGAAGAAGGAATTATCTCTTGTTTTCAAAACAAAATGTCTTTTTTCAGTGGAGTGTCCGTCTAACCCGACTTGATCAGTATTTTTGTATTTTATCAATATTTTTGGAGTAAAAATGAGAAAACTTCACCTTCACCAAAACTGATTCGATAAACTGGAACAGAAGTGACGGTAAAACATTCACGTAAAGAAAAATACCCCAAAAATTTACGCGATAACAACGAGCATTTTCTGCTTACTTTTTTTTGTTTTTATTTACAACTAGCTAACCCGGCAAACTTCGTCCCGCCCATTTACTTGATTAATTCTCGAGTAATGCAGAAATTTGTATTTTATTTGTATGGCAGCCACCCCTAAGAGAGGGGGGAGGGGTATCTAATCACCATAGAAACATTCATTGCACCCTAAAGTTTCCATATGCCTAATTTGGTTTAATTTGCTTGATTAATTCTCGGGTAATGCAAAAATTTGTGTTTCATTTGTACGGCAGTTCCCTCTAAGAGAGGGGGAAGGAGTATCTTAACACCATAGAAACATTTATTGCATCCTAAAACCTCCACATGCCAAATTTGGTTTCATTTGCTTGATTAATTCTCGAGTAATGCAGAAATTTGTGTTTCATTTGTATGGCAGCCCCCCCTTTGAGTGGGGGAAGGACTGTCTAACCATCATAGAAACATTTATTGCACTCTACAACATTCACATGCCAACTTTGGTTTCGTTTGATTGATTAATTTCCGAGTAATGCAGAAATTTGTGTTTCATTTGTATGGCAGCCCCCCCTTAGAGAGGGGGGAGGGGTCTCAAAATATCACGAAAACCTTCCCCGGCCCCAAAAACCCCTACATACCAATTTTCATGTCGATCGGTTCAGTAGTTTCCGAGTCTATAAGAATCAGACAGACAGACAGACATCACTCCATTTTTATATATATATATATAGATTTCAACAGAAAGCCAGCTAGTTGTACACAGTAAGTGTCAAAAGTATTGATACACTGTGTTGCAAGTTTATGCATCATTAATATTTAAAATAAAAATGTAACTTATCAATTATACAGGGGTGTCCGTCTTTCCCGACTTTCCCCTACTTATTTTCGCACGATCTTGCTCTTTCATCAGAACCAGATCATATTCCTCTGATTCAGAGATCAAAGTGGTTTGATTATAAGATGTGTTGATGTTGGTGAATGTTCTTCTTGGAAGTTGTTTCCTCATTCTTGGGTATTGGTAGATTTACTGAGACCCTGGCTTTTTTTTTGTTTTGATTGGAACAGTCTTTGTTGGAAACGAACTCTGGAAGTATTCCCTCATTGAAGTCTTTTTTGGTCTGAGGTCCGCCCTTGCTTCGCTTTCGTGAACTCTGCCGGAGCGACCGGGATCGTAACCATCGGTTAGGTATCATTGAGTTGATGATTATCTTATTGAATTTCGACGTGGTTTGATTTTCCAGAGTGCTGTTTTTAGAAGTTTCACATACAGAGAACGGACACTTAGGTTCCTTATCTTTGCAAAGCTCGCCATGTGACCCACTGATTTCCATTTCAGGCATGTCATGGGCTTAGGGATCTACCATCATGTGAACAGGGAGGACATAACCAGCAAAAGTGAAACGAACGGCATAAATTTCGTATTTCCCCTTCGAAGGAAACTGTTCCCAACTGGCGGCAGTCCAAGATCTAGACGGTCATCGAGGGAAGTTATTCAAAATGACCAACACCTTTACTCGTAAGTTATTCGCTCGTCATACCCGTTTCGGTTATCACATCCTCAATTTAAACTACGTCATGTGATGGAACGCGTATTTAAGCAGCAGCCAAAGCAGTTTCCACCGCAACAATCCCCTCACCCTTCCGGCAGTCTGTTTTTCCCTTTTTCGCAGTTAAGAGGGATTCGATCTCACTGCACAGCTTCCTGTTGGGGGGTATCAAGTTTCTCACCCTTTTCCCAGTTTCTACCAACAGCTAGACGATTTTGGCGCTGAGTTGACTAACATTTTTCCCAAAGGTAAAATTTCAATTGAAGTATGGGTAGCAGTGCCACAAATTATCAAAATCTATTCACGAATGAAGGAATTAGCTTTTTCCAAGTGTCGGATGAATTCTCTTCTGTTGACGCTCAACACCATATCTGTTATGATGAGTATATCACAAAAGTCGAGACGCGTGAACTTTGTCTGGTATATTGAACGAAAACATCATGAACGAATTTCGAAAAGCCTGCATTCAGGCACTTTCATTACTGTAAATAATTCCAGGTGATTATCACGAACATTAAGTTGATCTTCATCGCTTGCAGTGAATTTTTATTGAAATCGTGTTTTATTTTCATATTTAGAAAAAAGAAAGAACCAGGAATCCGGAAAAGGCAACATTAGTTTTCGTTGAGCGTTGACCGTTGTGCGGTGTCGAGCGGCTGAGAGAGATTTAGCGTTGAACGGCGTTGAGCGTTTCGTTCATTTTTTATACTGTATTATAGTGACTTTCAACACTTTTTGGCTGGTTCGTCACTTTATTACATTTTTGGAAGAATGTCGAGAGTGAGAATTTAATTCGTTACCTTTAGCGTGAGAGGTACGGTCTGTTTCCGTTTTCGCTTTCTATACTCTTTTACTACCGCCATTTCGCTCAATGTTTTCAATTAACCGGACGCCATCATCTTCTTTTCCAAAATGGCATCGGAATACGATATTCGACTTCTACTGTTGAAGCCCTTTCATCTAATACCCATATCGTAGGGGTTTTATATCATTGTAGGTCATTTAGAGCCAGTGTCATTAAACTAGAAATCAAAACAAGATTATGTTCGTTTTCCGCTCGTTTGTTATTGTCACCCATTGCCCATCTAATTGGCGGTGTACAACATTTCCGGCCAATCGGGAGTAGATTCATAAAACATAGCAAGGGTTATACTATACATTCCATTGTCGAAGTCGCCAAAAACAAGAATTTTGTGCTATCGATTTTACTCTCAATTGGTTGACGTTGAATTTTATGCTTTGATTTTCATTAACACCCAATGATCTTCAATTTCGACGTTACGAATATCATAAACAAAATGAAGATGCAAATGAAAAATGAACTTCATGGCAAGCTGATGTTTGCTGTTCATTCCACTGGTGTTCATTGATATTGTTGTTCCATGTTTATCGACTCTCTCTTGAGCAGTAGGTTATCAATACAAGGCAGGCTGAAAATCGCCGTATTTGAATGTTGTGAACGTGAATATTTTCGGCACTGATGGGTAGCCAAATTAAAATAAACTTAACGCGCATAGCGGAAGCTCCATCAGCATCTCGTACCGGACATTTTATTCAACGGTAGATCGATTTTTTGCTTTACTTTACGCAGTCACTTCGAAGCGCCACAAAAAGAAATGCAATGTCAGCAATCCGCTTTTCCACGACATACGACTTTTTTCGGGGCGTATCGTTTGGGCCAGAGCTTCCATACCCTCCTTCATGAACTTATCATCTTAAAACAACACGTTTTCCTGTTTCGATTTCACCAAAAAAGTTTAACTGACTACTTCTCTTCATATCTTAACTCAGATATTTTTTCGGCACGAGTTATGCCAACACATAGTCTACCTAGAACTTGAATCGATTCCAACTACACGCCAATTTTGCCCTGTCAACATTGTATTTTTCTGATCAGTTCTGTTCCTGTGAAATTTAGGAACAGTTTACCCTCATCAATAATTCACTGAAATTGTATCAAAGTGCAAAAAACTAGTGACGTGTCGTTTGATGAACTGTTATTCCGTTGATTGCACAATCAAACTCGTATAAACATCCCGGAATCAGCAAACGAATAAAAAAACAAACTTTCGAAGAGAACTCACCAAAAATAAAATGCATGAAACATTGAATAAATTTTATTTACGACTACACTTCGCCAGTGAAAAAAAACCTTGCCATCGGATACTGAAATCAATATACTGATTGCCATTTATCATCCACATTATTCCTTCCCAGATTCATCCCGTTTAACCATCTGCCAGATCAAGCCTTCGCTGGATGACGAATTATTGTCGATTCGTGGCAGTTCACTTTTTTTTCGCTCGCCACCACTATGCGACAGTAATTGGCCGGTGGACCATTTTCGTGCGTGCCATTTGTACTAAATTAATTTAATCAATTTGAAAATCTTCCATCTCCTGCTGTATCCTCGGAACCCAGCGCAGCTCAGTTGCAGGCAGGCACCTTTTTGTTCAGGCGATTTTTTGGTTACTGAAAACCCCTCCCGCACACACACACACACACACACACACACACACACACACACGAGTGGGGGTCATCAGTGCATCGGCAAAAAGCCATAAATTAACTCCATTATCCTGGTGGCTTTGTGGAATTCGACGGAAAAATAAAGCGCTCGGTTCGCGAAATTCAATTTATGTTCCTTTGTTTTCTGGTCACTATTCCACTACCATACCATTCGACAATAATATTTTTCATTTGTGTTTTTTTTTTTCAATTCACTCTCCCTTTACGCCACCCACTCTCTGCCGCCCCTATTCCTGTCCCAACAGAGAAAAACAATCAAATTAGTTTCACCCCCTCTGCCCATTCAGAGAACTATCATTACTCACGTCGCCTTGTGCAAGAAAACAGCAAAATCCATCATTCCAGCAATCCGAGAACAGTACTTCACCTTTTTCGAAGCATTGATTCGACAGCGAGAACTGATCGGTGTTTCGATCGTGTGCGTTGGGGATGGCAACACTGACCATTGCTCCATAGAAACAGTCTACACTAACGGATTCCCCAAACCGAGGGAGAGAGCAAATGTAAATAGCAGTCGCTTCGATCTTCACCCACTCACTCACTCAGTCACTACACCATCATGTCACCCCTCGAACTGCAAGCACCGTGCTTGGGTAGGCTTAAGTTGGCCAGCCAGTGTTGCCAAACCCACACCCAACCATACGATCCGGACCGGGTCAGTTGTCCCCGTCCAAAACGCTGCCCAACGTCGGAGAATCGGTATGTTTTGAGAAAGGATCCAAACGTTCCAACGTAAATTTCTTTGAACCTTTTTGCTTACAATCTTAACCATAGGCACCATCGTTTTTTTATTCAATCCAGAAACCACCTCAAATACTTCAAAGAAAATCAAGTCACTACTGATCCGGTGAAAAAAAACAACAACAAAAAATATTTTTCAACTAAGTATGTTTCCAACAGTTAGAACTTCATAGTACGAAAGCAATTTTGGTTTTGTTTTATAGCTAATAAATTTTGTTTTGTTCAAACTAATTTTATATTGGAATGGGATCGAAACGGACCGACAACTTGATCCGCGCTGCTGCTAAGTCAGTTCACAAATATTTGTTTTAAGCTCTGTTCGATTTTAACCCCCCCTCAATTCTGTTCGTTTCTTAGGTTGTGGTACGTTTTATCCGTTTGTTTCGTTCCTTAACCAACTACATTTCCTTGGTTCCAGTTTACTAACAGCAGATAAACTACTAACCCGTGTAATAATTCTAATATATTAATTAAATGAAAAAACAACGATTCCCCAACCTCCACAAAAAGCCTTTAAAATGCGGGATCGCAACAGACTGTTACACGCATAGTTTAGGAGTTTTTTGGTTATGTGCAGGAAATGATCGACTGGATGTCCTACCTGTCAGTGGTGTCGACGCTGGCGTTCGTGGTATTCTTCGCCGTCGGGCCCGGCTCGATCCCGTGGATGATTACTGCCGAGCTGTTCAGCCAGGGGCCGCGGCCGAGCGCGATGGCGATCGCGGTGCTCGTCAACTGGATGGCAAACTTCGTCGTTGGAATTGGTTTCCCAAGTTTAAAGGTGAGTGGCCGTTTTTTTTTCAGAAAAATCAACATTCATCCGGAAAAAATGACAAATTCCTACAAACACTCCGCTGAGCTTGACGATTTTTTTCGATTGATGATTTTTCGCATAAATTTTATTATTGTATTTTATGATTTGGCTCAATTGTTCAGACGCATTCTTTGTGACCAAAAAGGACAATTTTCATCATTGGTTTGCCATTTTGACTCTAGCCTTACTTTTGAGAAGGGCCTAAACAAAGATTGCTCGAAATTTTTTTTAAAAAATATAACTCCGAAACGGTTGGTCCAATTGATTCGGTATCTTCCGTAATGTTTTAGGTTATTATTGGGACTATGCAGTGCATTGAATGCATAGGATGGGACAAATGTGGGACAAAAATTATAACAGCAGAATTTACCCATTGAAACACTTTGGTGTGATGGGAAAAATCGTTCATAGGTATCAGAACTATTGTTTGCATAAATGTCTCATGTCATTTGAAAAATCGTATAAGGTTCTCAAGCGACTAAAAAAAATCTGATCATTTCGGATACGCAGAAATCATTGTTTGAGTAACCACTGGTTCAAATCATGTTGAATTAGTTGTTTTTAAAAAGCAGCATAATTGTTTGCATAAGTGTCTTCTGTCATCTCATGTCATTATGTCATCAATCAAGAACAGAAATTCACCTGTTGAATTTTCATTTGGAAACTTCTGTTTGTGCTGTTTTCAGAACTGCCGTCCTACCCCATTTACAGTTCAATTTCGCTTTTGTAGGATTAGATATATGCAAATTTTTAGCAATATCGTTGATGGTTGAGTTAACCAGCTCCTGAATATCTACCATTGCTGATGTCTCGAAACCGAAATGTTTTTTTCTGGATGATTTTATCATTTTCTTGTTTCAGGACACACGGACTTTTTTTCCCTGTTGGGTGTGAACCACTGCGTCCATTATTTTGAACTATTGTTGTATACCCCTTTTTTATTCTACACTTCAACCTTATCTACTGTTTATTGATGAAGGAGTAGACTGAAAGCTAGAGCGAGAAAGGTGCCAATCAGGAATAATCTGTTTGATAAAATTTATAATCCTGATCGGCGACGCAGACCAAATTTCCTTGGGCTCCAGAATAGCTTTATCAAGGTGTTGAAGTCTGCGTCTAGTTAGAGCTCCGCAGTTACAGAGCAAATATTCCGAGGTTTCGATTTCGGCATTACAAAAGCGACAAATATCATCTTGTACTAAACCTATGTTTTTAAGATGGTATTTACTCGGGCAGTTAGTCCTGTTACAAGACAAGTAAATGTGCTGAGGTCTTTCTTACTAAGGCTTAGCAGCTGTTGAGTAATTTTAATACTCGGCGTAATAAATTTTTCCGCCTGTTTAAGTTTTGCATCCATCTAATTGGCTGTCACTTCCCGGTCTTCCCATTTATTCAGCTCACTTTTCAACACACAGTCAGAAAGTCCACAGACTGGTTATGGACCAGTGAATGGTGAGTTTGAGCCGTTCCTGGCAAGTTCATCTGCTCGTTCGTTGCCCTCTATACCGCAATGGCCAGGAATCCAGTACAATTGTACCTAACTTATCTGACTTAATTGCCGTAAAAGGGAAATTCATTCCCAGACAATTTTTGAAGAACAAAAGCATTTAGAGCTTTAAGTGCCGCTTGACTGTCTGAGAATATGCAGATGCTAGCATGTTTATATTTTCTTTTGAGGCAGACATTTGAACATTCTATTATTGCAGCTAATTCTGCCTGAAAAACCTTCATCCCATACTGAACGAGAATGTTCGATCACTCTGTATGGAATGTCATAATTAGTCCTACGTTCCATCCAATCACTGTTCATCTCTGAGGCTGTTCCAATGAGTAAGAAATTCAGGATGCTCAAGTGACCAGTTTTGTCCCCGTCTAGTATTTTTTTTCCATCTTTCAAGCTTTAGAGCGCTTTTTTGGCCTCTAGCTGAACCTGGTTCAAAGGTACCAGATGAAGGATAGCCTTCAATACCTTTGAAGGAGTGCTCCGCATTGCTCCAGTAATTGCATCGCATGCTAGTCGTTGGAGTTTGTTTAGCTTTTTTGTAGCTACAGTCTCCTTAGTCTTTGGCCACCATACAAGTGAGGCATAGGTTATCCTAGGCAGCACAATTGCAGTGTAGACCCACATAACCATTTTTGGTTTAAGGCCCCATGTTCTTCCTATCATTTTAGAGCATGCCCATAGGGCTGAGTTGGCCTTGCTGATTAATGAATCTGAGTTCCAGTTTAGTTTGGCATCTAAGTTAACACCTAGTTATTTCACTGAAGCGCTGCTTTTTATTTCCTCTCCCCCAAAACGTAAAGACTGCAGATGCAGTTTTTCTTTCTGGTGAAAGGAATAGTTGTTTTTGAGAGATTTAGGCGCCCCATACACGCACAATACTATTGTACCGATTTATTGACATTGTTATTGAAGGTTGTGCACAGACGTACAATATTATGGCGTCACAGTCATGTTTGTGCAACAAAATTGAATCATTTGGGGATGATATTGTAGTCGGTCCTGAATATTGTGCAAGGCTGGCTACTGACGTTCAATATTTCATCGCAAGTACTCGTTGGAACCTGACACTTGATATCCCATAATGCCGAAAGTGAACGATTAGTCTCAATAAACTCGATAATAAAATCCCCGTCGGCGTTTTGATGGCCATGGCGACACACGCTACCTCGAAAAACAGTCTGTGAATTTTTTTAGGAAAACACTCACTTTACACCCGAGACGATGTAAATATAAACATGAGCTTTGACATTAACTGACACCATATCGCACAACGTCACACATAGATCATGCAATATTGTAAGCGTTGCACAATAAATATCTAAATTTTTTGATATCATACAATATATTGTACAACATTTCAATATCTGAAACACCACCTATGTTGTGCAATAATATTGTAGATGTAAGGGCCGCTTTATGCTCAGACCTTCTGTGATACACCAAGATTGTGTAAAGTTTAAGGCCATCTGCATTCTGCTCGATAATACGTCGTCGAACTTGCCACGTACCATTATGACTGGATCATCGGCAAAGCCCACAACTTCGAATCCTTTTACCTCTAAACTTATCAGAAGGTCGTCAACTACAAGTGACCAAAGGAGGGGTGATAAAACCCCTCCTTGTGGGCAACCTTTCGTTGCAATCACATATGTTGAAGACCCGCCCAGCTCCGAGGTGATTCGTCTATGTGTGAGCATGCCCTGGATCCATTTGACTAGGCAGTTATCGAAGCGTCTTTTTCTCATCGATTGTACCATTGATAGATAAGAAGCATTATCAAAGGCACTTTCGATGTCAAGAAATGCGCATAGAGCGGTTTCTTTTGACGAGAGAGATTTTTCAATTTTTGTTACAAGCGTGTGTAGCGCTGTTACTGTGGATTTGCCTGATTGATAGGCAAACTGGTATTTAGATAATGGGCATTTGGACATGAATACAGACTTTATGTATCCATATGAAACTTTTTCCATAGTTTTCAGCAATATTGATTATAAACTAATTGGTCTGAATGCTTTTGGGAGTGATTTGTCACGTTTCCCCGCTTTTGGAATGAAAACTACTTTAACAAGTCCCCATATCGAAGGAATGTGCTCTAGTATCAGACTTCTCTCGAAATCTCGATAAGAGGTGGAAATAGTTTTTTTTTTATCCAAAATATATATTTTTATTAAGGCTCATATCGCGTCAGCCTAACGGGGCCGGGAGTTCAATATTTCGACAATGTTTGCTTACAACTATGTTAGTAATATGTAACCGATTACTCGCGGTTGGCTCGAGGTTAGTTTTACAAGTGTTCTCATAATTGGTATGTTGCAGTCTTCGATGCTCTGTACGTGTGCCCGACACGGGATACTTCCTATTGGGATGCAGCTGACCATTAATCAGCAACGCCCCCCTAGTCTGTACCTCATATCTAGCTGGTGCGTCTTTCTCGACTCGAGGAATCCAGGATAGAATGGTCACTAGCCGGCGCAATCATCAGCTCGTGTAGAGTTGTCATGAGCGGTACAACCTTTGGCTCTTGTTCAATGATCAGTGGACTGCACAACCTTCGGCCCGTGCATCTGTAAAGAGTGTGTGTATGTATTGCCGCGACTAAGTAAAAGTTTATCGTTTGGATAGGGGGGATATGAAACGGGGACACAACGAAGGAAACATCATTAAACGTTGACATCGGCGTTTCTGAGGAACAGGTATAGATGAAGCAGAAGATCAGGATCACGGCTACCTTAGATGTTTCGGACGGGGATATCCGATTGTCTGCCTTGTGCTCTCAGTGCTCTAGAGAGCTGAGAGCGAGCAGCATGGAACCGGATACACGACCAGACAACATGCTGGATGTCGTGGTAGCCATCGCCACAATCACATAGATTGCTTGCTGTGAGCTCAATGCGATAAAGATGCGCGTTTAGGTTGTATTGATTGGACATAAGCCGAGATATCACGCGAATGAAATCACGACCTACATTCAATCTCTTGAATCATGCACTTGTCGAGACCTTAAGGATAATCGTGTGTAACCAACGACCGAACTCATCTTCACTCCACATGCGCTGCCAACTTACGAGCGTATACTGACGAGGAATGTGGAAAAAATTCATTATAAGCAATTTGCCTTTCAAAAAGTGTGCCTTCTAAAGCGTCCACCTTAGCTAGCGAGTCCGCTTTCTCATTCCCCGGAATCGAGCAATGAGAGGGAACCCATGCTAAGGTAATCTTGAATAATTTTTCGACCAAAACACTCAATAGTTGTCTTATTCTTGTTAGGAAATAAGATGAGCGTTTATCAACCTTCATTGAGCGGATTGCCTCTATTGAGCTGAGACTGTCTGAAAAAATAAAGTAGTGGTCGATGGGCAATGTTTCAATGATCCCCAGTGCGTAGTATATCGCACCCAGTTCAGCGACATACACGGAACAAGGATCTTTGAGTTTGAAAGAGGCACTGGAATTTTCATTGAAGATGCCGAAGCCAGTGGACCCGTTTATGAATGAACCGTCAGTAAAGAACATTTTATCAGATCCAACTTTCCCATATTCTGCCGAAAATATCGGCGGAATAGAATCGGAGCGTAGGTGATCTGGGATTCCATGGATTTTTTGTCGCATGGACAGATCAAAAATGACAGAGGAATTGCAAAAGTATGGGAAGCAAACTTGGTTGGAGATGCCTGGTGAAGGGTGCACGTCGTGGGTAAGGTACTCATGGTATAAAGACATAAAACTTGACTGAGGAGTCAGTTGGAGTAGATTTTCGAAGTTATCAATCACCAATGGATTCATGATCTTGCAACGGATGAGAAATCTGTAGGATAATTCTGTGAACCGAAGAGTAAGCGGGGTTACTCCTGCCAAGACTTCGAGACTCATCGTATGTGTCGAATGCAAACACCCCATGGCTATACGCAAGTAACGATATTGTATTCTCTCCAGCTTGAGAATATGAATCCTGGCAGCTGATCGGAAGCAAAAACTGCCATATTCTAACACTGATAATATCGTTGTTTTGTACAACTGAATGAGGTCTCCTGGATGGGCACCCCACCATGATCCGGTAATTGTTTGGAGAAAATTGATTCTTTGCTGGCATTTCTGTTTCAGATACGCAATGTGTCTCCCCCAGGTACACTTAGAATCAAAATATACACCCAGGTATTTGAAAAACATAGAGTGTTGGATCGTTTTGCCGGATAGGTGAAGCAGGAATTGGGCGGGTTCGTGCTTCCTAGAAAAAACGACCATTTCAGTTTTCTCCGTAGAGAATTCAATACCCAGCTTGAGGGCCCACGTGAACAGGTTGTTCAGGGTATCTTGCAACGACTTTTGCAGAACGACGGGATTAGTACCAGTGATGGAAATAACTCCATCGTCTGCAAGTTGTCTCAGCGTGCAATCTCTAGTTAGACAATCATCCATATCATTGACGTAAAAACTGTACAAGAGGGGGCTTAGGCAGGAGCCTTGTGGTAGGCCCATAAAACTGTAACGAGAAGATTTCGAGCTGCCATGAGAGAAAATCATGTGCTTTTCTGACAGTAAATTGTACAGGAAATTGTTGAGAATTGGTGAAAGTCCACGATTATGAAGCTTCTCTGAGAGAATTTCCATGGAAACTGAATCAAATGCCCCTTTGATATCGAGAAAAACGGAAGCCATTTGTTCTTTGCGAGCAAATGCGATTTGGATTTCAGAAGATAGTAGCGCGAGACAATCATTTGTCCCTTCACCTCGACGGAAGCCAAACTGCGTATTTGACAGCAAATTGTTCGTTTCGACCCACTTGTCCAAACGAAGTAGAATCGCAAGCCGGCTTGTTGGGTTTCCGTATGGCTATCACTCTCACTTGTCTCCAGTCATGCGGGACAATATTCAGCTCCAGAAACTTTTTGAACAAGTTCAGCAAACGCTGTTTTGCCAAGTCGGGAAGATTCTTCAACAAGTTGAATTTAATCTTGTCCGACCCCGGAGCTGAATTGTTACATGAGAGAAGGGCAATTGAGAATTCCACCATCGAAAAATTCTCATAATCGCTTTGAAGTGGAATGTCGCGTACGACGTTTTGTGCAGGAACGGTGTCGGGGCAAACCTTCTTTGCAAGGTTAAAAATCCAACGGTCAGAGTATTCCTCACTTTCGTTTGTATGGTTCCAGCCACGCATTTTCCTAGCCGTATTCCAAAGAGTGCTCATAGCGGTCTCCCTTGACAAACCATTGACGAACTTCCTCCAATATCCACGGTTTTTGCTTTAATCAAACCTTTTAGTTTGGCTTCTAGAGCTTGGTACTTTAGAAACCATTCCACCAAACCAGTTTTCCTGATTTTTTTGAAAGCGGATAATTTTTCAAGGTAGACCTTTGAACATTCCTTGTCCCACCAAAGTGATGGAGGACGACGTCGGAAAGTGGTAGCCAGTACACGTTTCTATTGAGCTTGAAGTGCGCTTTCGTAAATCAAACTCGATATAAAGTTATACTCTTCGAGTGGAGGAAGTTCATACATTGAAACAATTGCTTCAGATATTATTTCCGCAAATGTTCTCCAGTCAATATTCTTCGTGAGGTCATACGAAATATTGACTGACTCACGAGAGCTTGATTCATTAGCGATCGATAAAATTATTGGTAGGTGATCACTACCGTGGGGATCTTGGATTACCTTCCACGTGCAATCCAGGGATAACGAAGAAGAGCATAGAGATATGTCTAGCATGCTTGCCCGTGCAGGAAGGTTGGCTATTCTGGTTGCTTCCCCAGTAGTCAAAACTGTCAATTTGAAGTTGTCGCACAGATCATAAATCAAAGTGGCACGGTTGTCATCGTAGAGTGATCCCAATGCTGTTCCATGGGAGTTGAAATCACCTAAGATTAACCGCGGCTCCGGCATTGACTCGATAGTATCAAAGAACTGATGGCGGCCTACCGTAGTTCTGGGAGGGATATATATCGAAGCAATGCAGAGGTCTTTGCCATTGATTTGTGTCTGGCAAGCAACAACTTCAATGCCTGTCATCGATGGGAGAGCGACTCTATAGAAGGAGTGACATTTTTTAATCCCCAATAGTACGCCACCAAACGAGTCATTTCGATCGAGGCGAATATTGTTGAAATCGTGGAAATTCAGCTCATCGGCTGAAGAGAGCCATGTTTCACAGAGAGAAAATACATCACAGTTAGAGCTGTGAACTAAAAATTTAAACTGATCTAGTTTAGGAATGATGCTTCTGCAATTCCACTCTATTACAGTGGTCAAATCCTTGACCTCTTGCACTGAATCAGGCATCGAGGGAAATGAACGCTGCCAAAAAACCACATTTTTCTTTCAAAAATGTTCTCACAATCGGAATTAGTTTTGATTCTCCATTTTGAATCTTGTCAAGAATAACCGGGCTATACAGCGTTAGGTCTAAGACTTCTTGTCTGATTGCGTTTATGAATTTTGGTTCAGTTCCTTTGTTAGCAATATCTATGTTGTTTGACGAGAGAAATTCTAAAAGACACTCACCTCGGTAGTTAATGTCGGTACTTGCCCATATTGTGTGATGAACGTTGGCATCACATCCGATGATGAAGTCCTTGTTGAATTCCCTACAGTAGTTAACAAACACCGCTACCTCTCGTTTCGGGGAATTTCAGGAACGTCGCCAGGAAAGTAAGCCGACGCAATTACGATGTCGGATCTTCCTTTGGCGGTTGGTACTTCCACTCTGATTGCGACGATGTCCCTTTGAATGAACTCTGTAATAGGAAAGCATTTAATCTTGTGGTGGTGACCATTTTGGATTTGCATTTTTCATAAATAACTGTGTTCTACTAGTTAAACCTTTTCATTTGATACCCATATTGATGGGGTTCTGAGAAACTAGTAAAGCCCTTTCATTTGATACCCATATTAGCTATTCAATATGGGATCATTATACAAATTATTCAAAATTTCCGAAAATCAAAAACAAAATACTCCGGATAATCGAGTCTAAAATTCCGGATAATCGAATCCCGGATAATCGAGTCTCCAGATAATCGAGTTTCCGGATAATCGAGTCCGACCTGTACCAGCATCAACCGCATCTACTTCCAAGGATTCAAGAGAAACTCCAACTCCGACATCCAGAAGGACAGTGAGCAATCTTCAAGTATCGGGTGCAGCTCTGCGGTACACATCTCAAGTTCTTTTCGCCACAGCGGTTGTCATTGTAGAGGTTAAGTTTAGCGTCTGAAAAAAGAAGGTGGATGTTGCAATCATCGGGATTGAACAGACGTCGTCGAAGGTCTAATAAAGGATAAGGGCTATGGTACGCTCACTGTGGCGAACTAGGAAGAAGCATGAATGTACTTGTTTTTTCAAAGGTCCGGCTAATTTACAAAGCTCCGTGAATACCGATGGTTGTAAAATTCCCGAATCAGAAAAGTTAGCAGACTTTTCGTTTTTAGTCTCTCAGGGAATAGGTACGGTTCTTGGCATTGAGCTGTTCTTCGAGTTCTTCGAAACCGGGAGAAAGATTTCACTCGGTTGAAAAATGCCTAATTTGAGGGGTTCGATTTTCGGATGGGTTGCGTGGTGCACAATCAATCGACAAAGACGAGTTGGAACGTATCTGCTGCCGAGAAATTTGAGGACTTGAATTCAAAATTTTGGTCCTGTGAGGAAGTCAACAAGTAGCAGTTAGTAGTTATCACATCCGTTCCTTCATTAATTTAGGACAATGATGAGACTAAAATAAAATCGTGGGGTATGTGATGAAACAACTAACTATGGATAATGAAAATCCAACGTTTATTTCTTACCTAATTTTCTTCGGAATATTTTCATGATGTACTGTATTCTATTAGTCAAATCATTTTATTTGATAACGATATTGAGGGATTGCAAAAAATACATAATCGACCATTTAGTGGCGGCCACCTTTTTAAATTTATGCTGTTTATTATGTTTCGTGTTCTCCAAGTCAAGTCATTCAGCCATTTTTTAGCGACGTCCAAATTGAATTTTTCAAGATCATGGAATACGTAGTTTTATAATGACATATGAATTAAAGGTGTCTTCAAAATTTTCAGATCAATCAGTCAACAGGAACGGGTTCAATTTTATATGATTGTTGGACAACCCTTCAAACATTCCAACATACATACAAACAGTTCAAGCTGAATGAAACCACTTAAAAAGTAATTAGTTGTTTGGGGACTGCGGTCATCTTGGAGTTGGATTTTTCATGCTATTTTCTACTAGTCGAGAACTTTCTTTTGATACCCATATTGATGAGGTTTTGAAAAGAAATATATTTGGCGCCATTTTGTGGTGACGGCCATTTTGGATTTGAATTTTTCGTAAATTACTGTCAATCCCTTTCATTTGATATACATATTGGTGGGGGTTTGAAAAAATGTGTAATCCGCCATTTTGTAGCGGCCGCCATCTTGTATTTACATTTTTTTATAAATAACTGTGAAAAATTCGTTTTTTATGACTCGATTATCCGGAGGATTCGATTATCCGGAGTGAAAAAAAATCAATACTCCGGATAATCGAGTCCGACCTGTATTGCCCTTATACTAGTATACCCTTCCGGTCTAAAACAGACCAATGTAGGTGGCGACCGCTACAGTTCCGACAAGAAAAACTGGAGAGGCACTGTTTAGCTTGGCGTCCCCGCCGAAAACAGTTCCAGCATAAACCATGTTTGAGGAATAGGGAGTCCTTATCTGCAACCGACATCGCCCGAAATTCATTACATTGGTACAGTAAGTGATTCGCTGAGCATGCTATAAAGCGCCTTTTAGCTGCTTTGAAAATACCGAGAAAAGCCTTTACCGTCGCTAACTTCGGTTTTTGTAGAGAAGACTGTTGATGAGCACCCTTGTCTGGCTATGATTCCAGAGCTCGTACTCGTCGATGGAAAAAAAAAATTAAAATGAATTGTGCTCTAGCGTTGATGAAAGCTCCTCCCAGGCTCTAAGCGTAATCGGATTCAGGCGAAATATTAGAAAGTTAATTTGGAGGAGATCCTTGTAATCAATCGATTTCACAAACTGATCTAAGTTCAAGACAGTCCTCTCTAAACCATTCCAGAAGACAATGAAGTTCAGACAGCGATTCTCTCGAAGGCGTGGGCAACATTAAATGCGATTGTATTTTACGTTTCTTCAGCTGTTTACTGTTATTGTAGCGAGTCATCAACATCTCCCAAGCTACCAGCTAATTGTCTTCGGTAATGGGTCTTCAGTTCGCCTTGGAGACATCCCTGTGAATTGTGAAACTTCTCTACCTCTGGCAAATTTCCTTTCCAATGTTTGATGAGGTAAAAAGCTCCCGAAAACTTAATCAGTCATCGTTATTTCCACTGAGGGTTTGCAGCTTTATCTGGGGTAGCCAAACGTGATCGACAATAGAAAGCACAGATGAGTCACCTCTCAGGGAGTGATCTTGCTGTGCCAATTCCATTCTCTTCTTGAACTCGTCCATCAAAAAGGATTTAGCCTGGTAATATCGATTATTGAACTCCTATCTATCCTTTTCGTGAGCCTCGGTCTTTCTTCGAAATCGTCGTGGGATATTGTTTCGGAAAATTTGCCACAATTCATCAATATTCTGCAAATGCACTTCTACAACTCCTGTACATAGTGCTAGATGTCGTTAAATGTTGACTCGATGTCCTTTCATTTCACCATCAACGTCTTCAGGGAAAAGATCTTCTTGAAGGATGTCGCGGTGGGAGGCATCGTTGCAGTGAACCAGAACGGCGAACTAACCAGTTATCGAATCGGCCTAATTATTTCAGAATTACAGTTTCAACGCGCACATGGAAGGTATCATGCATCAAAATTTCGGTTCAATGGATCCTTAATCACAATGGAAAGAGCATAATAACACTGGCTGTAGTATCCACAAGAATGTCTATGGCTGGGCATATACTGTGTCAACTAACCTACAGAACCAACAGCGTCCACAACTAATACTAGTCGCAATAAATCTCAGTTGATGTTCTATGAATGCACCGTTTTCTCAGTAATATATTCTCGACCGGGAGTGCAATAACCAGGAGTGGACAATAAATGAATCGAAGAGGATAATTTTTATATGAAATTGTGTATATTTCCGCATGATTCAGCAGACATATGCTCCATGCAACTAACCTGGAAAATTATATAGGGCGTAAGCCTCTTCTCACGATGTAGAAATGACTCCAGCCAAACCGATTGCTCTTGTTTACGTTCTGTTGATTAGGTTAATGCTAATGCAAAAGCAGAGCACAGTTACATTTGAAGACATTTGTCATGAACATATCCATGCCACCCTTTCTAATGATTTTTTTTCATTGTTCTCGTTTCAGACTGCCTTGGAAAATTATACATTCCTACCGTTTAGTGTATTTTTAGCAATATTTTGGATATTTACATATAAAAAGGTTCCTGAGACCAAAAACAAAACGTTCGAAGAAATTTTAGCACTATTTAGGCACGGGAATGGAAGGTAAGATAAATTTGTACTGCCTTTTTTATTCATATCAAATAACAAGACCACAACAATCAACTAACAAAAAACCAAAGCTAGAAAAAATAATCTACTAAACCTTAATCATTCATCTCCAAATAACCTAAACAGCAAATCATAATACGCACCTTAACCCAACTCGCGAAAACAAAAATCGAACCAACTGAGCATACCTCTCTCGAACCACTATAAAATAATTGGCTGAAAATTGCTCCGAACAATCGCGTTCAAGCTGCTCGTTCAAAAACACAGAAGATAGGCGACCTCCGCTAAACGGGTATCGAAACTCTGCCAGAAATCAAACTAACTTCCAACTATCATAATAAAACAATTCAGTATTGTCCCAATCGCAAAAATCCGAGCAAAAGACAGAGGTAGAAAATCAAGCGATATTAGAGAGAGAGCGCGCAGAATGGGGAAAACTTCTCAGTCCGAAATTTATCGATACCCGAGAACTAAATTTCTCAACGCAAACCACTCGACCGGAAAGTTTTCCCTAGAACGCAATAAAAAAAAGAATGAGGGAAAAAGTACTCGACCACAGCACCCAGCTCCTGCCTCCTGCCTCCTGTCAGGTATCCCGTGTCCCTATCCACAGAAAAGAGGGCTAGAATATCGTTTGCCATTATTTAAAAACTTTTCGCAATCCCCTCAACCAACCTCGCCGAATCAGCGTGAGATCCAACCACTCGTCCTCCCGCTCACATTTTCCAATCTTTCATTACACCAATTTGGTTCAGTTTTACCAGTTCGCCATTGTTCCGCCGACATTGCGCCCGATTCACGTGCAATTTAACTTACATTTTTCTTCCCGGGGCGAAAGAAAGAAAATAGTTAACCAACTTTGACAATGATAGTATAAACATATTCTTTCCGGTTCGCAACCACCTCCGTCCACCGTCAGCCAGTCAGCCACCCTGAGAAATCGTAGTAAAACACCGATATCGGCTGGAACGGAAGTAAACAAAAAGAATAAAAGAAAAAAAAAATCAGTGCAACGCAGCGAAACGGAAGAGCAAAGTAGAAGGATACAACACAACCGGGAAACACAGTTCCGAAACAATAGTTTATTGTTTGTTGTTGTTGTTGTTGGCCCCCTTGATCTCCGAGGCCTCGAGTTCCGACGATTGCATTCCAATCAGCCAGCCTTCGGTTTTGGTTCATAAACTTTTAAAAGAAGTGTTTCGCACATGCCGTCCAGAATCCCTGACGGGCAAACGGTTCGGTTGCGACCAGAGATGCCAGTTTTTTTTTATTTTCGTGAGTTCGTAGACTATTTTGAATCTACCGATTTCTACGGTAAAACGCTACGCTAATATCATATTTCGTATGATGTGACGAAATATTTTTTTCTATAGAAAGGCTTTAACCCTTAAATGCATGTTTTCTTTTTCCTTTTTAAATACAATAAATTGAAACGGGTAGATAATTGAATTACCGTTTAGATATTATGTAAAAAAGAAAACACTGATGTACATATACATCATCATGCATTCAAGGGTTAAATACGAGTATCAGGTTTTTTGAAATAACAGAAGCTACTCTGGTACACGTGATTATTAGCCTAATTTGGATCAAACGCACTGAAACGCCTTTTTTAAGATTGTTTCAAATGGTTTGGTCAAATTCAACAGGAGTATATTATGAACCTAAGTAAAAATTGATTATGAATTAGAATAGACAGAAAAAATAAAATGTCATTGGTATTTGGCTTCAATTCTACTGAAAAAAAAATTGTTTTGCCTCACTGTTTATGAACTTTTCGGCAAGTTGGGCATGGAATTGGTGTATACTAAAACTAAGAAGTGAGAACATTTGATTTTTTTTGTTTAGTTTGTTTTTGACAGATACAAGGATTAGTCTAGTGTTGGTCTGTACGACAATTCTCTGCTATCAAAAAAGAACCAAAGAATTTTGCAAAGAATTAGCTTTCCTTATCATAATCACATACTACGATTGGTCGCCAGTCATGACTCTTTTGATCATCATAGACGTCATTCAACGGCTTCTGAGTAATACTTATGTGAAGGTTCATCTGTTCAAAATTAAGCATTTTCGGAACAAATATTGCTGATACACATTTTACGTCCGAAACATTAGAAAAATTGGATAGGATGAGCTAATCGATATGCCAGAATCCTCAACAACTTTACTAAGAAGTGTTTCGATGATTTTCCATAACAGTTTGTTTTGTTGCTTTAACTTCTTGATTTCTCGCGTAACTTTTGAAAAGGTCCAATGTAACATTTTCGCCAACTCGAGAAAAACGTAGTTGAAGACCCGAACATTATTTCGCGAATTGTCTTAAAAGCTATCAATCTTTATCACTGTTTTCACCACTAGCTGTCAAGAATAACTTCGTAAAACCAATCGTAACTATTGTTCCGTGATTTGAGATTAAGGTTGAAGCATCGGAGCGAAAAATGTTACATTGGACGTTTTGACTGCCCGCGTTTGCACATTGGACATATTACGTTGCACTATAAAAACTTGAAACTAACTAATAAACAACAATCCAAATATCAGCATTTCGTTCTAAAGACTGATTATTATTGTTATCACTCGTTGAATTTCACTAAAATCGATAACAACACCTGTAAGAAACAAATTCCAAAACGACCGAAGTACGACTGCGAGTTGTTTTGTCTGCTTTGTTACTTCGGACGTTTCGGCCGTCGGAGGAAAGTGGCGTCCGAAGTAACAGCCGTGACGGCGCCAGTGGTTGTATGGTTAGCGTAACAGCCTCACAATCCGATCGGCCTGGGTTCAATCCCAGCTGGCGTCGTTGGGATTTTCTGAGGCGAAAAATCTCTGGTTACGTCTTCCTTCGGAGCGGAAGTAAAAGAAGTTGGCCCGGCTCATGAGTTGTTGGGTCTGATAGGTAGGAACAGGTGGAGTCGCCTCCCTGATGTCGGTGATTGGCACTAAAGTGGCGGAAATAGGCCGACGAAAAATAAGCGAAGATAAAAAAAAAAAAAAAGTAACAGCCGGGTGCTTAAAATTCGAATCTGTACATTGGATATTTTTTGTATCGGCGACAAAAAGATGAAGAAGATAGATACGTGAACGATTGTTTTTGTAATACATTCAATGATTGAAAACTAATAGCGTGCATCCATTAACTCGATTTGTTTACATTTGTTACATAGGACCTTTTCAAAAGTTACGCGAGATTTGTTTTTGAAGAGCTGGAACGATGCAAGTTTCGTCATTTGCATCTTTTCTACCATCTTATACTCCTTATTTATTTTTTTTACTCAGAACAGACCCGCGTTTTGCTACTGCCAACATTTCAAGTATTTTGGAGCACTTTATTTCGTTTTCGCACACAAAATTTGATACAAATTCTTCAATCAATTATTTTTCAGAGCAAAAATTCACCGAGTTCATATAACACGTCCTATCTTTTTTATCTATCCAAAACAAACAAAATATGCTTTATAGTTCATACAAGAAACATATGTTCAGGAAAAGTTTACCAACACGACAATGCAAAAAAAAAGTAAATCGTGTACATTACTTGCGAAATTTGGGTAGTAACCTTACAATTTGAACACAACTTGTACAGCAGTTCCATGAAAAGAAATCGAACAAAAAAATATACCGATGTTGAAAATCTCTTATGTTTACTCCTTATCGAAAAATTTCAGACTAGGGTGGGTTGTATCGGCCTTTTAGTCGATTATTCCAAAAATACCAATTTTATAATCTTTTACCACAAAGTAAAATCAATATATATGAACTTTTTACATGTTATCACAGATTACCATCCTTAATTTGAATGTGCCTTTATTTATACAATTTAAAATATTAAGTCGACCGTGGATCGATCTCCATCGCTGTTGGTTGATGCGTGGACGTAGTTATTCTGTAACAACACAAAGATGGTCAATGAGGGTCCTGTGTTTTGAACTCGATCGCTTACTAAGCGAACGCGCAACCAATGTGGCTACGGAGACCCCCAAAAAATAAAAATATTAAGTCGTTTTATTTCAAATCTACACCTACACCTCCATGATTTAGCTAAAAATGAAGAAGACAAATGGAGTCACATGGTATGCTAGGGGCAAAACAAGCCGTAATACCGTCGATGGGGGTGAGAATGGGTCAAAAAGGACGTTTTCGTACTTTTTGTTGAATAACTATCGTAAATTAGAGAAAAACGCAATACTGATTACGTAGGTATGTTCTCTAATGATGCACCTACGAGTGTTCAGGGAATTGTTTAATAATATTAATTTGTCACTGAACTTCGATTAAATGAACGTTGACCCAATCTCACCCCTTAGAGGGGGTGACAATGGGTCAAAGTAGTGAATATTACTTTCTATTGATAATTATGTTTAGAAATCAATTTCTCAATAATTTCAGGATAATTTGACAACATGTAATTGTCTTGAATGATCATTGGAATTACGAAAATAGTGTAAATCAACCTAGAAGTGCGATGGAAATGTTTATATATGAAGATTTTTCGGTTCAGAAATTTTATTAACTAAGGTTGAGTTTCTGGCGTGCACTGGTTCAGACAAACACTGTCTAGGGTGTGGTGGGAAGAGCAAAATAGCATTGCCATTCTCCAGCTATAAACACCCGGAAACAGGGAATTGGCGCTATAAGCATAAGCGTCTATAAGCTATAAGCGTCTTTGTTTAGTCCAGGTGGTACTCGGGACGTAAAACAGCTGTATCACGATGGTCCTCCTGCGAGATAGTGCGGTTGGTTGCAAGCTTCGCAAGCCGCACAACAAAAACACCAAGCAATGAATGATACACAAGACATTGTGAATGGGACCATATTTAATAAAAGGTTAAGCCAAAAGAAAAAAAAAAGAATCATTTCTGTGTGTCGCTCTCACTAACTATATATCGTTTCTAATTGAGGAATTCCTCAAAACTGTCCAAATTTTTTTTGTGATTTTGGATCATGTGAGATGCTCTTTAGTAGGCACAGTAATCTGATAAATGTCCCAAGTTGCTCTTTTGAATGCCCTTAAGGCTTACAATTAGCGACTTTAGTAATCCTGGAAAATATGGCTTCTGCAAAGTTGTCGCTAAGGAAAAGTTTTTCTCCTTAAATGTGGGAAGAATTTGGCCCCAATTCCACTTCCTAGGACCGAAAAAAACCACGTCTAGGGGCGATGTAATAAGTGTTGAACTTGGAGAATTGCTACTGATTGAGAGTGTATTGGTGTATTTTGTATGTACTTTGCAACTTAGTTGTATATGTTCAATTTTATTCTTGACCCATTCTCACCCGCACTCAGCGTAAAAAAAAATGTTCGAAAATGTTAAAATTCTAATAGAAAAACTTTTGTGATATCCAAATTCAGCAATGTCTCATCTGGCAAGACTTAAAAGAATCATTCTATCCTATATTCAACATTATACTAGTTCTGTATAATGAGATAGTTCTGGGCATGAGATTTTTCTGGGTTGTTATTTGATGGCTATCTACACTTCAGACTTTGATGAATTATTAAATAATAACTATTTGCACTACAGTTAAGTATTATGCATTGGAAGAAGTAAAAATATGTCTCCAATTAAACGGCTCGCAGCTTTCAAAAATATTCGCAATATTTGTCAAGATATTACTAATAGTAACTTTCTCCGTTTTTGAGTTATTCTCACCCCCATCAATGTTAGTTGAATTTCATCCCATAAATATTGTGAGTGTTAAAACATTGACCATTTAAGCAACTTTGCATACTTGAAATCTCCAGAAATAATCTAGACGACAATTTAAGCAGTTTTTTTTCAAAACTTCCTAACTCCAAACCCCCAAAATTTAAATTGATATTTCTCGAAGAATATTTTTTTTAATTTGTCAATACAATTTACATATATAAACAACCCATCCAATGACCAACAAGTCATCCATACATCTTAAAAGGACACTGCCACGAGATTAGAGTGCTTCTTCATGTTTTGTTTGAAAAATTATTACAAATGTTTTACTCGTAACATTTTTGTGTGTAAATTCTCGCGATTTGAATATTCTGCACATCTATATATATTTTTCGTTTTTTGAATATAAGAGAAAAATATAGTTTTTGATTCATCCCCTTAAAGTCAGAAAACACCTTTCTCACATGAAAAGATAAATTCGTTCAGAATCTCTCAAGAGGTGACAGAAGATCATATTTTATGAAAAAAATCCTTCTACGCATATGATCAAATTTCAACAATGACAGAGTTATTCCACTTCTTTTTTGTTTCGAGCTCTGTTGGTTTCATATGAAAGATGAGAAAATTTAGTACGGGATGTAGTTGTTAAACATCTGAATTAGTGGATTTAAATAACATTTTGGAAGTGAATAATTTAGAAGAAAATTTAATTTCACCCCGAAAATGCCTAATTAAATCGATTGTTTATATCAACCAAATTAATGCTTTCTAATTGATCGTTAATTTGTTGTTTGACATCCAACTTTTATCTTTTTAATTATGCTACAATATCATTTTAAAACATTTTTAGCTATTGTTCAACTAAAATCTTCAAAAATCACGATTTTTACTCTACTACTATAAGAACCAATTAATTTTAACCTTAACATTGAAATATTATATTGTTTCTTGAAATGAATCACATTTGAAATATAAAAAAAATTCAAGCTCTATATAATACTTAAACTCTTAGTATTGTTAATGCAAAATATGTAAATAATTTCCTAACTTGCATCTTTTGACGAATTGTTTTTGTGTTGAAAATTTTTGGAAAATTTGAAACAAAAAACCTAATAAAAATCGTTTTTTAGATTTCAAGTATGCAAAGCTACTTTAATGGCCAATGTTTTTGAGCTCACTTTGAACATTTTATTACAATCTGAGATGGCGCTACCAGCCATGAGTTTCTTTCAAATCTCCAATATTCATTCTTTTTTAAAATTTAGTACTTTGCCTTCACCATCCAAACTGCTCAGATTAATCGTATTTTAACGGATGCTGAATATGCACTTTTTCATAATTCGAAACTTCCGAATCGTTCTGGGTTCAAGGTGACTGAACAGGACTAATGGAGTCGCATGGTTTTTATAAAACTTAAATACGAAAAAATATTCCTTCCTAAAAATGTCCTTTTTTTTTTGAAACCCTCAACTTATTTCTGAAATGTGAACCGCTCATTTCAATGTATGTCTGGTATTTTTTACACCCAGTACGATTTATAATGAAGTGCTTCGTCTCAAAAATTGTATTATAAGAACATGAGTACATACTGCAAATTTTAAAAAACTACAATTGATTATCTTAGATACTATGAAAAACCTATCCTAAAAATAAGTAAAAAAATGTTTTTTTGCCAAAATAATAATAATAAATTTTTGCTTTTGCACCAAATGATTATTTACTCCAGAAGGCGGCATATTTTAAAATTTATTTTCGAATGTAGAAGAGCTGAAAGAATTCATCGTGACGTGGAACAGCGATTTTAATGAAACTGCTGGCTACCACCGGATCCGATGGGCTAACTCACAAAATTATATGACGATTACAGTGTTTGGATTTCGATCAAAATCGAATGATACACAATGTGTCATGCAAGTAAACTCTCACGAACATATAACCAAATATGAGAGGATCATTCAGATACTTGTATGAATGTCAGTAATCACTTGTGTAATATTTAGTGATTAAACTAAGAGAGGCACGAAGACTGTTGATTGCAAATCCGATCTGTATCAAACATCGCATACCATTTTCGAAGCCTGCATACAAGTTTGAACCAAATATATCGTCCCATTTTACTATAGCGAAACCCACTGCACAGAAAAGTGCAGTGGGTTTCGCTATAGTCATCATTTAGTCACCATTTGCGGAGAGCAACGAATGGGAAAAGAGATAAAACGAGAGAGTTTTTGTTTCTCACTGGAGCGGTGTTGCTAGTAAAACTATGCGGTCTATATGAATATACATATTTCAAGGGATAGCGGCGTTAAAAATGGAAAATATAATCTGACTACCCTCCCTTAGCCTCTATCGAGCTAAATAATCATATAGGGCCTGATTCTCGAATACACTTCACGGTGGAAACGAAATAAACGGCACGCCATTGAAGTACGTTTTACGAGTTAGTGAAGTGTCGAAGGTAATGATGAGTTTTCACGGATCCCTTTGCGTAAATAATCGGCCGATTTGTCGGTTAACCACGAATCGATCCAATTTTTGACTTCATCAAAATTAGAGAAGTGCTAGTCAACCAAGCCATGTTGCATCGATCGAAAAATGTACTAATCGGACGGAGCATTGTCGTGCTGCAAAATAACTTTATCGTGTCTTTGCTCGTATTGTGGCCGTTTTTCCTTCAGTGCACGGTTCAAACGCATCAATTGTCGTCGTTAGAAGTCCCCCGTAATGGTTCCATTCGGTTTTAGCAGTTCATAGTACACCACACCCAGCTGGTCCCACCAAATAGACAGCATAATCTTCTGGCCGTGAATATTCCGTGCGGCCGTCGATGTTGATGCATGGCCGGGGTGGACCCACTTTCCATCGCCAGTAACGATTCGATACAAACAAAAAAACCTTTATTTCATGCCGTTGGAGCAGTTGGTCATACGTGAAAAAACGGCGTTCGACGTCTCGTGGCTTCAATTCATACGGCACCCAATGTCCTATCTTTCGGATCATTTTCATTGCTTTTAAACAATCGGATACGGTTTGCTGAGCTACTCCAAGTGTATCTGCAAGTTCTTGTTGCGTTTGTGACGGAATTTGTTCGAGTAAAGCCTCCAATTCTTCATCTTCAAACTTGTTTGGCGGTCCGGAACGTTCTTCGTCTTCCAAGTCAAAATTACCACTTTTAAACTGTGCAAACCACGTCTGACATGTTCGCTCAGTTGGAACATGGTCACCATAAACTTCCACCAAAATGCGATGCGAAGTAATGAAGTAACACTGCCCGCAAAAACACTCTAGTTGGTACGAAATTCGACATATTCGAAGTGGCAAAAAACTATGTTGTTTACGTTGAAGCGTATACTGAAAAAGATGCACAATGACAGTAGCTTTCCAACGAATGTCTGAAAATTCGATTCACTGAAATAATAATCAAGTTACGCCATCTGTTGTAAAACCGAAGAAACTTACCAGTACACCTACTATATAAAATATGGAAGGTTACATCTCACCAAAGGTGAATAAACTCAGGTTTTACCTTAGAGACTTCCATCCTATTGTGCTTGTGCTCTCGAAAAGTAAAATTTATGCATTTATGAAAGCCGTATAATATCTAATCAAAGTGACTTTTTGTTCGGGAATTGGAAGATGAACACATTCTTGACTATTGTTGCTTCTGTTCCTATTGACTATTGACTTGACTATTGTTCCTTCTGTAAAAAAAATACCTTTCACCTGTTACAGCCTTTCACCTTTTAGAACCATAAATCTGGCATCTCTGGTTGCATATCGAGCCTGGGAGCTTATGTTTCCTGGCATAGTTCATAGATTAGCAATAGGAAAAAACGACATTCGAAGGATTTTAGTTTTTCCGTGCGCGAGTGTGAACGCGAGAAATTGTTCATTAATCATTTACATAAACTACGTCCGACCATTTAAAATGAAACAATCAAACGGAACAAAAGCGAACCGATTTCCAGTTCAAAATCGAGCACTCGTAACTTTTCAAAACTCCATCTCCCCATCAACTATCTTTCAACTGCTGAAACAGAATATCAACAACTTTATTTTTCCCCCTTGATTTATAGAAATCTTCGTGATAGTAGACTGTACGGGTAAGTTCTGTGCATCCAGGCAAAACTGGAAACAACCATTCCGTAAATCCAAATCCTCACATTGCGAATAAAATTTCCACAAAACTATCCGCACCTTCTCCCGTTCCCAAGTCTCACCTTCGATCAAGAAATCTGACCATTGTGGAATTGGTTCAAACTTTGAATAATAACCCATTCAAACAAATCCGCCGCAGACACGCACTTTTTTCCGGTTCTGTTTCTTTCTCAATCCACGTTCCACTCTCGGCTTTTTCAATCTTGAAATATGATTTGCATTGCATGAGTTTACATATTTACTCTGCGTTAATTTCGCTTCATCCATTCTGTTCCACGCGTTAGTTATTTACACCTTAATTAAGAACCAATTAAAATTTCACCCAACTCTTCACAATTTTCCCACCATCCTGCCCATCATCCTCCCCCGTATCCCACGATTTCACTCGGGTCGATTTCGGGCACATCGCAGCATCCAATCGATCCAAGTGGATATCGCGGGTATCGATGATAATTATGGAAAACAAAATATTATCAGATTACCCGCGGGCGTCATTATGATGAAAGCATATTACTGGATGAATTTATAACAGAGTTTGGAGCTAGACATGTATATAAGCACACGCCGATGTGAATGCTACTTGTTATTTTTTTTAATCCATCACAATTTGTCGCTCGTATTATAGTTTTTTCTTTGCCGCTTTGTTTATCGTCAGCATTTGAGCTAAGCTGTACAATGCTTCCATAATCAGCTATTTGAAGCACCATCAGTTCAAAACAGTAATAGTTTTTCAATCGCATTCCGACGCACTGTTCATTAAACTATTCTGTAAAGGCAAATGAATGTTTTCGAATGCAGCACCTTGAGTTATCGCATGTTCCAAAGTTGAGGAAGAAACACTAACAAAATAGTGCGCGAAAAAAAAATCATCGGCGTCACTTTTTCTATATCGAAATGAAAACATTATTTTGTATACCTAACAATTTGAGAAAATTCAACGTTCTTCATTATCACGGAATTAGAGTAACACTAAACTGAGATAGAATGAAATGAATATTGAACTGATAGGAGCAAATGTTTTAGAAATTATATTCAACAAGGGATGTATGATAAGTAGCGGGCCTCTATGTCAGGGATACAGTGCCGGCCAAAATAGAGTACATACTTCAACTAAACTTACATTTATAGTGGCTTCAATAGGAATATGTTAAAAAACACAAAATAGCAACTAATTTCAAGAAAACATTTAATTAAGCATTTATTTGTCACTTTTGGGCTGCACAGCAAAAGGGACACAAAAATGTGATCAATATTGAAATAAGCCCAGTTTTCTCATTAGCAAAAAAGTTAAAACAAACGATCTCTCTTTAACGAAGCATCCAGTTGATTGCAAAGAGGCACTTCCGGAACTCAATCAATTTGTTTTTCTCTTCCACAGCAAATCACAGAATTTCATAAGAAAATTTTTTAACTCTCACTCTAATTTCGTCCGTTATCATCAATGACATTTAATGTCATTGAATTAGATGGCATTAAAAACATTAGATTAAAAAAAAATAGTTATTCGAGGCCTGAGTAATATTTTTTCTAGCTAATAAAACATATTTTGCTTTGCTATAAATATTGTAAATGGTATAGATTTTTGACAGAAAAAGTACAAATGAAAAAGATGTTTACCACTTCAGTACAGATACATATGTGGCTCACTACTACCAAGTGTAATTCAGAGTGCGATTTAATATTTTTTTTAAAACCACGAGAGAAGCAACAGTTTTGTGTCAATCAAGTGTGTCAATGTGGGTCATTGTCTTGCTGAAATATGTTATGATCTTCCAGACCAACTTTCAGCAAGCCAAAATCTCCAGATTTTCGCACAGAATATCATGTGATTATATGGCTCAATATGATCTACTAGCACCAGACCACATAAACTAGCCCAGATTGTAATATTATTTTCTTCGGACTTTATTATTCTGGTAGTTAATTTCTGAAAGTTCCTTTCTCGCTCACAGCTTGATTTTGAATCGCTGTTTATGTTCAGATAACTCGAAATTACGAGAGTCAATTCATAATACCTTTTCCAAACAGAAATAGAGCTGCTTCAAAAATACAGTTCTTTAAGACGTTCGAACAGTCTTTTGGCTGTTTCCGAAAGAAGAGACTAGGTAAAGTCAATTGTTGTTTCCTAGTATCATGTCAGAAGGGCTTTATTTTATACATATAGAATAGTTCTGTAAATTCCCAAGTTACACTCATTCTGGAACCTGGAACCGTTTAACACAGAAAAGAAATCCGTTCGATACCGGTGACCCCCGTGAAACCCCAACAGAAGCCTTAATAAAACATTGTTCTCTTCTGGTAAGAATTTCAACATTTCTCGTCATCGATACCTTGTATCCTCTGAGGGTACGTGAAGGACCGTTGCTACGTTAATGAGCTATAAAATTTGGAGGAACTTAAAAAGGAAATAACTCGGATTTTCAATAGCATCGAAGTCGTAATGTTAGAGTGCACGAAGAATTTTGATCACCGTTTAAAAAGCGTTATCGAAAAGAGGGGTGGTCACATCGAAAATGTCCTAAAATAAGCCTTACTTTTTTTTTTTAATAAAAATCGGTTCACTTTTGTACAAGTTATTAAAATTTGCTGCGTGAGCGTTTAATCTGAAAGACCCTGTATTTACTTCCATGTATTTCAACTGATTCGCCTTCATTTTATTTTTTCTAATTTCCGGTCATTATAGAAATATCATCTGCATGAACTGTAACGAGCTCCATATGTGGTCCAGTGTACTTTTTTTTTGTATGAAATAAATGTAAATAACCATTCTTGTAATCGAGTAAAAGAAATTCAGAATACAGGAATAAGATAATTTGAACTGATCTGTGAAAAAAAAACAATTCAATCATTTACATAACAATTTTGGCATAAGTAGTAGAACTAACATTCATTCAATTTAATTTCATTAAATTATTCTCACTAAGTAAAATGTTTTTCTTCTCCACTATCGCGGTGTCGAATCTTTAAAAAATATAACACATGCAACAGGACATTCCGACCTTTGCTTGCCGCCCCCAGCAAACTCCTCGCGCACTGCATTGGTAAAGGTAATTTTATACACCACCGATCTGTGTTTTAGTTTTCCGTTCTTCACCCGCTTCGCCGATGCCAGGCTCCATTCTGCCGCTTCTGCCGCGCTACTGCAGCAATCTAACAACACTTGGCCCTTTTTGATATTCCGATTCCGATATTCCGAAATTTGGCACCTCTTTTCTACCCATTTCCATTAGTCATTCAGTAGCATTTTATGAAAACTTCAAAAGAGTTTCGTTGAAATACCTCGTGCACGGTTTGGAATTAGTTTAGTATGGTTCGACCACGAGCCGCACACAGGAAACAAACATATAGGTTTACGGTGAAGGATGCGGTCATCAACTAACCAATAACTCCATCCACCTGTTTCTATAAATGAATGGTTTATTTTACCAAACAAATGTACAATTATTTTCAGTGACGATACCGCAAGCCGTGATACGGTGGACACAAGTACTATCGCAATGCATGAATCGAACAATTCTTCCACTTCTGGTATCGACAAACCAAATACGACGAAAGTTGAGGAAAAATCCTCAAAAGATTCCTGAACAACGCGCGTTTCTCGAGTGCAGCTAGAATTAAGACAGTGCCGCACACTGTAGTAGTGTTTGATTTATCTTTTTACACAAGCATAATTTTGTTTTTGTTTATTTAGGATTAAATTGTGTTATTAAAGATCATTTGTTTCTTTTGGTCCGAAAATTATTCACTCCCCCCAACCCAATCACGCATTTACTTTCGACGCGAAATCAATTTAATGACTCAATTTCACGCATCAGAGTCATTTACTGTCTTGAATTAAATTAAAGCCCACGTTCAAGTTGAAGCACAAACTCCAAACCGCCCGCAGTTACCACTTTTATGCTTCTGTCACCACCCACAACCTCGCCCGACACACACAGCCCGTGTGAACTCCACCACCAACCCCCGACACCACCGCTTTAATCTTAGAAAAGTACACAACTCATTATAATTTATTTTCGCTTCTTGAAAATTATTTCCCAAATAATCGTCCACGCGTGAGCCTCAACCTCCCTCCCTTACTTCCAGACAACGCTTTCATATGCTATGCTGCTTCCTCCCGGTAGCGCACAGCATTTCAGAAGCACCGCTCCAAGAAGACGAGTTTCAACCCCCTCAAGGCTAAACTTTCCCAATATTTGAGCAAAAGTTTCTCCACTCCACTCTTGGTGTGGTCGGAGGTGTACTGCTGTTTGAACTCACAACGCCACCGCAAAAGCATAAACACGAACACATAAACACACACACACACACCCACACTCACACACACATACTCACACGTACACTTATGAGCCCACAGGAACATATTTCATCATTCAACGATGTAAATATGGAGGATGGAGGTCACGCGTTTCACTTCCAAAATTTTACACCCAAATACTGCGACCTCCCGAAAAAAAGAGTCTTCGTCTAGTCCCTCACAAGCGTTCTTCAATTAAGAGGAAATGATCTGAACATTTTTTAACAACGAAGCGCAGGAGATTATAATTCCCACATAGCCGTGTCCCAACGGTTGACCCACTTTACGATTCAACTTTATCAAAATTCCCCGAAGAGGAACGAGCTAGTTGATTTATTTACTCACCAAGGCAACGATCCCCTCCAGTCCCGTGGGCAAATGGGTGGGTGGATAAATTTGTCACCTCGTCGAAAAAGATGACAGAATTGTCTTTGGAGTTTACTAATTTTAATTCTATTATCCAGTGCAACTAAATTATGCGTGGAATGCGAATTGTGCGCATAAATTTTGTTGCGCGCTCGCAAAAAAATGGGAAGGGGCGTTTCGCGCGACGGACATCGTTCCTCCCACCGGAGGGAGGGAGGATTAAATTGAATGAATTCCTGCAATATTTTAGCAGTACACGATCTAAGTAATTTAGTTCGGCGAATGAATAAACATAAGCGCCCCTCAGGCGTGTAGCTCATTTGGGAGCAGCTATAGCGACGGGCGGAGGAATGACGAATGGAAATGGGATGAAACGTCAAGGTTCAACTAGGAAACCGGCAATTAGGGGAGACAGATGAAAAGAAATTTTGACCCATCAATCAGACCGGACAAACTTGAAATTGTGATGAGGAAATAGGATACAGGATCGAAATAGGGAGCAATGATGACATGAGAGTGTTTTTTTCTTTCGGGATAATAACGATAATATTTATTGAAGATCCTTCTTACCCCAAGGTTTCTTGAATGCTGCAATAAGGTTACACTTTGTATCTTAGCCTTCTCCATTTTTTCAAAAACTGCATCAGCTGAATGGTAAAAATCGATTACCTCCATAAAATGTAACCTGGAGTAATGCGATGAAACAATGTATTTTTCACACTTTTCAATTTACTCAACATTGTAAATTAAATAAAATATTGCAGAAAACATTAACACTTTGGCGTCCGGTGACACTACAGTGGTTACGTACGAAAAGTAGCGGCTGACTGCCGGCGACACCACAGTGGTTACGTGCGCATAGTATCTCAGTGGGCGGCGACAGCACTTAAGTATCGTTTGCATTTTGTGGGGGTTTTGTTTAGATAACAATAACTTACACACACCAACAAGTTCTATATTTTTATAAATAGGGGAGGTGGGGAAATACGGACATATAGGGTTGGGGAAAAAGAAATGTCGTATTTCTGATCGAAATTTGACGCTTTATTTAACATACTTAAAATTATCCAATTTAAGTCAAATATGCGCCGTTCTGTTCGCAAACTTGTTGCCATTTAGAAGGCAACTTCATTATCCCCCCCACTTATAAACCCCCCCCCCCTCCTTATTTGCAAAAAACTCAGACAGCCAGTTTTCGCAAGCCTCTTTTGAGGTCAACTTAGTATCACCAAGAGCGTTTTGCATGGACCGGACGAGATAGGACATCCCATACGTGCTCCCGTAGCCACCCACCAGAAGGTCATCAAAAATGTGTGAGGCAGAGCGTTGTCCTGGTGGAAAACAACACCATTCCTATTGATCATTTCTGGCCGCTTCTGGTCAATCGTCTGCTTCAAACGGTCAAGCTGCTCACAGTAGAGAACCGAGTCGAGGGTCTGGCCATAGTTGAGCAGCTCATAGTGGATGATTCCCTTCCAATCCCACCAAACATACAGCAAAACCTTCCTGGCCGTCAAACCGGGCTTGGCGATGGTTTGGCCCGGCTCACCGCGCTTCGACCACGACTTTTTTCGCTTGAGGTTGTCGTACGTGATCCACTTTTCATCACCAGTCACCATCTTCTTCAAAAATGGGTCGAGTTCGTTCCGTTTCAGCAGTGCATCGCAGGCGTTGATTCGGTCTAAAAGATTTTTTGCGCCAACTCGTGTGGCATCCATACATCATACTTTTTTTGGAATCCAATTTTCTGCAAATGGTTCCAAACGGTTTTATGGTCTATACCCAGTTCCTGGCCAATCGAGCGAGTGCTAACATGCCGGTCGACTTGGATGATTTCAACGATTTAATCGGTTTCCACGACAATTGGCACCAGTACGGGGTGTATCTTCGACAGCCACTACACCAGAACGAAATCGATCAAACCAACGCTGTGTTGTGCGAATCGTTACAGTGTCGGGTCCATAAACTACACGAATTTTTTCGGCCGCCTTCGTTGCAGTTTTACCTCGCAGGTAGTAAAAACGTAAAATATGGCGAATTTCTTGCTTGGTGGGCTCCATCTTTGACACGCTATAACTTGAGACTGAAAAGGACAATCACAACACTGTCAAAACGACACTTGTAGCACAGATTGTCGTCTTTAAATATGTCGTATAGTATGACTCGATGCGATAAGTACAACACAAGATATGTTCAAGTGTTGCCATATATTGTCAATATACGACATTTCTTTTTCCCCAACCCAATATTAAGAAAAACTTTAATTATATCTTTCGAAACTCAGGTTTCTCCAAATCTAAATGCAGTTTCTTGCATTTCAATATACTGCTTTTCGAATTAATCTGCCGAATGTTTTTCATTGTTTTCACTAAAATTAAAACAGACCGAAAAGTAGAACATTTTTTCGATGATTACCCGCATGGACATATAGTGGGGAGAATATGTCAGATTTGTAATATATACGTATGTATATCTTCGAAATTTTATGAAAGTAGGGGAACTGAGTGAAGAACTGATGAAAACTAACGATGAGATTCGTAAAACTTAGCAATTTATTATTTCCCGATAATGTCAAGAACGGGTGGCGACAAGTCAAGTAATTCAAACTAGCGCTGCCGGCGCCAAGCGAATATTTTTTTTACGGAACGTGCGGACGTCAAAGTGTTAATACAGATGTAGCTTTCATCTAAAAGTACAATCAGAAAGAATAGCCAAAAAGTTCGAATCGTCACAAATGCAATTTCTATGTTCACCAGTCCCAGTTATTTACTAGAATCAATTGGACAAATGAATAAATTTACATTCAATGTTTTAATTTTCACATCTTAACATCTAATCATAAAATTTTTCATTGCAAATCTATGCAAAGAACTTACTAAGAACTCGCATTTCGATTTATTCTCAAGTTGGTATAGTAAACATGTTCAGCCGGAGGGGTAAACTAGTTTCCATAAACTTGACAGTTTTGATATTTCTTTTTTGTCCGGTATATAAATTTGATTATATATTTTTCTAAATTTTTTTTTTTGTCAAAGAGAGTCGAGACTGCGTTCTTAGTATGTGTTAGAGATGGGTTTTGCGTTACGTAAGGGAAGAGGAGACCCAAATCCGGATTTTTAGTGTTACGTCATTTGTGCACCACGCCTTACCCTCTAGATCGCGATCAACTAATATGATGTTAAAACTGAGTGTTAACATGACAGTCTTCACAGTTCGACGTTCCGTGAATCGTGCGTTTCGTGTACGGCTTGTATCCCAGGTCCTTCGTCATAATGGTGTGGGCAGTCTCGTACGGCACATCCAGGTCAGCCGCGGTCTTTCGGATCGAGCGGTTCATTCTTCGACGAACCTGCTTAATCACGAACCCGCTGCTGGTGTCCTCACCGAACACGGCCGCCCGAATCTAGCACGGTCCTTGGCCGAGCCTGTCTCCCGGTACCGACGGATGGTGATTCCGCATCGCCCCGTGGGATTTCAACAGCCGGATTATATCATCGATTCGGTCACCTCTCGCAAACAACTTTACTACGACATCGCGGTACTTCTTCATTGTGCACGGTAAACAAACAACAAATGACAGCAAGTCGACACCGTGCGCGTCGATTAGCCTATAGGTTGGACCAGAATGCCGCGCCACGCGTCGCGTTGCGACAATTGTGCTTTGACACTTCATTTTAAATATGTGTGTTTCCATTTAGTCGAACACAATAATGCGTTGCGTCATTAGCATCGTTGTACTAAACGCTAACATTTGTTCTAAACTGCTTGCGCAGAATTCGCGATGACAGTGGCATGGTGTCGACGTCTGGTGACAATTTCAAATCAGGGCCATAATTTGGGTCCCAAACTCATTAGTGTAATCTCTATCAGATTAGAAGACACGAAGCAGGTTTTTAAATTCTAAAATTTGAATGAAAATTTTCACATCATGTTATTTGATTACTTGAAATACGTGTTTCTGACTTTCATTCAACCATATGGCTAAACAATTTCAACATTGTTGCTGAATTTTTTCATCATAATATAGGGTTGTCTTCATAAACAATTTTCGTATGAGACTTTTTCACCACCTGCACACAAAAATGTTTTTCATTTAAATAGAGTACTAGTTTGATATAGAAAAGCTAATTTTCAATCATAATTTTAATTTTGAAAACGTGTTCATTCCGACTGAAAATCAGCTATTCTTTCACTCTCCCCTATACTAGTAAACGAAGCTCAATGCCGCCAGCGCGGATATGTCAATGTGTTGTTTTTAAAAACATTAAATTGATCCTTGGACACAACAAGAATAAGATTTTCTAACGAACTTTATTTTGTTTTTGTTTACATGGAAAGTGGTGACGCGAATGCTAGATTGTGACTGCAAATCAACAGACTGCGTCGGACGAATGTTTTAGTACAAAACGCAAGCAATGACTGCTGATGAGAAGCAACGCACAACGCGGCATTCTGTTTCCACCTTATGTATGAGCAGGAAATAGTAACTTCAAGCAAAAAAGTGGGACCGATTCGAGATTGCTTTTTTGTAAACAGTGAACTTTTTTTACACTCTAAAAATTGAACCGACTTGCACTGACAACTGAATGATATTGTCAATTTGTGCGAGATGCCTCAAAACAGCTGGGAATAAATATTGTTTATGTACAGTAAGTTACATTTAATGCGACGCTTAGATTATTGGACAGACCTGTAATGTGACACGTTTAATTGGACATTTTTGTAAACATCGAGTTCGGGGCCCAAATTATGGCGCCACATGAAAGTTGGCACCAGACGTCGACACTGTACCACTCACATCGCCAATGTTCAATTACAGGCCTAAATCGCCTCCAAAGCGACACTGAGTGGTGCCTCGGCATGTCGTATTAAATTTAAATTACTGTATTATGTTGTTATTTATATTCGCACCATAAGCAACGAACACACATTTATTTTCCACTTGCAACAGTATTCACGATGATTGGATGGATGAATATACGACTCCTACATGCATCTAGTACGACTATTGTCATGCGTATATACGATTTACTACAGACAACCAAAAAACGAATGGCGAAGACGTTCTTGATAATTATGATAATTATTATAGATTTTTGTAAATACAAGTATGTTTGGAATATTACATTAAACATTATTTTTAAGTCAGAATATTTCCGGTTTCAAGAAAAGTGAAAGTTAAAGTTGCATTTTTTATTTTTAACTTTTTTTTAAAGTTTTTTTAGTTTTTTTTTAAGATTATCTGTTTGCCGGTCTTTTGAGTTCTGATAAACATAGTGACAAAAATAAATTAGTTGAACTTCGTCATTCAATTGCACTTAACTCAAAACTGTAAACATGAGATTATGAACTTGACAAACCAAGCTGCCAAGTATGCCAACCCAGCAAACATTAAATCGTATAACTATCGTATATAGAGCATCGAATATCTGATATTTTAGGTGGTATATGATGCGTAAGTTACCTCTAAAGGTGGGACCAGAATGCCGCGCTATGCGTCGCGTTGCGACAATTGTGCTTTGACACTTCATTTTAAATATGTGTGTTTCCATTTAGTCGAACACAATAATGCGTTGCGTCATTAACATCGTTGTACCAAACGCTAACATTTGTTCTAAACTGCTTGCGTCGAATTCGCGATGAAAGTGGCATGGTGTCGGCGTCTGGTGGCAACTTCAAATTAGGGCCATAATTTGGGCCCCAAACTCGTTAGTGTTATCTCTATCAGATTAGAAGACACGTGTTTCTAACTTTCATTCAACCATATGGCTAAACAATTTTAACATTGTTGCTGGATTTTTTCATCATAATATAGAGTTGTCTTCATAAACAATTTTCGTATGAGACTTTTTCACCACCTGCAAACAAAAATGTTTTTTATTTAAATAGAATACCGGTTTGATAAGGAAAAGCTAATTTTCATTCATAATTTTAATTTTGAAAATGTATTCATTCCGACTGAAAATCAGCTTTTCTTTCACGCTCCCCTAAACTAGTAAACGAAGCTCAATGCCGCCAGGGCGGATATGTCGATGTGTTGTTTTTAAAAACATTCAACTGATCCGTGGACACAACAAGAACAAGATTTTCACATGAATTTTATTTTGTTTTTGTTTACATGTAAAGTGGTGACGCGAATGCTAGATTGTGACTGCAAATCAACAGACTGCGTCGAGCAAATGTTTTAGTACAAAACGCAAGCAATGACAACTGATGAGAAGCAACGCACAACGCGGTATTCTGTTTCCACCTTAATCGTCGACATACCGAGACACTACTCAGTATCGCATTAGAGGTGATTGGCCTGTAATTGGTCATTCACGATGATAGTGGTACAATGTCGACGTCTGGTGGCGACTTTCAATCTGGGGCCATACTTTGGGTACCAAACTCGTTATTTACAAAATATCCAATTGGAGATGTAAATGTCCAATTACTTGTGTCCCATTACAGGTCTGTCCAATTAACTAAATGTCGAATTAGAGGTAACTTACTGTACATGCAATATTATTTGGCAATACCTAATAACATAATAAGTCTGTCGTGGAGGCGATCTGGCGTAGTGGTAACATCCATGCCTCTCACGCTAAAGGTCACGAGTTCAATTCTCACTCCCGACATTCTTCCAAAAATGGAAGTAGAAGTGACGAACCAGCCAAATGAGTTGAAAGTCACTATAATACAGATAAAAAAAAAAAAAAAATAATAATAAGTCTGTTGTCATACGAATATACGATTCATCACTGCCTTAAAAAAAATTGTGGAAAATATTAAACTGAAATGTTCGGCCCGGGAAATCACCATTTTTGTATGTATATAGAACCTTTATAATCATTTATGTTTGTACAAATAGGAATTACTCAATTGACTTTTAGGGATATAAATGTTTGATATGAGTGGTGGCGGCTATCTGAAATATGATTCTAGGGCAATTAATGCTCTTACATATGATACGAAAGAGTTGCACTCGGATACTTAATTCCTGATTGATTATTTTGCTTTAGTGGAAATATCGCAAAATTTATATAGAAATGGTTAAATAAAGTTTAGTACTACATATTTCAAGTAATCAAATAACATGAAGTTAAAAATTTCATTCATGTTTTAACAATTTAAAACTGCCTTCGGGCCTGCCCAGCAAACATTAAATCGTAAAAAAAATTCGAGGGTTTGTATCCGAGACACGACCGTTTAGAACGTAGGACTACGCAACCTTTTTCTTTTGAAATTTGATGGTTTATCATTTCGAATATTATTTGCGAATACGTTGAAATTTCATAAATAACCCTTTAGTAAAAAGTTCCGGGGACCCTGAAAAGGTTTAATGGCTGGCGTAGTTTTGTAGGATCATTTCGAGAAGCAACGATAATTTTTTGCCTTTGCGAGAACAATACACTAATTGGTCATATGTCGCAATTCGTTTCTTTATATCAATGCACGCATTGCACTGAATACTGACGAGAGGCATCTTCCGTGCATCGCCATCAAAGACGAATAAACGAATGAGTTTCAAGTGAAGAAGAAGAAGAAGGAGTGCATCGCCATTCAACAAGCATCAAACACACGTCTAACAGATGCACACAGTTGCAGTGCTAAAACTGAAACATCGCGAGAAGGACCGTTTATGAAAAATCGTTTCGACTCTCAGTCAAACCGTCAACAAAGTTTCTAAGTTCTAAGTTTTGCGCAATGAAAATAAGCTACACACAAAAAACCAAACACTGATGTTTAGAAACGACCTATAATCATTTGTACTCTCCTCTTTTTCGCTTGCTTTGCCATGACTAGGATGGTTGTGTTAATTGCAATGCCAGATGCACTTCAAGTGAAATATTCACTAGCGTTCACAGCTCGAGGGGAAACATTAAACACAAGACTAGCAGAATAAGCGATCTTTGTTGTTTCGGGCACAGAAATATTCTGAGCATTTTCCTCAGAAGAGATTCAATACTTATACGCTAGCGACAGCTTACTTACTATGCAAGGGTGGAGTTTACTTCGCAAATTTTCGCTTTTCGCTATCCCCCTTCGTTGTTTCTGTTCTAGCGACTACCAAGTTACCCGTTATTGACAGCTCTGTTCGGGAAAGCACACACAAATGGACAGAAAAATGTATGGGAAAATGAGAATGCGTAGAACTTTCATCAATTTAAACCATATAAAGACTATGGGATTGTGATGTATAGCATATCAAACAAAAAGAATCTTAGAAAATTTCTAATTCGATTGGTATACAAAACGTTTAAATCCGTTCGTAGCAAAAATAGTTATTAACGTTAACTTTATTTCGTAAAAACCTGTTTTCTGATTTGGCACCCTTAATGTAAGACGTAGTCCTACGTCAAAAATCTAAAATTGGAGGCGATATACATACATCTAAGACACATTACTTGTATGATGTGTATAACTGGCATATGCATATGAAATTGGAGGCCAGATACATGTATATGGGGTATATGATGTAATATAAACGATAATTATACGATTTATTATTTTCTAGGATGTATGTATATCGCCTCCACGTTTGCATGTATGAGCTGGCTAGGCACATCATATACATGCAATTTATATTAAACATACTTGTATGTTCGTGAATATAATCCTCAAAATAAAATCATTACACTAAACCTTCGGTTCAAACAACTTATACAGTTACCAAATAACGCAATAAGCATCAAGAATCGCTGGGAATCTCTTGTCAATATTTGTTCAAATTTAAAAATGTGCTTAACTCCAGTTTTGTTGACAACTTTCATGCATTCAATTAAATCGTACGATAAATCATATATAAACATAAAAAATTCCCACCTACTGACAGATTTCTACCTCGCAGTAGAAATCTGTCAGTATCCATACACTCACCTACGAAAAATAGTAGAAAAAAATATATTCGTCGATGTAAACAAGCAGTGAAAAAGAAGACACTGTTCTACGAGTGATTTGTATGAAGTTCCACTGCCGTGGTATGAGGCTAAAGCTGACACCAATACCAATACCAATACACAGAATACACAGAATGGTGCGCACCCGAGATGAAGAATAGAAGGTGGGAAGATTCACGGGTTTTGGTTGTGTTAAACTTTGAGTGTATTAGTAGCCAGGAAGATAGGAAGTTCACATATCAGGCATACCAGTTAGGTACTCAAATGGTACAACATTGAATGTGTCAAGCAACTGTAATTACTTTTTTCACAATTAGGGTGCTGAACACTTCATTCGTCTAAAACTAAGACACAAGTGGAACACTTTTCGTCTATTCTAGGTCATACGGGGTCAACTAAATTTATTTTTCAATTGCATTTTACATGAAAAATGAACTTGCAAACTTTTTTCCCGTGCACTGTCGAATGTTTCTCCGTCAAAGGAACAAAAGATTCTGTGACTCTGACTTTGTTTATGTACGTTTTTGGTCGACGTAACGAGAAGAAGAATTGAATTGAAATTAAGTTTAGAACACCTCAATAAAACTGAAATTTCAGTTTCTGCTAAAATGTCAGTTGGGGATTTAATGAACAAAATCGCGCTTCACTCCCAGTCTTTTTAAACTTATGAAAATAGCGCCAGGGCACACTTGTTCCAAATATTTTGCAAAATTCTTATCAAAAGATTTTAAAACGATGAAACAGATAAGTTGTCTTATACAAAAAGGATACTGAAAGAAGCGAAAATTTTTTTGCATCGCGCTCGCACACATACTAGCCACACATATAAATTCTAGTTTTTATCCGATTAACACCAAATTTTCAGAGGGTGAAAAGAAACAATTAAAGTTAGTTTTGGCATCACTCATTTAATTTATTTCGCCTTTATATCCGAATGCGCGAACTACGGTCTTAACCCCAGCCATAAGGTTCTGCATGACTTTAGAATAAATTGACCAGACGTCCCGCGTTACGCGGGACAGTCCCGCATTTCAACAAAATGTCCCGCGTGAGATTCCGTCCCGCGAAACGTCCCGCATTTGGTAGTAGAAACGAAAATTTCCCGCGATATCAATATATTTCTATCACAATTTGCTCATGTTGATTTTCTTAAATGGATGAACCTCAAAAAAAACTTTTATTTGGCAGACTGTTCAAGAGCGCTTCTAATGCATCCAAAGATATAGACGTTGAGCTAGTTTCATCGCACCGACATTGCGCTTTTTGTTTAAAGAGTGTCAACTGGAAGCGACAGCAACAAAATTGGAAAATGATTTTTATAAAAGTCCCCTATTGATCCACAGGGACCAACGTGAGTCAGACGAAAAGTTCATCTTTGGTCCCCTAGCTCGACCAGGGCTTGACGTTTTGAATAAGCCGAAAGAACTAGTGTATACTCGACAGGAAGAGGCTGAGTGAAGAATCGTAAATGAAGCACTGGGCGGTCTTACGGAATTGCCGGAACCTGAACCATGGCCGATGAAAAGATGTATATCGGCGTGTTATTTTACCTTTGGTGGTCGTCTGTCTCTCTATTTTGGCCATTCGCCCAAAAGTTTTCTATCGGGCGCAACTGGGGAATGTTGGTGGACTTCGTGACAATGTTTATCTCCAGCCGATCCATCTTCCAGTGATCTTTTGGCATAAAGACCTAATCACCTTTCCAACTTCGGCAAGCACTTCGTACTATATATCTCCCCGTTCACCATATAACTCGAAAGAAGAGCGGCTTGGACATTCTCTTCACGTCTGTCAGAGAAGGACCTTCTTCGAGAACTTGATGTGAATGATATATTCGACGTCATCCCTTACCTGGGGAACGTAACGTACCCGGTCCCCTGCCATTCGTTGAATTCTAGCATTAAGTACTTCTCGTCTTTCATTATGAGTACTAAAATAAGTTTTTCACTTCTTTCGCCGGAAAGAAGTCTTTCATCAGCATCTCAAGCTACTCCTTCTGGGAGATTGCCTGCTGCTCAGATACAGCCGGTCTCGTCTGACGCTTCCGCATAACAATGTCCATTTTGGCCAGATTCTTCTCCACCGTTTGGCCGTTTGCTTCAATCTCCCGGCTTAAGGAGCGGCAAAAACATGATATTGTAAATACCAGATCGGCTATATCCGGCGGACACAAAGCGCATCAGGATGTCCAACTCCTTCGCTGTGGGGTGGAGCTTGCAGTATGGAAAAATCATCAAGTTGCTTGACAGTGTTGCTGCTGCGAATAAACAGCCTTGAATCATTTTTGTTGTAGACTTAATAAACGTAAGATTTAAAGAAAATTTGTTCCTATAAATAATCTTTCATCGCCATCCGAAATTAGTCATATTTTTTGAATGCATACGTTAACACTAAAATCTATGAAAAATGAATTGGAATTTTCGAGCATTCCATTCGGTAATTTGAAGAAAATTGTAGAATTTGAATCGTGCTTGCCTGGCGTAAATGCTCTGATTGACGAGTGATTTTCGGGCGTAAACAAAATTTAAACCACCGAAAAATCACAACTGATTGCCGATGCTCAGAAAGAAATAATACTGATCAGTTTAGACTCGCTAAACTATGGTTTATGTCCACATAACGTATATACATAACATTTTGTTTTTTGAGTCCCGCGTTAGACCTCTGACCATCTGGTCACTTTACTTTAGAATCGACAGTTTTTTTGCACATTAACTCATGCTTTCTTCATTTCTTCTACATTCTTTACCACCTTATGTCGTTTTAGAAGGTGTCCCTCCATAATGGCTAAGTATTTTTGTGTTGGGTACAGTTCCGAAGTGTTTGGGGGGTTCAGATCTTTGAAAACTGATGAAATCAACTCACAGAGTGTAAACAATACGCATTAAACTAAGTCTATGCAAAACTTCAATTAATTTTACCCAACGGATCAACAGATAGAGCAATTTTAGTGTGTGCGGATTTTATACGGTACACCCTTTAGTCTAAAATTGAAATCATTTTTGCTTTACGTGCATCTGTCGAAATTGATCCGATCTAAGTAATTTGTTCGATTAAGTAAGTTGTAGCGGTGATCCACAACCATACTCCATCAGTGTAAGAAAGTTGCGAAGTAGCTACAACAGTCGGTATACACTCAGTTCTATTACCTTATCGTTGGCTTTTGTAAATCAAATTGTAAAATAAAAGTAATAGTTACATTTATCACGAACGAAACATTTCTAGATCAAGGACATCTTTCATCATAACTTTATCGATATCGATTATAGTTAAGATGGAATAATAATTCCAATTGATTATTGATGTTTATTTGTTGGTGTTTCGACACGAGAGCGGATGTACAGCAAAACTATTTATCCAGAAGTACATAAATTTACGTTATTGCTTAAGTTTCCCCACTGTAGCCCATCCTCAGCACTTCCCAACCATCCCAGTAGGAACGATGATTATGATGCGAACAGAATCCCCATGACTGCTGCTCATTAACCCAGACCACACGCAAATATTTAACCTCACTCACGCCTATTATCGCTCGCTCTGCTCGTGTCTGTAAATATATGAATAATAACCACTCACCGCTTAATAATAACTCACCAGTGCTCTCTCGTAACATCTCACACTATGACATGCGCTTTTCACCGACCGAATCGCAAAACACAAAGCAAAGAATGGTCATTTCACACGCACTAAATGCGAGTAGGTTTACCCCGTATCAAATCCATTATAAACATCCATCACTTAGCACAAAGTTCCACGCAAAACTGAACAAACATAGTTTAAACAGTATCAAACACAAACGCCAGTGTAGACTTGTTTACACGCATACACAAAACACGTCTGCTGTTGGACAGAAGCTTTGACAGCGAACCGGAGGGGGGGCCCCCAGGCTACACTTCAATAGCTGTCAAGCAATAGTGATGTTTTGTATATAAATGTATACACATAATCCTTCGTACGCCTGTTAAAATCACGGGATCGAAGTAGCCGAAGCCTATTTTGAAAAAGAGCAAATGAAAGCACACACACACACATAGAATCCACCGACAAACTAATCAAGAGTGAGAGAGCATCTAAAGCAAGCGCCCAAAGTCCAAACAAAGAACTGTTAAAATTCACCCAAAAAGCAACCAAAGAGGTGACAACAAAAGCAAACCTAAACCCTCAACCTCCAAACCAACCTATCCGTAATCTGATAATATTCACTTATTACATAATCGTAGAGTGTGCGAATTTCAGGAGTATGCTAAACTGCGTAAATAACCTGGAACCGCAGAGTATGAACTCAGGCATCGAACGTGCCGCGCTGATGATCTCCGAGGAAAAGACCCAGCACGACTCACGTAAGACCAATTCTAAGAATCTTACCTACTACTTCTACTACTACTATTACACTATTAGTGCCACTACTTAAGATGTTCCACTCACACCCTCTCAGAACGAATTGTTCAGTGTGTCTTTGTCTCTATTTCTCTGTTTGTCGCTATATGTCCGTTTTCGAGTATTTAGTTGCACTTCTTGTTCCAAATATCTTTGGAGTACAGAAATTATCGTTTGTTTCTAGTGCGATTTTCTTTCTTTTCATCAAGTGTGTGTGTGCGTGTGAATACTATGTTGTTTTCCAATCTGTAAATGAATTTTCTGATACTTTCTCAGTTTGAAACGTGTGTTTATGATAATTTCTCGAAAACAAGTACAATTTAGGTCTAATGTTTTATTCGTGTGCATTGAATTTTACGAGCTTGACCGAAACTGAACTGTGGGGTATATTATACACATTACACGGTAACAATACAATCGCCAAAAATCCGAAATCATTTTTTTATAGCTGCTTTCGAAAAGCTTAGTTGCTTGCATGAACATATCGCATCCGAAACAATATAATCCGAAAAAAAAACTATCATCATCACAAACACAAAAAAAACAATTCGCCACCTTTCTTTCAGCACCGTATCCCATTAGTGTGAAACCCCGTGTCACACCGAGGAAACTTCTTCCATTGAGTTGGAGAAAAAAAACTCTATCCCACATCTCTCATCAACTAAAGCTGTCAGCACCATTAATGAACCGAACCGTTCCATCACAATGCTACACCATATCACGAAACCCTTCGGCCATTTCCTGCTCATAATTGTAGTTCTCATTAAGTTTAACGCTTATTGCAGCGCACTGTTTCTGGGGCTCTACTCTACTCAGCAGCCCCCACCATCCTTTCTCTAACCTTCGGCTGCCGTTTTTTTTTCTGTGTCAATGCCAGAGCACTTCCCAAGACTGTGGTGGGTAACTCAATTAAACTCTGGCTGTAACTTCCGGCACTGTGACGGAGGTTGTTGGAAGGAGCAAGGATAATTCTCACGTTTCCAGCCGCCCTCGCCGTGTTCCCCCCGTGCAGTCCACCATCCCGGACCAGAAAGTATCAATTTCATTCCAATTCCTTTCGGCACTTTCTCACGCGTCTAGGACAACTGCCGCAGGCGATTTCTTTGTCCTTCGCGTCCTTCCCCAAGTTCGAGAAGCGGAGCGCGTTCCTTCGCTCAATCTTCCGGTAGTGGCCTGGATCTTGTGGGTTTTTCTTTACGGTGGTTTCATTCACCCGGAGGCGAATTTCCTTGAACTCTCTCTCTCTCTCTCTGTTTCCAGTGTTGTTACATCACACACCGGCGGTAGATCGACGTGGGAGAGAGTATGTGGGGTAACAGTTTGGGACGGAAGCGAGAGATAGTGAAAGAAACCTACAATCTGTCACATAGTTTGTAGCAATGGAAACCAAACCAGCTGGCTGGACGCGTTGAATTGGTTATGAATAATAATATCCTTCAATTTTTTTTTGTTCAATCTTCACATACTCCGAAATCAATTCAGGACGATCAGCGCAATACGATTGTATATTATAGCTGTGCGAAAGGTGTTAAGCTGTTTTTTTTCAGTTTGGGTGAACTTCCGTTTCATATTGACCCAATACCGGTGAACTTGAGCACAATGATAGTATGAAAGCCATTCCCATTGCAATTGATGTGACTACGAGGGCAGATCGATTAGTACTTAGCCCACAACACGAAAACAACAACAAAAAATTGGAAAAGTGGTAATTTTTTCTCAACATAGTCTCCTTTTAGCTCGATACACTGGACCCAGCGATGCCCATACTTCTTTAATTCATCTGAAAACATGTTCTCTCAAGGTCTGCAAAATAGGTCTCCGTGGCGGCGATGATCTCCTCATTCGACTCAGCGAGTGACTTTTTCAAGTTTGGAAACAAAAAAAAAGTCGCTCGGGGCCAAATCTGGAGAATACGGTGGATGGGGCAGTAGTTCGAATTGCAATTCCACCAATTTGGCCATGGCGACGGCAGAATTTCCATTTGTTCCATTTTTCGGAAATCCGCGGACACGCCCGCTTCCACACACGGTCAAAACAAAACTACGAGTCCGTTTCGGCTGAAATTTTGACAGTAGCCGTTTACAAGAAAGTACTACACGATAAGTAATCTCTTTTGCGATACTGACACCATCGGGCGATGAGGCTAAATACTTTTCGGACCGCTCTCGTATATGAGAATGGAGTTCCGTATTCAGTGCTTTTTTAACAAAACATCAAAAGTTAGAATCAATTTATACAGTACTATTAGCTAAACCTATATAGAAGAGAAAGAACAAAGCTTGCTTGCAATTTTCCAACCATTCGCATCCGTTTCAAACCAATCCTCGAATGTCTAGATCTGCGGTACTCAACCTTTTTTACAGAGGGGTCACAAACACGTGTTAGACATGGTGTCGTGGGCCACAAAAAAAAATGGTGGTGTCAAAGATACGACCGCGTTGTTAACGTAGGACTACGAAATCCGAACTGAATTGAATGTGTGGTAGGGTTGCGGTGAAGACAGCAACCGATGCGGAACAAATTTGCACCTTCAGTTTTCCACCAAAGAACGCTGCTCTCACCGCTGAGAAGAACCTTTTCCACATAAGGTTTGAAATGCGCTGCACTTTGACTCCATTTCTAATCCGGAAATAATGCTCGAATTCACAGAAGACGAATTTCATGCCAACTCGTCTTAGGAGTTGACAGCACCATCTCGGATAGCATTGAAACGTTGTGAGTGTGAAGACATGGCTTTGCATATTTGAAATATTAGAAAAAAAATTAGATTACTTTTTGAAAAAAGGCAAAAAAAATTTTCTTAATTTTTTTTTACAAAAAATTATAACTTTTAACTATGATACCTACAAAACTCTTATCAGAGGATGAAATATAGGATATTGTTTAAACTTTCACACGAAAAAACCAAAAATTTTTTGCAAAAAAATTTCGCTGAAAAAAAAGTTATTTTAAAAATTGAAATTAATTTTTCTCAAAAACGATTTTTTTTAAATTCCCAAATATATATATATATATATATGAATAGCCCTTACAATTTCCAACAAGTCGTCCATACATCGAAAGATGGGCACCTTTATAGGGAAAAAGTTTTTCTAACAACAACTTTTTTATGTTTTCTTTAAAAAAATACAACTAATCCTAATTCTGTTTAAAGTCAAGATAGCGATATAGTGTATTCGACAAAGTTTTAGATCTTATTAAAATATGAATTTTCGTCGAAGATCTTTTTTTTTTATCTTTCATAGTTTTTGGAATATGAGTCATTTTTGTAAGAAGACTCCTGAAAAAAATAATGTTTTGCTCGTAACATTTTTATATGTACATTCTCACGTTTGACATGTTCTTGACATGTTCTTAAATAGAAAAAAGTTAGCAGAGCATTTAAAATGCGATAATTTATACATAAAAATCTAACGAATTGAACATTAATAGTATCTTTTAAAAGAAAACAATGAAAAAGTTGTGGCTCGAAAAACTTTTTCCATGTAAATGTACCAGTCTTCCGATGTATGGGTGACTTGTTGAAAATTTTAAGGGCTATTTTAATCTGTTTTTTTTTTCAGAATTTAATAAACACATGTTTTCGAGAAAAATGAATTTTAACTTTCAAAATATTTTTTTCCCAAAAATGTCTTTGATAATTTTGAATGAAAACCTAACTAATTTCCTATATTCCATTTTTTGACTAAAATTTTGTAGGTCTGATAGATTTTTTTGTGAGTGAGTTTTTTTTTGAAATTTTAATTTTTTTTTCAACTTTTTCTTCGAAATACCTTAATTTAAAAACCATAAGATCTTCAAAAAGTTGATCAAAGAATGAAGTGTAGAAAATCATTTAGGATTTCATTAAAAAATATAAAAAAAAAATTTTGAAAAAAAATTTCATTGGAAAAAAACATATTTTGAAAATTAAAATTCATTTTTCTCGAAAACATGTGTTTTTATAATTCTGAAACCAGATATAAATAGCCCTTAGAATTTCCAACAAGTCACCCATACATCGGAAGATGGGCATATTTACATGGTTTTTCAAAGTTTTTCGAACAACAATATTCATTTTTTTTCTTCGAAAAAATACTATTAATGTTCAATTCGTTACAATCAATTCGGAACTGGTACAAATTCGGTACCCCGTGGGTAATTTGGTACTCTGGTGGTGAATAAAAAAAAAGTGTTCTAGTAATGTAGTAACAAACGTCAGATGCCAAAAACCCAAAATATATGTGTTTTTTGAAAAAAAATTCAAGTTTTGTTGTTTTTGAAATCTCGAAAATTGTTCATGTGCGTCTTTTGAAAAATCATTAAAAATCGAATAGTTAGCCGATTTTAAATATTAAAACTGATTTGGATCAAGAGATTGATGTTCTTCAACGAATTCGAGTAAGTGTATCGAGATTTTAATCACAAATTTCATAGATTTCATTCCAATGTGAAAATTCGGTATGCGGGAAATTTGGCACCCCAATGTAAACATAGTGTTGGTGATTCCATGGGCCCATTCCGCCTGTACCGATTGCGGGACTGATTACTACGCTTGCAACTTTTGTAAAGGCTTTTGATTCGTTTTACTTTTTTAGTTAGAAATAAATCGAGATGAAATTTGTTCACTTTCTCTCGAAAACCCGTTTTCTTGTTCCTCTTTGTTTTGTAAAATTGCATGCTTTTTCGTCAAAGTTGAGTTAGTTTACGTAAGATAGTGTACTTCACTTCTATTTTGTATGAAAATGTCAAAAAATACATTTTTCAGTGATTTCAGGACGATACTTTTAATTTGAAAAAAATAAAAAAATGGGGTGCCAAATTTCCGCAAACCGATTTTTTTTTCAAAAGCTGACGTAATAGCATAGGCCAAGAGCTAAGTCCAGAAAAACAAAATGGGGCACCGAATTTGTACCAGTTCCTCTATAAATTATCGCAGTTTAAATGATCTGCTAACTTTTACTATTTAGGAACATGTCAAGAACATTTCAAACGTGAGAATTTACATATAAAAATGTTACGAGCAAAACATTATTTTTTCAAGAGTTTTTACACAAAAATGACTTATATTCCAAAAACTATAAAAGATAGAAAGTTTATGTCTTCGACAAAAGTTCATATTTCAATAAGATCTAAAACTTTTCCGAATACACTATATCGCTATCTTGAGTTTAAACAGAATTAGAATTAGTTGTAATTTAAAAAAAAAAAACATAAAAAAGTTGTTGTTTGAAAAACTTTTTTCCTGTAAAAGTACCCATCTTCCAATGTGTGGACGACTTGTTTGAAATTGTAAGGGCTATTCATATATATATATCTGAGAATTTTAAAAAAATACGTTTTTCAGAAAAATAATTTCTAATTTTAAAATAATTTTTTTTCTCAGCGAAATTTTTTTCCGAAAAATTTTTGGTATTTTTTTGTGAAAATTCAAACAATTTCTTACATTTCATCCTTTGGCAAGAATTCTGTAGGTATCATAGTTTTTTAAGTTATAAATTTTTATAAAAAATTAGGAAAAAAAATGGCTTTTTCAAGAAACTAGTTTAGTTCTTTTTGAATATTAAGTATAGTTTCACTGCAATGAATCCGAACACGCTCCAAAACTCACAGAAGCTTTCAACCAGAAAAAAAAATATAAAAATCACTTCGCCTTTGATCACTTCGCATACGAAATACGAAAATTACGGCTACGAGTACGAAAATTTTGTACGTCCGTTCAACAAGATAGCAAAATAGAAACTGAGGTTGGCCAGGGCGAGCGTAATATTTTTAGTGCTTTCCGGCCATCTCACAGATCAAACTTTACTTCGACGAACTATCAAACATATTTTTGGATTTTTGCGATTTCACCAATATTTTGTGATTTCAATAGTTTGCGTTCGAAGCTGTTTTTGAGGCAAGTTTCTTTGACAAAAAGTCTCCCGATCAGAGCGGGAATCGAACCCTGATCCCCGGCATGATAATACATGTGCTGGTTTGAATTGTAAAGGAATTTAAAATTAATCAGTTCATTCGCTCCTAGCCATGTAAAGTGCAAATTTTGGAAACTAAATTAAAATCCGAGCTACTTGGAAAACCGCGCTGTTAATAAATCGTGAATTCGTGAATAGCTCATTAATACAGAATAAACAAAAGAAGAATAAAAAAATCATAATGCATATTTTTTTTGTTTATTCCTAGAAACTTTAACACATTGACTAATAAAATACATAAAATTCTTGCAATGTACACGAGAACCGCCTTAGCAATGATCCATGACTAAAGTGACGTATCGAAACCATCCAAACATTAACATCTTTGAAAATTTATTTGTTTTGATACTCAAAAAGTTTGTTGTCAGATGACGCATTTGAGGGTTTCAAAATCTTCATTGTCACGCTGAGAAGAATATGCAATAAAGAGACAATAAATTTGAGTCATGTCCACAAATACATATACAGAGTTTTCCAACTTAAAATTCCGAAAGCAAATTGAAATAAAACACACTTAGAATTCGAATTTCGATGAAACTTTTATTTCAAATTAAAGTTTGGTTTATGCCAATATGTGTGAAATACAACATCATTCAAATGTCCACCTAGGGCTTCCTCGCACACCTTGATCCGGAACAGGTAATTTTCGATGACTTTTCTGCTCATATGGGGCGGTATCTCGGTCATAACTTCACCAATGTTATCTTTCAAATGTTCAAGAGTTTGCGAAGAGTTGGCATAGACACAGTCTTTCGCATAACCACACAAAAAAAAGTCTAGCAGGTTCAAATCGCATGATCTGGACGGCCAATTGGCATCACCAAAACGCAAAATTATGCGTCCCTCAAATTTCGTTCGCAATATGGCCATATTCGGTCGTGTTGTGTGGCACGCGGCGCCGTCCTGCTGAAATCACATGTCATCCGTATCCATATCTTCAATTTGTGGCAAAAAAAATTAACATGCGGCCATAGCGCTCACCATTCACAGTTACCGTCTCGCCGTCCTCAATTTCAAAGAAATACTGCCCGATGACTCCACCAGACCATAATGTGCACCAAACAGTGACTTTTGGCGGATGCAATGGCCTCTCAACAATCACTTGTGGATTTTCTGAGCCCCATATACGGAAATTTTGTGTGTTCACATAGCCACCGAGCTCGAAATGTGCTTCATCGCTGAAGAAAATTTGATGCGAAAATTCAGCATTTTGCTGCTGTTGTTCGTTCACCCAATCGACGTATGCCCGACGCATTCCATGGTCACCACGCTCTAACTTTTGTACCAGTTGGACTTTATATGGATGTAGGTGCAAGTCCAAATGCAAAATTCGCCACGATGTGTTTGACAAGCCCAATTGCTGAGCACGCCGTGGAATCGAAACATTCGGGTCATCCTCCACACTGGCAGCAACAGCAGCAATATTTTCGGCCGAACGCACATTACGATGATGCACAGGTTTCACAATATCCGCTACGGATCCAGTTTGTTAGAATTTACGCACTACATTAGCTATTGTGGGCTCTGTAGGCCGTCCATGACGACCAAAATCCGTCCGTAATGCTCGAAAAACATTTGCCGGTTTTTCATCATTTTTATAGTATAATTTAACAAAATTAACACGTTGTGCGATGCTAAAACGATCCATATTGTAAAATGGCAGACATTCAACTAACGATATGACGCTTTGGTTGACAGCTATGTCAAACGGTTGTCAGCGCAGGGCTATATACTTTCGGAAGCCCGAAATGGAAAACCCTGTACATAACGAACTTCCTCCCTTAACAAAGAACATTAGTTCTTTACTGATCAGATATAAATGCTTCCAACCATCCTGGAAATTTACACCATTCAAATGTTAATCTACACAATAAACATTCGAACTACCAAATCTGACTTCATTATCTGATATCCAACATAAAAAAGAAGTTGATGTATTTCCATCCATCCTAATTCACTTTGTACTCTGGTTCATTTTCAAATAATTATTCTTGTAAAATCAAATCATCTAACACATGGCTACTGAAATACTTTTTTTTTATTCTTTATTTAAGAGGCTTTCAACCTCCTGGGCTGGTTCGCCTCAACTGAAATACTGACAATCGTTAAATTCAACATTTTCACTTATTTTTGGGAATCAGAACTATCGTTTTTCAATGTATTTGTCTCCGTTGGAGAAACGCTGCTTGGTAATTACCCAAAACCTATAAAATCAACGAAAATGAAATCCATTTTTTTGGATAATCAATGAACTCATAATAGATCGATCAAACAATACCCGATATATGTGTTCGCTAGAAAGATAACATTTCATAGTGTATACTAGGATGCCAATGAAAATGGTCATTTCAAATTTCTAAAAGTTACCCCATAAAAATGTTCACCACCTCGAACAAACACCCTATGCAACATATCAGTCCAATCGGACTTAAAGGAGAGAGTTTTTAAGACATGTGACATAATTTTTTTTTTTGTTTTGAAAACCCCAATTTCCGGTTCCGGATTTTTCGGTTTTCAAAAATACTCAAATTTTAACGTCTGCGACACTAACAACTGAAGTTGGAATTATCGTGAAAATCAACAATTTCCGAATAAAAAATTGAGATAACTATTTTTATTGGCACCCAAAACCATATTTTTTGTCTCGCAGTCCGAAAAAAACCCAGTCCCAGAGTGTCGATTTTTGACAAAAAAAATATGACACTAGATCTCGACGTTTCACGCAATTTTAAGACATTTAGTGTCATTTTTTTTTCGAAAACCCCGATTTTCAAAAAACTCTAACTTTGACCGCTTTGCGCCACTCTCCCTTAAGTCCGATTGAGCTGATATTTCGCATAGGGTAGCTTTTTGAAATTTTAGGGTCGATTTTTTCCTATGGCGGTAAGATAGCTTACCATTGACATGAATGAACAGTCGAAAGAGCAACGAAGTAGTCCAAAATCATTTACTGTTGTTTTTGCATCAAAAACAATTTGATAATTGTCTAATTTGTTTATTTACAAAATAAAACCATGTCAGGAACTTACGGGGAGTGATCGGACGAATACTAGATACAGCTTACAAGCAGTATGAGTGATTTGAAGAGCTTAAACGAGCAATATCCTCTGCGTAGAACGAGATACACACTACAACATGGAGCAGCTTGGTCGTAGCCACCCCGAATGGGTTATTCGAACTGATTGAGAACTAAAGATGACCAACGAATTAGAAATTTTTTGTAATTCATGTGAACTTGACGTGATTCTGTAAAAGAGTGAGAGTTTTTCCATCTGGTTCTATAGTTATGAAACACTGGAATTTTAGTTTTTTTAATGTTTCGCGCCTGAACACAACAATAAAGTAGAAATGGCCAGTCTTCTAAATGAAGATAGTTATAGTATTCTACACTATATACTTCCATTCAACTGACTTCTTACATATCTCTGGAAATTCAGAAAAATGAGCGGTTCTATAGTTGTGAAACGCAGTGTAGCACGAAACGGTGACAAAGTGATTACCACCTGTTTCTATTTATGATGGTAATTCTGCTGATGAAAAATTTGTTTTTTGGGAAGTGTTTTTGCCAATAGTGCAAACAATTTATCTCATCTGTCGTATCACAAAAAAAACCGTAGTGGCATATCACAGCATCATTTTTTGCCCGCTTCTAAACATGTCATACATAACAGTTCTGCAACCGAATCACGTCCACCCACATAAGCCACAGCTTCAGCAGCACGGACTAATTGTAGAATAATAAGCAAAAACTCGCACACAGCAAAATGTTCAACAACTCGCATTGCATCTGCACCCATTCAAAGCACAATCACAATCATTTGCCATTCACCTCCACTCCCAGGACTCATTCTATTTTGCATATCAGTCCAATACTTTGGGACATCCTTTGAATACTAAACAGCTGGTAACAACCGATACACAGTATTCCAGTTTCAGTAGATAATTTCCGTCCCAAAACTTCTTAGCTGTTTTATTTTTGGGGTTTGATTTTAGTTTTCAACTATTGATCGAAACACGAGCAAAATGAAACACGTCACCTGTAAGATACTATACTACACTGCTAGGGACGGCCGTACAAATAAAAAAAAAGTTTGCTTGCACACCAAGAGACCAGCCCAATGGTGTCGCCAAGCCAAGTAGAACCTCCCAAAGCTAAAACCCCTCGTACCGATTGCAAAAGTTGGAGTGACCAACCAAGAATGCTTTGTACAAATATCATATATATATATACATTATGTAAACCCAATCCAAAAATTGACTCAGCACCACTCCCAGGTCCAGGAGCCGCACACAAAAGTTCACAGGACAAGCGTGCTCTGTATTAAACACACAATCTCCGCGTTGCTGCCGCGTTGACCGCTAAGTAGAGTGTTGTGTTCGTTCTGTGGAACCACCGCCCACTAGAAGAGAGTATTCACTGCTTTCCACCTAAACTGCAAAGTATCAGCAAATCAACCGAAATGCATTTCATTGTGTTCTTTTCAATCCTTCGTCGACGAAACAAAAAAAAACAACCTAAATACAATTTCGAACAAACGTGAAACAAAAGTGTTCGGAATGCCCACGCTGGACGGTGAGATGGGTCCCTACCCTGTGGGGGACGGTGCGCTGCTCGGGACGGCAAAACTGTACGGCACAGCAACTCTGGACGGCGAAATGGGTCCCTATCCGGTGGGGGATAGCGCGCTGCTCGGGACCGCCACTCTGGACGGTGAGATGGGACCCTACCCGGTAGGGGACAGCACCAATCTGCTCGGGCCGCAGTACACGATGTCGTTCGGGACGACACTGGCAGGCGCCCCGCTCGGTTCCGGGCGGCTAAACTACGGAACGACGGGACCAACCGTTAGTACAACTTGCTCACCGATGCCAAACAGACGCGGACAGTCGCGTGGAGCCGCGACGAGCGGAAGGAGTGGTGGTGGTGGTGGCTGTTCCGGTGGCACTATCGCCAGCCGGGACAGCTTCCGAAGACACTCGGCCCACGGGAGGATAGTGTGCACAGGTACCGATTGCTTTTGGGACTTGTATTCTGAGCTTCCCCCCTTTTTCGATTGAGCGAGAGAAGTGAACAAAAAAAAACTGCCGATAGATAGGTTCAAATGTACATAACACAAGATAGTTTTCCTCCCTTTCCACGGGCAAAACACCACGCGTCTCCGCTGATGAATTGTAGGTTTTGCGGAAACAACGGAGATGTGTGGTGTTTTGTTTAACTTGCAAAAAATTGTAAATGGTATAAAATGCGGAATATGTGAAAAATCGGATGTAATACTTCGACAGTTCTCTGCCAAATGAGTAACCGACTCAAACACGATCCTATCGATTTGAATGAATCTTTCAACATATTATCGGCGGAGAAAAGAATATTTGTTTTTATTTCAGATCAGTTCACCATCACGACTCAAAACTAATTTTAAATGACATACACCATGTCTTTCGTATTTTTTCGGGAATCATAACTGTTGGTTGTAGCGGAATGAAGGCTCAGAAAAAAATCAAAAATCCAATTGGATCCAATTGGGCCTTACATAAACAACCTTTCTTCTCGGAATAGTTAAAAATTCAAATTCAAATACAAATTACACATCTTCTCAACGTTCCGTTGTTTTTATTTTTGTTTTCCTTCATGTTTTTAAAGGGGTAGTAAACTATGGAAACTTGAAAAAAATAAAAATTGTAAGGGGTTGTATCTAGGTCACGACCGCATATTTTCGACGTAGAACTACGCAATCGAATTATGCAATCCACTTGTTTACCACTTCGAATATTATTTTAGAATGCATCGAAATTTCTGTAATAAATTATGTTCTTCGTTACAAAAAAAAATTTGTGGAACGTCCTTTTACGTTTGATATGATGCCTAGGACTACCAAAATATGTGAACGGAAAAATTCCAAACGATCATTGCATTTTACGTTTCCCTCTGAAATTATTGCACATCTAATGTTTACATAGTTCTCGAACCGCGAAAGTTCATTCACCTCTAGTGTCTGAAATGACGATTTTGCCAGGCTTCTCAGTTTAAAAGTACGTTTTAGGGAAACATATTCCGGTCTGCACAACGACAAGCGAGTACTCAACTCAACACCAAAAAATGCCCCCGAACTGCATGTATCTGCGAAGCGGATTCCCCCAGGCACATTAATTTTGAAGTCCGTGTTAGGGAAATACAGCTCGGTGCTAACAAAAATACCTCCTACTGGCATGTATATTTGCAAAACGGATTTCTACAGGTACATCGGTTTTGAAGTCTTTGTTGGGGAAACCGTAAATCGGGCCAATCAAAACTTGGCAGTTAGGGCGTTTAGATAACACTTGACATTTTACTGTTATTCAATTGTTCATCTCATGAAAAATAAAAATTTTATTAGTTTTGATAGACGCGTAGAAATATTTCCCATCAATTGATGCAAACATCTTTCCGATCTGTCAAGAAATGTTCGAGTTATAAGCATTCGAAATACGGGTAGAGTTGCACACAAATCGGCAGAACAAATGTATGGGAAAAAAGGAAGTTCTTCCAGTTTTCATGAATTTAAACCGTTTAGAGATTAGCGAATTGTAATGTATAGTATATCAAACAAATCATAGAGAATTTCCGATTCGATTGGTATGCAAATCATGAGAATTCGTTCACAGTGAAAATAGTTATTAACGTTAACTTTATTTCATAAAAACGTGACCTGTTTTCTGAGTTGGCACCCTTGCTGAAAGACGTAGTTCTACGTCAAAAAAATCTGTTCTAAAATGTTTTCTGGGGTGTCTACTTCACTGTAGTTTTTGTTCCAGGTTTGTCCGATGCTCCGTTCCACAGTTACAAGTCAATTAGTGGACCTAAGTCTTTGCGTAAGGAGCGCGGATCCAAAATTTAAAACGCGTTTTTCTCGAAACTATGTTCTACAAACTGGTGGGGGTTCTACCTCCGGAACGGTCCATGCGATTTTGATCCAATAGTTTTTCCCAGATTCTCCACTGAATTTCCTGTCATCATACGTAGGATATTTTGAGAAATAAAATTTTGGTGAATGTTTTTGTCTCGATTCTTGAGGCAAAACGCATTTTTTTTTACAAAAAATGTCGCCATTTCATCAAAAATCAATATTTTGAAAAACTCTTGCGTACGATGACAGGAAATATATCCAACACTACGTGAAAAATCATTAGTTGAAATCGGTCAACTAGAGAAATTTGTACAACTCTCATCAGTTCACAAGATTTTGGTTGCAAGGGTTCAATTTTATTATGTTTGTTAAGGTGAAGGTGGAAGCTAGCCACAAATGGCTGCCACAATGGCGCTCATTTCTTTCATCTCCCTCCCTCACTCCTCGCCCGAAAATCAATAATTTTGCAAAACAGTGTGAAGAAAATTATCGTTTTCGCACACTTCCCATCAAGTAATATCAACCAAACTCTAATCGATTACTCACAAGATATTAAATTTTCATCTGCTGTCGCACTGTATAGTGAAAAACGTTGGAAAACTCGAGCAAGTGCTCTGAAAGTTAAATTTTCATTTTTCAATCTTCGGCAATGGTTTTGTTTGTGTAGGATAAAGCTGCGTTAATTTTTCGACACTGATGCCAGACAATATAATCGAAACGGCTATAAAAACCACTCAATAAAATTTTATTCCTGAATCATAGCGTTTCATGTCATGAAAATCAATAGAATAAAATTGTGTTGATATTAATACAATTATTATTTTTACGTTTAATGGGTCTATAATGTAAGCAACTTTTATATTGGGTAAGAAAATTGTACTACAGAGCTCGGAACACTGCCACGGCTGCCTATGCTTCCAAAAACAGTAGACGGAAAAGTATTACATTCAATCAAAATGCCTCGGCCAACGCAGAGAAGGGCTAAGGCTCTTCAACGTGAATATGTGAAAACAATACGATCAACGAAGGAAAATATTAAGGAATTATCAACATCGAGTTACTATGCGGAAGAACTTGTTAATATCATAAGAGCCCCAACTTTGCTCATGTTACGCTCGCGTATAATCAGAATTTTACTTCATATGCAAATGAACCTTCTATATATATTTATATTTGCAATTGTTCATCGGAACATATCGTTCATACATTTTACTTTAGTATTGAATTGTTATTTTTTTTTCTCAAATGTATTCAAAGACTCGTGTCAATGAAGCGCCACACAGTCTGATAAGTGAATTGATCTATATACGTGTGCTTTGCTTTTCTCTCACAAACACTATTACCCCATTTTTACACGTAGGTTTACCTATATTACTACAATGGCTAGCTTCCACCTTCACCTTAAGTAGGGTAAATCATCTTGGTTTGTCCGATTTAGGGTGTTTTTACGCAAATAGTGAATGCAAATCGATTTTTCTTCATAAAAATCACATATAAACGATAATAGTTTGGGTTTGCTGAAAAGCCCCAAGTCTCTAATTGCTAATACTACCATAAGGCGTTGAAATTATTCGAATTTTTATGTTTTTCACCGTTTTTTCTTCAAAGAGAATTTATGATCATGGTTTGACCACCTCTGATCATGGTTTGTTCAAAAAATGATCATGGTTTGTCCGGTTTTAGAAATCACTATTTTTGAATGAAAAAAAAAACGAATTTTCAAATAGATGTTGCATTTATCATTGTTCGAGTTTACTGTCATCATGTTGGTCAATTCATAATTTAGGCTTTCTTCAGAATATTACCTTTTCTTGGGCATCTCAAAAGTGTTCACCTCAACGCACTCAACACAGAGAAACTTTATTTCTGTTATGCGCGAAGGACACAATAAACAAACTGCAGAGCGCCAAGCAGTTGCCATAGAAATCATGTGGACAAAACAACATTAGTGAATTGGACAACTTATGATCAGAATTGAGGTAATCGAAATGCGTTAATTTAATGGTTTAGCTATGTAAATTTGATACAAATGGTGTGCAAGCATGATGTTTACAATATTTGTAAGTGGTATAATCCAGAAAAAGTCTGAATACGTGCCAAATAACCATCTGGTGATTGATTAAAAGTTAGTTCAAATGAGGGGCAGATTGACACCAATAGAGGGTGTATTTAAATCCTTTTTTTAAAATCCTTTAAAACACGTGAATCCGTAAAAATATACTATGACAAAAGTGTGCTAAATTAGAACATTCAATAAAGTGGACAAACCATGATCATATTTTCGACTGAACAAACCAAAATCATTTACCTTAATATATACCTGATAAAAATGTGATATCAGATTAACCATAGTAATTTTTTTTTCTCGTTGAAAATCACATAGTTTTTATGATGTTCATAGTGTACTACCCCTTTAAACTGATGAAAAATATATAGAAAGTGTTCTGCGATGACTCAAAAATCTTTGAAAAAGATTCTAGAACAAGGAACCTTTTAACTTTTATGATTATTTGGTATTTTGTATGATAAACTTATAAACAAAATAGTAACAATTTTCAGGACATTTCGAATTAATGCTTCAAATGCTTCAAACTACCAACTACCTTTTCTTTACAAGCCAGTCGTGAATCTGTTTTCCAAAATTTACTTAAATATAAATAAAATTCCATATAACTCGTCTTCTTACACCAGGAGTATTGTATAAACTGTTCGAAGCTGTTGATTTGAGCAACAAATAGTCTTTTACTCGTATTTTCTTGTATTATTTACTGTTGCTTTTCTACATTGCATTTTTCTTCACCAATTCAATGAAAAATAGATCCACAGAAAACATGCTACAATTGTACGCTACCTTGAATATTCATTCCTCATGAGCAATTTTCAATGTCAATTGGATAGGTCAATCTGAATAGTCGGCTTTTTTCTCGATTTTTCCTGATATGCTCAATTTAAAAATACTTTCAAACTGCTCGACCGATGTTCAATCCTTTTATAGCAAATGAAAGGTATTTAGATTAACTTTCTACGGAATTTTCTCTTAAATGCCTACTTCTAGGTATAACACTAAAAATTATTTCTTTAATTCATGAGGTGTCTAGATCAAAGGGTATCAAACCCTTTGAAGACTCACGTTTTGACTCAAGTTTACTATGCATCTTAATTCGTGAGCCCTAACATGACCAGACCAATGAAGTCACATGGTAGTTTTGATGAAAAAAGGACTCATTTGGATTGGGGGAAAAGTTATCCATCATTTTCACGTTGGCTGGCTTAAAGGCTGATTTAGACGATGCCAGTCAGCGCTCTAGTTGAAGTATCCAGTGAATAGAGAACAGACACTCTGTTCAAGTTAGAGGCCAATTACTTGATACTGGTACAAGTAACTTGAACAGAGTGTCTGTTCTCTGTTCACTGGATACTTCAACTAGAGCGCTGACTGGCATCGTCTAAATCAGCCTTAAGTGATCAATATCTCGCGTAATATTGATCACAAAATTTCAAGTTTAGACTCGCTGTAAAGGTGGCATTTCACACTAAAAAAGTTCTTCTGTTGTTTTTTGTTTGTTCCATTCAGTTGTGGGTTACAGGGTGTTAACAATGGAGGTCAACAAAGAGAAAATTCGGTACATTTGGATCTTTTATTTTATAAATGCGAAAATGCAAGCCAGGCCGCTTAAATTGTGATTGATGTTTATGGTGCCGACACTGCAACACTAAAATACATCCAATTTAATTTAATTTCAATTTTTTTAAAAACAATTCTTTAAAATTTTTTTTAATATTTTTTTTAGTGCAGTTCAAATGGTAGCAGTAAATCAATGCTTACCGCAAATCGTAATTTCCAAACAACCAAAGGCGACAAGTTCAAAGCTCTTCAAACCTATGCTGCAGAGTAGAACTTGTGTTGTTTTGAGTTGAAATCCATTGCTAGACATCTAAACAATGCAATATTGCCAATTATGCACTATGATTACATTGACAGTTAGAGCCATTTGTTGGCAAATTCCGGTGCATATTTATATATCTGGTACCTGTTTAAATCAGGTTTATGTACAAAAAAAAACCGGAGTTCACACACAAACCCTTTGCAGTCGTGTATAAGATTATGAAAGTTTTTTTTTGTGAATACTAGCTAATACATACTGAACATGTAATGTTTCCATATAAAAATAATATTTCATAATTCTCCTTCGCGTAATATCTTCTGAAATAGTACCCAACAGTCCCGGTCCTGGTGTTCGACTAAATGTATTGTGAACATAATTAGTGTGACATTTTCCGTCTTATATCTTTTTGTTTGAATACACAAAACAATTCTTGCTTTTTACATATACACAGAGCCACAATACATGAAGATTTTTATTAGGAAAGTTCCTTGATGTGGCGGCTGAGAGTAGAAAAACAACCGCAGAGGGTTAGAGATAAACCAGCCTTTGGCTGAAAATCTCTTTAATAAAAAAAGAAAAAAAAATCGCAAAGGGTTAACCCACTTTAGGCCATGCGTTCGGAAAATCGAACAGCATTTTTAATAATTTTTCATGTCTTTGGAAAGCAACCATATGGTAATGTTTTTGCACCAAAAGATAGCTTAAGTCATTACCATCGCTACCACTTACCATCGATTTCATCCAAATTTGTGTAACTTTATTGGGTGATAAATTCGATTTAATGCAAGTATGTTTGGAAGGTGTTTTCAATTTCAATTAAAAAACCCAATAAAATACAAAAATATGTGAACTTTTCTTCAGTATTACTTTGACAAAAGGACACACATTGTGATATAGGAGGAAAATTATTCGATAGAGCCTCCTACAGGAAAATAACAGCTGGGAAAATTGAGTGTTCGAAAAATCGAACGTTGGCCATAACGAACTTTTTTTTCTGCATTTTGATTTGTTTACTTTGGAAAATGAAAGGTTTTTCATCCATTTTTGCATTTTCTATTGTGAATGTTTGCAATTATCGATTCATTTTGCAAATATTATTGAAAATCTGGTTTTCTGTCCGTAATAACCGTAGATGATGGCAGCCCGTATAATTTCGTTTGTGGTGGAGCTGGAGGAAATGATTAGTACCTGTAACAAGGATTCTAATGAGATTTTTGATGTGAATGTTGTTTCGCCGGACCCAATAATTACCCTCCAAACCCTCTATAACATTGTATTTTCGCACTATGTGGTACTTTGCAGTTTTTGGAAAATATTCGATTTTTCGGGAAATGGATAATTGGGAAGGAATAAATTTTAAGCAATTACATTTCATCACAGCCAACAATAAAAATAACAGCATATGCTTTTGTTTGAAAGAAAAAGCCTGCCAGTAATAGGGCAAAATTACATGAAATAAGAAATGCCACATCTTAGCTTAGGTGCATTAATTTGGGTTTATACTTAGAGACATCCATTCTCCTGTGCTTGTTCTTCCCGAAATACAAAATTAACGCATTTATGAATACCGTATATTTGCTAATTGAAGTGACTCTTAGTTCGCAATATGTTTGTACTTCCAAATAAAGTGCAGGTTTCGGCCAATTTTCGATTTTTCGAACCGTCATTTCCCGGAAAATGGTAGATGGAAAAAAAATAATTCTTGCACATTGGGATTCCTTTAGCGTCAAAAATCGAAATTACATCAATGGCTTTCGTCAGGAAAATAAGTTTTACAGCTTGGTCGTTAATGGGTAAATAGTTTTACATTTGTCAACAATATCCAACTTAAAATATCTAAAATTTCATGCAGTAACGAAAATTTTCTTGATGCTAAAAATGTTGTGCCTACATACTATGATGTGCAGACATCATTGATTTTTCACTATGAACTTTATTGAACTAAGACGATGTCCGAACTCAATGAGAACTCGCAAACAATGAAGTGTCGACCAATCGACCATTTTCCGACGTTTAAAAATCATGAGGAATAAGCTGCAAGATAGGTTTCACATGATTTTACCGGCAGGCAACAAGAAAACCGAGAAAACTTCAGCGATGGCCAGGTACAAAAAAAATCATATCTGCATCGGAACGTGACCGGGGATAAAAAGTGGATATATTTCAAGAATCCCAAGTGCAAAATATTGTTTGTTGACCTCGGTCATCCATCCACATCGATCGCATCGAAAAGAAGCCAATGTGTTGTGTTGTGTTTTCTGGGGTCAAGGGGTAATCTGGTACGATCTTTTGAAAACCACTGAACCGAACGTCATTAAACCCTTTAGAAAAATCTACACAAAGTGACCGGAAAAGACCGACCAGAAAAATCGGCTGAGCTACTCAATTGGGATAAACCACTGAATTCTGCTTATTCACCAGATTTGGCTCCTTCCAGTCACTATCGGAATCGTAAATCGATCCAGCGGTTCCAAAGTTACAAATTTTCAAAAATGTTCGTATAGATGAAAAAATTGATTTTCAGACAATCCTGAGTGGTTAGGGAGAATTAAAAGTGATTAGGAGTGAAATTAAAAAAAAAAACGGGTCCAAATTTATTTTTTTCCGAAAGAACCTTCAAGAATACGGATCAAAAATTCTTAAAGAGATAAATTTAAAAGATTTGAGGAAAATTTAAGTTTTGTTTCCCCAGTAGATCCTTTTTTCATGGTAATGTTGAATAGAGAAATGTTGAATACTATTGAACTTTAGTATAAACAACTGTTCTATGAAAAAAAGGTCTATTGGGAAACAAAGTTGCTGTAGGGTTCATCATCGATCGTATATTCGTAAATTTTTCAAAAATTTGCAACTTTTGAACCGCTTAACCGGTATACGATTTCTTGTGTGTAAATGATAGGTATTTTGATTGACTTTCCAGGAAATGTTTTAAAATGTTAATATTAAAGAGGGGTTAAAGAGGTCGAAACCTAGCTTTTTCTGGTCTTATATAGAGTGCGTGCGGTAATTTTGCATAAGGTGATGTATGTCATCAAATAATTATTTTGAAATCATATATGTACTGAAATGAATACAGTAAATTCATTTTCTTTAGAACAATAAAACATGTTTAGAGGATTTCATTCGAATAAGTCGCCTTCACAGTCGCTGACCGTTGTAAGACGCTTCCGGGAACTACTGAAAATTCGTTTTACTATGCCGAGATTTAGTGACGTCATGACGTTCATGATTTTCGACTTTAGCGCTCCAATTGTTGTGTGAGGGGCTTTATTAGTTCCCCGTTCAACGACGCTCCGCACGAAATAATCCAAGGGATTAATATCGGAACTGCTAGGCGGCCAAACTCCCTTCTCCCAGAATTCTGGAACATTTTCCGCAGGCCATTTCTTTATTTTTTTCAGCATTAGCTTAGGAATCTGTTTTATCTATTTCCCAGGCTATCTTTATGTAGTACATTGCTCTTTTCGCACGTTTACAAGTTGAATTATACCGACTCCAGATCCGGCCAGAACACCGCGTCTTCGCCCTTATGGTTGGGCCGACCTTCCGGCCAAGCGCACGCAGCGATATAACCACTTTTCCTCGATCTTCCTCTTCAGCATCCTTTGGAGCTTCAGAGTCTTCGGCCGTCCGGAAGCGGGCTTTTTTTCGTTGCTCTGGTTGTTGTTCTATAGTGCCAAGATGTTGTAGATGCCGGAACGGGCGTCCACAAAATGCCGCACAATGTCCGTTTTCGACGAGGCGGGGTTCCGTTCTTTGAACGCGCACACTTCTGAACGGAGGCTTCACTGTTTTCGCCATCACGGTTAGAGTTCGACTGATAGAGCTGTCAAATTTTTCTGCTGACTCATGGGTTACTATGATTGATCCGAAGCATATTAAAAAAAGGTTGTGTTTCACTCAAAAATATAGATTTATTTTTCCTCTACCTAATATTTCTGATTGAAATACGATGTTCAACAAAACTGTTGAAATTCAAAGCACTTTCTAGCGAAAATTATGGAAAGAAATTACTCTGTCGAAAAAAATTATTCATTTTTTCAATTTATGAACATTTCTCTTTCAAACAACCTTCCCTTGTTTTATGTGTGTTTATGAAACATTGACATAACACCCCTAAATCTAAAGGCTAGTAATATTTAATCGGACTTACGAAAATGAAGACACATATATACGAGGGCAGTCCGATAATTACTTAGCCTACAAAAGAAAAAAAATTGGAAAAGTGGCGATTTATTTCTCAACATAGTCTCCTTTACAGTCTCGATACACTTGACCCAGCGATGCTCCAACTACTTTCATCCATCTGAGGCTTCCGTGGCGGCGATGACCTCCTCATTCGACTCAAATTTCTGCCCGGCGAGTGACTTTTTCAAGTTTGGAAACAAAAAAACAGTCGCGCAGGGCCAAATCTGGAGAATACGGTGGATGGGGCAGCAGTTCGTAGTGAAAGTCGACCAATTTCCATTTTTTCCATTTTTCGAAAATCCGCGGACACGCCCGCTTCCACACGCGGTCAACACAAAACTACGAGTCCGATTCGGCTGAAGTTTTGACAGTAGCCATTTACGAGAAAGTACTACGCGATAAGTAATCTCTCTTGCGATACTGACACCATCGGGTAATGAGGAAAAGTACATATTTGACCGCCCTCGTACAGCCACCGGTAAGTTTCTCCGTTTTTTGACGTAAGACTACGTCTTTCATTTCTATACTGGGGTGTAAGTTCAAAGTTTCGAAAACGAAAGCGTTACACCGGAGAACGAGATTGTGAGCGTTAATAGCTCCAAAATGGTATGATATACTCCATTCGAAAGATAGAATGTCTACGCGTTCTATGTTTGTTACTTTTTGATCCAAAAACTTGTTTCAATAGCCATAAAATTGCTTTCAAAACAGGCTATTGAAACCACACCAATCGGTATAAAAGCGAGTGTCGCTCGGAAAACCACTCAGTTATGATTGCGCAACGATTGAAGTACCATCGCTGGAATGAATGGATGTTTCCCTAACACAGACTTCAAAACCATGGAGTTAGGGAAAACTGGCATTGTAAATTAGATGCAAGCAGCGGGAACTTTTGTACTCGTTTACGTTTTTGCAAATCGGAATGTTTCCCTAACACAGTTTTCAAAACCATGGAGCCTTGGGGAAACTGACATTGCAAAATAGATGCAAGTTGTGGGTCCTTTTTACTCGTTTGCGTTTCTGCAAATCGGAATATATCCCTAACACCAATTTCAAAACCATGGAGCGTGGGAAATTGGTATTGCAAATGAGATGCAAGCTGCGAGTACTTTTGTACTCGCCTGCATTTTTTGCAAACCGGAATGTGTTTTCCCAACACCGATTCCGAAACCAATAAGTTGGGAAAATCGGCATTGCAGATCTTGGCAGTACTTTTATGCTCCCATGCATTTTTACATACCGAAATTCGTTTTGCTAACACGATCTACAAAAGCGGGCACAACTTCTACCGTTTGATGATTAGGCAAAATGTTGATAACTATTTGCTGCGATAACCACTACCATAATGCATGAATTGACCTAAATTGGAATTTGTTTGCAATTGAGTTCGTAAATTGTCTCATTCATTCACTTGTTTAATCAATAATTTAATAAATACATACAAAAGAGAGCTCTGCGCAGCAGCGATATCGTACCCAATGAGGAACATCCGAGGTGCAATTATTGAATTGAAGTAATGAAGTAACACTCCCCGCAAAAACACTCTCGTTGGTACGATACTTACCGGTATACCTAATAAAAAATCAGCAAAAAATTTTATATAGAATCTAAACGATATTATACAATATTTATAAAACACCATTTCGCCACAATAACAATTTTGAGTATTTTTTTCTTTTAAATAAGTGTTTGAAGGAGCGTACACCCTTACGAAAAATAAGTCTTGAGTCGTAATGGTGAAATAATGTATGAAAAAAAAACATTTTCCAAACCTTCACCGAAAACATGTTGAAAGTTTCATTCAAATAGGCGATGTTAGATTGTAATGCTTCTATGCAATCCATATTCAATTACCTCCATGTGTTTAGTTCAAAGAATAAGTATTATTCTCGCACACCAGGAATTCGCAATGCTTCATAACTGAGCAAGTATTTTTTTTCTTCTTTTCTTTCTTTCATATTTCCCAACCAACTCGTCGGTTTCCTTCCGCAGATCGCTAAGGATCTACTTCTACTTCTACTTCTTCTACTCTTCTCGTAGTATCGTCTGCTATTTGATAAGGCCATCAATCAAACATCTTGCGCTCTGTCGAGAGCCCGAAATCGAACCAAAGCTCAAATAAACCAAAATAAAAAGCAAACACTGCATAGAAAACAAACGAACAAACCTTCTGGACTGTTTTTCGGACCTCATTTGATCACCGATTGTGTCCCCACCCAAAAAAGCAGGCGCTGCCCCGAGAACCAGGTACACACAGCTAACAGCTTGAATCTGTACGGTCGGAAAAGAAGTGAAAAAAAAACCATGCTACGACCAAGACAGGACAGAACCGGAATGAATCTGGAATCGGAATCGAAACCACACCCAAATGAGACTGAACGTACAGATTGAACTGTCAGACGGTTTTTCATATATCGTAATTTATACCCTTCGAAGTGTCGCTGCCAAAGGTGACACTTTGGCCCGGGACCTGTCGAGTGGGTGAACACATCCCGGACAGTGCGCCAATGATGTGAACAGAATTGAATGTGAGCGCTGATTGATGAGCAACGTTTTCCACCGCGCTGACTTCTGTTTCATTCCGGTTCAAAAGGTCGAAAAACTTTGCTACCTACGCGGGAATTGAAATCAATTAGTGAATCATGGAACTCTTAAATTCCGATCAAATTTGAGAACATAAAAATGTTGAATTTCATCACGGTTCAATCTGTTCACGTCAGTTGACTCGAAAGGGAGGAAAATCAATAAATTAACATTCGGAAACGTGGAAAATGTGAATGTAAAACCAAAAAAAAACCCTGGAGCTGTCAGCGGAAACGGAAACTTTTGATATTATGATTAAGATGTTCTTTTCTCTGTGGAGTAAAAAATACCTACAATCAATCCTTCAGCATATTATGACGGTTGAAGGAAGGACGGGAAATTTCCCTTGTGAACCTTTCTCTCTATGCTGTCCTAATCTTTATTTTTCCTGCGATCGCAATCCCTCATGAAAGAGGATCCAACATTATTATCCAGTAGCCAACAATACAGCCTGAGTGTGTGTATGAATACAGTGCCCGACTCCCCTTCGGACACTCCAAAAGCTAATAATTGCTTCGGTGTGACAGAGCACACAAATTTGACCCACCCAATACACATACACAAGTAAACACTTACACGCTCACAAATAGGCTAACGAGGCAATTCGTTTTGAAATTGGAAAATTTATGTTGCCGTCGGCTGGATATCATGAAACCACAACAATCCACCAGGAGTGCTCTGCCAGTGGATTCCATTTCCCACCAAAATAATGAATAATTATCGGTTTGATTACTGCAGGGATTAAACCGGTGATAAACCGGGTTAAAATTACGGTGGCCTCCGGGATAAACGCCCTTATACAAAATATCAATAGCTGTACGTTATTAAATGCCGTAGGAAAATACATTATCCTAACAATGTGATGTGGTAAGTATTGCGAACTCTGTGTGATTCTGTAAATAACTGAAGCTAGACAACAGACAAAAATCACACATCACTACACGAATATTTTCAGCCTGCGTGTGGTTCATGAACACAATTTTGTGGGAGTCACATTCAGGTACACATTGTAGATAAAATTCTAAGGCTTCTATAGGAAGTGTGTTATGATATCAAATATTTTTTATATAATAGGCCTGAACACGAACATCACTTCACGGTGAAAATGAAATGAAGTGCATACAAATTGCATAAAATTCATTTCCTATTCACCGTGAAGTGATGTTCGTGATCAGGCCCAATGTATAGATAATTTAATTGCTCTGAATTTAACAAATCTTCTGAACTCTGGAGAAACAACAGATTATTCTCAGGAATCAATCGTGAGAAAGATACTTCAGAGTAGGTGTCTACTCGAGCGTTCCACCGATATAAGTCCTCAGCGATGTTTGGCGTATGTACTTTTTTTCCGAAAACGTCGTACAAAAAAGCAGTCAAAGATATTTACTTAAAACAACAAGGATACAGTTCTAAAACTTCTACAACATATGGCATATTACTCAGACAGTTTTTTTTTTTGCAATTCGTTTATTTTTACAGGCTCCTAGACCAGGGGTTCTCAAACTAATTTGGGCAAGAGACCCCTTTTCCAGAGTCATACCTCCGACCCCTATAGCCAAATTTCTTCGAGAATCCTATCTTTAGTTTTTTTTTCTTACTAAATAATTATCAATTCAACAACCTTGCAGTTAGTCACTCCCGACATTCTTCCAAAAAATGGAAGTAATGTGACCAAAAGTGTTGAAAGTCACTAGAATACAGAAACAATATTTTCTCATCATATTAAACAAAATGAATAGGCATAAAATTCAGTAAATATCAAGTGTAATTAATAATTATTATTACAAGTGACTCACAAACTATAAGAAACATTCAAATCGCAAACCAATCCATCCGCAACTACCAAAATATCAAAATATTGTTCAATATTGGTTAGTTAAAACCTTAAATCTCCGCATTCGTTGATTTTCAAATGATTCCTTCGGTTTCGGGTTGTTTGTAACCACACTGAAGCCTTTTTCGACAAAGTACACCAAGGTTTTTTTTCGTGGTTTTTTTTTGTGCGGTTTTTTACGAGGTTTTTTACGCGGTTTTTTTACGCGAATTTTCCAATTAACGTGGTTTTTTTACGAGTTTTTTTACGCGGATTGTCCAATTAACGCGGTTTTTTTACGAGGTACGTATCCCCCGCGTAAAAAATACCTGGGTGTACCGTTTTGTCTCATATTCCGAACACTTAAGCTTTGATGATCATTAAACAGTGTCTCGATTTGTAATTATTGATTGTATTTGTTTCTTATAGTGTTCTTTTTTATTAGGACTAAGGGCGCTATATCGGTATCGATACCTGTAAATCATGGGTTCTCAAACTCCTTTAGGCGAGAGACCCCTTTTCCAGACTGAAGTGATACCAAAGACCCCCATAGTAAAAATTCTTTAATAATCTCTAGTTTTTCTCTTATTCATACATAATGCTTACCAATTTTAAAACTTGGCGGTTGATAAAATGAGAAAACTTGACCTTATTTTCTTATTAAAATTCAACAAAATAAATATATACATGAAATTAAGTAATTATCAAGTGTAACTAAGAATTTTTAAATACACATTACTTACAAATACTTAAGAATAATACTTAATTTTTGAAACTAACTTCAAAATCGCAAAATAAAGATAAAGAAAAACGTAAAGTAAAGTAAAGAAAAACGAAATCCTACGTCAAAAACTATGGGTAGGTTATACCTAAAATACAACCGCAAGGTTGACGTAGGACTACCGTTGCCTTAGTAGACATTTGAGTATATTGATTAAATTATTGATTAAACCAGTGATTGAATGAAAAAATTTCCGAATTCAGAACAAATCCCAATTTAGGTCAATTCATGTATTTTGAAAAGATTACTTTTTTTGTTGCATGTCTTATGGCATGATACCGTGTTCATTTTATTCATTTCTGGTGGACTTCCAAAATATGTGAACGGAAGAATTGCTAAACGATCAATGTATTCTACATTTCCCTCTGAATTTATTGCATCTCCCAAGTGTACGTACTTCTCGAACGACAAATTTGCATGATTTGTTGAACTTCAAGCACTCAGTTTTGATTTTGACATGTAAGTTGAACGCATATTGTTCAATCGACGTTATCGCAGCAAATTGTTATCAGAATTTTGCCAAACGGTATACGTAGAACTTCAATTAGCTGAAGACATCAAGGAATGTCTTCCAATGCAGTCTTCAGTAACCGAGCAAAACATTGTGTTCATACCGCTTTTGAAGTCTGCACATATTCCCGAGAGTAAGAATGCATGCGGGTACAAAAGTACACGTATCTTGCATCTATTTCGCTCATTGCATCCAAGCTCATTGAAATCTGTGTTGGGGAAACTCATCAAGTAGCAGCACCTTGCATCAACTTAATGTGGCAAATGAACAGTATTGTATAGAAAATTTGCATTAGGCACCAATCAACGTAATCCAAGAAAACCGAACATTCATATTTTTCGGTGACAAGTATCCTGAACGCTACGCTCTTTTAAATTATTTTTAATCGCTTCGTTTAAGTTCACTTTCACTGTGTTTCACGTTGTAATCTCTTGAGTTAAATTAGTCGACGAGTGTAATATCATTCAGGGTGGAAACTCAACCAGGAAAACCGGTAAAACCAGAAATTTTCATTCAAAACCAGGAAAAATCAGATGGATTAATGTTTTCAATTGTTTTTTAAATGTAGTGCTCTTGTATATTTTATATACATTGCTCTTCAACGAAGTTTTCGTCGACACTTGAGTCCCGTCTAGAGTCAGAGTCTCTAGTCGACGCAGGATTTTTCATCTTCAAACAAACACAAACATAAAGAATTTCACCATCACTTTCGTTTGATTTATAATTCCATTCTACTGATCGCAGAATACACGCACGAGTAAGATCGTGAGCTCATTTGGGCAATCTTCTTGAGCAAGTGGTAGACATGATCCCAAGAAACTCTAGTGCTCTAGTGCTAAGCTCTTTCCGCATATGTTTCCGGACAGTGGAATGGTACCAAAGATGCAGCTCAGCAGAACTAAAATGAGCTACCAGATCACATATAGTATTGACCCATGCTTTTTGAATGGCATCCTTCGTTTACTCGAAATTTGCAAGGATATTGTTATCGGATTCGACGAAACGTTAAATAAGATTTCACAAAAGCAACAGATGGATGTTAGCGTTCGTTACTGTAATGTAACAGAGGGAACGGTGGAATCCAGGTACATTGAATCAGCTGTTCTAAGCCCAACGCGTGCACTGGACTTGTTCGACGGATTGAAGAAATATTTTGACGCTAAACCTAATTTAAAGTGGGTCAACTCAGCATTGACGGTCCCCATGTTAATAAGAGAGTAGTGAAGCAGTTGAATGAAGAAATTCGTGAAATCTGAAACGGCCAAAACTACGAGCTCACGAGTATAGGTAACTGCAGTTTGAAAGTTTTCACAATTCATTCAAGAAGAAATGAAAAAGACTTTGGAAAATCGATGAATTCCTCCAGTGCTTCTACAGCCTGTTTGAGAATGTTCCGTTATGATTTGCGGAGTATTCTTGAATTATTGGATCGGCTGAAGTTATGCGGAGTAAAATGGATCGAAACCCAACCGATGGTATAAATAGCCCTGGACATGCTGCTTAAAACCTACGTAGCCGCAGTCTGAGCACAAAAGGAACGTAAGTACAAAGATACATCCAGATTTCCGTAGGAAATAGTTGTATCCAGCAATTATAGTTTGCAAAAAGCGCATGAATATCGCTCTCGAACATTTCGTCGTGAAAAATAGAATCAGTGGTATCGTGGCGAACAAAAGTGAACAGGAATTCCTCGAGTGTTATGATACTTTGGGTTCGTGCGATATGCTAAAAAACGATCGTCAAAATGAAGAACGTTTGGACCTTTTGTGGGTGAATGAACTCATAGTCGCAGCGGGAAAAGAATATACAAACTTGTCTGACTTTGTCAAAGAGATCCTCATTCTGTCGCATGGCAAAGTATGTTTGGTGGAAACCAAAATGATCCGAACTTGGTAGCTTAGCGCATTGTTCACAATGAATTCATCTTATTTTGCAAACAACTTGCAACCTAAATGCAAGCTTGTTATGTTTGTTTGGACTTGAATTTGATTATGGCTTCATTCTCTCTACTAAAATATTTGTCATTATTGTAACAAATTGCTTCACGTAATATAACTTATACAGTATCATGAATGTTTCAAATAATAACAAGTGTTAATTAATAGTTGTCGATTTTTAGACCTCGTCGACCTCCAAAATCAATTTTGTCAGGGTTATGAATATTAAATTATTTATAACATTAAAGTTCAGTTAATTCACATTTAAAAATGAAGTGTTTGCAATTTGAATCATGCGTAGAAACTTGATTCATATTCCGAACACAAATTTCAATGAAGATTTCTGCATAAAATATCATTTTATGAAAACAACAAACAAAATAGTTGAAAAAACTACAAAACGAAAAAATTAACGATGCTTCATTTTAATACGTTGACTGCCAACTACGAGATAACTCGTAGATTGCGATCTTTTTAAGGACGCCAACTACGAGTTATCTCGTCCTATGTTTACTTACCATTTTTATGAAAAAAGCAACAACAACAATTTTTTTATGATACCTATGTACTAGAATTTCAGTTTTTAATAATATAATGTGATAAAATCAAATTGCCATTTTTGGCCAGATTTCTGAAAATTGCCTTGGCAGTCAACGTGTTAACAGAATTTGCTAACGCAAACATTTTATCATTGGTTTTGACTGTCACTTTTTTGCAAATGCTTAGTATTCTAAATTATTGGCTTTATCGATACCTGTAAATGATGTTAAAATTAAGGCTATAACCCAAAAAAATTCAGGATTTTGATTATTCAATTATTTATAACATTAAAGTTCAGTAAATATACATTTGAAAATTATGTGTTCGGAATTTGAATCATGCGTAGAAACTTGATTCAGATTCCGAACACTACTTGAATATTAATTTTAATGAAGATTTCTGCATAAAATATCATTTTTTCACCCTTTTATTGTAGGTTCATACATTCTCTAGCACTTAACATTAAAACTACAAATAGAATAGTTGAAACAACTACAAAAATTGAAAAATGAACGATGCCTGTTTTTTACGAAATTTGCCAACCCAAACACTTTATCATTGGTTTTGACTGTCACTTTTTTGCAAATGTCTAATATTATAAATTATAGGCTGTATCGATACCTGTAAATGATGCCAAAATGAAGTATATACCTCAAAGAATGTTTGTGTTTTCATTATTCTATTATTTATAACATAAAAGTTTAGTAAACTTACATTTAAAAATGAAGTGTTCGGAATTTGAGACTGTTCGTAAAATCCTAGTAAAATCCTTGTGTAATGCGTCCAAGTGATTATATATTATTGTCTTGAAACTTTTGTGATAATTTTGACAAATGTGGAAACTATGAATATTCTTCTCTGCTTTGATTTTGTGTTTAAAGTTTTGTCTGAAAGGCCGATATTCTTGATATTGTTTCAATCAAGTTGAAGTCGTCACCCTGCAGCTGAAACACAAATTCAAAAAAGCTGAAAATCTTGCTTAACAAGAGCCTTTTGGTGGTCAGCGAACTCAATCGTGTAGAATTAATCGAGTGAAGATTTCGTCGTGTTACTCATATAGCTGAGCAAATAATCGAGTGTTCAAAGAGTTGCTTCGAAGCATATTGATAGCACTTGTAACATATAGTAAAGACTGAGCGATCTAGGGCTCAGATTTTTTGCTATTAAATGCTGTCTGTGAATCACGAAGTGAATGACTAGTACCTTACGCAGTTGTAACTTTGAGTGAGCTGTTAAACCAAGATGACGACAAACCATAGATGATGCACCATCAGTCACCATGGAATAGCCATCAGTTCCATGGAATAAAGATCGGTTCTGCTCTGATATCAGTCTCCATATATGTAGCAAAAATCATATCTTGCCACATATTTTCATCTTTAATATATCGGACATACCCTAACAACATAGCTTTATTGCTGGGTGTTGCAGACTCGTCCAGCTGGAGATAAAATCTGTCTATAATTAATTGAATAACACTTTCCCCCTTCACGACGAATCTCAAGTCTCCTGAAATAATTTTAAAAAATATCATGCACATAGGTAACCAAGAATTTTGTAAATTCTTTTTTAATCACTTTCTTCTAGTTCACTCTATTCAGCTATGTAAACACGTTGTACCTCTTGAATTGAATTAGTAGATGAGTGTATTATCATTCAAGCTCCAACGTATTTCAGAACGCAAATAAACTTGCATCCTAAGGGCAGGCTTGTTATACATTAAAATATCAGAAGCATGCTTCGACATGAATTTGATGATGACTTCTTTCGTGATAAATTACGTACATGTTTAAAATACACAGAAATTTGAAACGTGTCTGAAGGACTTGTACGCTCAAATACACTATCTTGCGCGAACCTTTTCACGTTCTTTACTTGTCGAATTTTTCATCTTGCAGCAATAATACGAGCGTGTAAGGGCGAGGATGATTGATGAACTATTCTAATCATTAGTTATTCTATTTGACGTGACCACTGAATACAAATCTGCCTCTTCATTCAATCTGACTTCGATGCACCATCCCGACATGAATCTAATTTTAACGTCCATATGAAGTGAAACGACGAAAGCATGATTTCTGATGCAAAAAATAGTTACACCATTAATGGACGGCTCCATTTTTCACCCACCGTGAACTCAAGCATCGACACATTCATACGTGATACATGAGAGAGAGAGAAACGAATTCAGGAGTCACTTCAACATGCAATGAAGTCCATTTGACGGGGAAGAGTGAAGTGAGATACAATGGTAGACATTCGTTAAGCCGCATCCTATTTTTTCTCAATATTTTTAAAAATAAGTCAATTATTTGTACAGTTTTGTTCATAAAAGACTATTATTGTTTATTTTCATCGAATTCATTCTAAAAAAAAGTATAAATTCACTTTTTGTTTTCTAAGTACATAATTGAAATATGGAATCAGGGTGGGCATTCGTTTAGCCGCATCCTAAAATTTCAATAAAAGAAAATTTGTGCGGTAAATTTCGAGTCCAATCGGTGGCTAATATTTAGTATGTCCGCCTCCATTTCGGATCACTTTGAAAACTCGTTTTGGCATCGAGTCAGACAGCTTTTAAAGTGTGGCCATATTGATTATAGCCCAACACTCCTGAATTACTGCCTTGAGGCTGGAAATGTTGTCAAATTGTCATCCGTTTGCATAGACCATCTCGGCCAAGATTCTCCATAGATTCTCTATGTGATTGCAATCGACTGCAAGCAGGTCATTCAAGAAGCGGAATGTCCTTCTCAGCAAACCATGCCTTCGATTGCTTGGAAACTTGGATCTATGCATTATCCTGCTGAAAAAACGATATCCTCAGTAGCGTTATTCTCAATATGGCCAATAAAAACGTCCTCCAGTAATTGAAGATACTTTTGGGAGTTCATTCGGGTGAAAATTAAACAAATGGGAAGTTTGCTGTGATAGGAAACGGCTCCCCACACTGTCAAACTTCCGCCCGTAAAGTTTCGCTTTGATCTCACGACATTCCGTCGACTTAAATTGTACCAATAGCAACTGTAACAGTCCGGGCCATCCAAATTGAGATTTTTTCGCCGGAAAATACAACATTTCTCCATTCCAGTTTCCATTCCATGTATTGCCGGGCGAAAATGAGACGGTTCTGCTTATGGGTGGCGGTCAGTTTCGGCTTCCCTTGAGGTTTCTTCCACATTATGTTTGGTGACTCATTCAAGATGCGCGCAATATGCCTCTTCGTTACTGGAAGAACCGATTCTGCCTTAATGTATGAGCAGGACATCGTTTCTTGGTTGCTTCGTGTCTTATTCGACCTTTAAGACGCAAAGTAAATTTGGTGTTCCCATTTGTTGGTCGTTATATTAGGCTGTCAAAAAAGTCCTGCGGTATTTTTTTTTAAATTTTCATTTGTTCAAAAAATTAGTTTCAATCATCTGTTTCAAGTCAAATATGCGCCGTTTTGTTCGATGACTTGTTCCCAACGAGATGCCAACTTCATAATACCCCTGTTATAGAAGCTCGCTTCCTTAATGGCAAAAAACTCGGATAGCCAATTTTCACAGGCCTCTTTTGTGGCTAACTTCTGACTACCTAGCTCGTTCGCCATGGACAAAAACAGGTGGTAGTCACTTGGTGCAAGGTCCGGACTATACGGCGGATGCAAAAGAACCTCCCATCCGAGCTCCCGGAGCTTCTGGCGCGTCACCAAAGAAGTGTGTGGCCTGGCGTTGTCCTGATGGAAGACAATGCGGCCTCTGTTTATCAAAGATGGCCTCTTCTTCATGAGTGCTACCTTCAAGCGGTCCAGTTGTTGGCAGTACAGGTCCGAATTGAGCGTTTGGCCATAGGGAAGCAGCTCATAATAGATTATTCCTTGACAATCCCACCAAACACACAGCAGAACCTTCCTGGCCGTTAATGAGGGCTTGGCCACCGTCTGAGCCGCTTCAGCGGGTTTCGACCACGACCGTTTGCGCTTGACGTTGTCGTAAGTGACCCACTTTTCATCGCCAGTCACCATCCGCTTCAGAAATGGGTCGATTTTGTTGCGATTCACATGCGTCGATACGGTCAAAGATGTTTTTTTTTGCGTCAACGTGTGTGGCACCCATACATCGAGCTTCTTTGTGAATCCAAGCTTCCTCAAATGGTTAATAACGGTTTGATGACTTATCCCCAGCTCTTGGCCGATGCTACGGCTGCTACTATGCCGGTCTTTCTCGGCTAATTCAGCGATTTTGTCGCAATTTTCGACGACAGGCCTTCCGGAGCGTGGCGCATCTTCGACGACCTCTACACCAGAACGAAAACGTTGAAACCATCGTTGTGCGGTGGAAATGGAAACTGTATCGGGTCCATAAACTGCACAAATTTTATTGGCAGCTTGAGATGCATTTTTGCCTTTGTCATAGTAGTACTGTAAAATATGTCGGATTTTCTCTTTATTTTGCTCCATATTTGCGACACTATAACTCACGAACGACTTAACCAAACAAAACACTGTCAATGACTATATTATAGCGCGGAAAAATACCTTTCCAACAAGCTATAGTATGACTCGATACAATGAATACAACTAGAACTACGCGCTTACAACGACACCTCGCGGAAATACCGCAAGACTTTTTTGACAGCCTAATATTTCATATTCCTGGCACTATTTAAAGAAATTCCGTACCACTTTCTCAGATCGTCCAATTTTTGTTACGATCGAGCGATTAGAAAACTATTCTTCACTGAATATCTTTATTATTTTCCGCCCCTCTTCCGTCAATAGGATTCCTTTAAATTCTACGTAGATCACTAATCTGACCAACTTCTTACGTTGTACATCTAATATTTACCTTGTAAATTGAATTGAACAAGTATTTTTTCAAAAAAGACAGATAAAGGCTTGGTGATTATTCGAAAACCTGATTGTCATGCCCTGCGGCTAAACGTATGTCTCGGGAAAAAACGACGTTTGAATGGTTATATCCACCGATGCCGCCTTGTGTGTGTATCAGTGCTGAAAATATTCACGTTCACGACATTCAAATTCAGCGAATTACTGCCTTCCTTGTATTGATAACCTACTGCTCAAGCGAGAGTCGATAAATATGGAACAACACTATCAATGAACCCCAGTGGAATGAACATCAACATCAGCTTGCCATGAAGTTCATTTTTCATTTGCACCTTCCTTTTCGTCATGGTATTCGTAAGGTAACTAATTCTTCCTAACGTTGAAGGGATGAATGCCCCTAGCACTGTGGATTGTAAGTAGGGTTCACAACAGACGACTTCAGCGGGCAATGATGAACGAATCAACATCACCGTTAGAATATGTTGCTACCATGGGTTTATTGACTAACCCGTATTTGTTTCTGACCAGCTGATGTGAAGAGCTGAAGCCAAAGATTGACCAGGAATGCATCCACTCCATGGTCTGGATCTGGTACAAAGCACCCACCATATTTTTTGGCATTGGAAAAATTTCTATAGTTATTAGAAACTGCCACCGAGAAAAGATTGTAAGAAAATACGGATGGTTGTGTCCAGCACACGACCGCATTGTTGTAACAGAGCTATAAACTTATCATACTCAAAGCGTTTCTTTGTCAATTCGGATATTGTTTAGAATGTCTTGTAATGTTTGAATTAACTCTTTAATAGAATGTTTTAGTGGCCCTGAAAAGGGTCCATTATTTGTGTGGTTTCGTACAATCGGCAGAAGATGGTCATGATTATTCTTGACCTCGCAAGAACAATACATAAGCTGACCACTGAGACTGAGAGTGCGGTAAAAGTCACATGCTAGTTGAACTTGACCTAGGCGCATAGGTTGTGGCGGAGAGCAGCACCTCCAGTACACGGAACAAGGTCGACACACAAACGCACACCACCTTTGAGTGCTAGGTTTTCGCCCGCAGCTACTCTCGGAATCGTTGTTAGTCTTTTCCTCCCCTTATTTATATGCAGAAATTTAAGAGATAGCCACACATTATTTGAGGCCTATCAATCGACTTGTTCTCATATGATGGCACACACACGCTATAACTATCAAACTCTGACCAGCTGCTGATTGAACAATTTTTTTTTTTTTAATTAATCCGTTAATTTTTACAGGCTCAGTTACATAAGTTTAATGGAGCCAAACTCTTAACTATATTTCAACTAGCATATATCAACATGTTGTTTCCTTAATTCTATGGTTAATGAAATAGGAAACCGATTACTCGCGGTCGACTCGAGTTTAGAAGGGTGACACATTTTCATTAGGAAAAGGATGGGATGTAAGGAGATGTGTGTTTACACTCGCACTCACATTCACATTCACATTTCCATTCACACTGACACTTCACACTCAATTCTTAAAACTATCCTCACATCTAATATGTATTTACAATTTAACTTATTCTAATGTTAGTAGGAAGGGAACCGATAGCTCGCGAAGGACGAAAAGGAGGGGAAAAGGATGTATGAACAATCACACTCGAAGATCGATAGCTTTAAGGAAAACATATATTTGGGACATGTAATCAAGGTCTAACCGAGCCAACACATCTCTCACCGGCACATTGGACTGCTTTCCTCCAGTCCGAAGGGAGTTTTAGAAATTCGATCTGGCGACAAGATACAACTCGCACGACCAAACAACATGTTCGATGTCGTGGTAACCATGGCCACAACCGCAGAGATTGCTGTCGGCAAGATTAAAACGAAAAAGCAGCGCGTCTAACGAACAGTGATTGGACATGAGTCGGGAGAAGGTGCGAATAAAGTCCCGACTCAAGTCCAGACTTTTGAACCATGGATTGAGGCTAACCTTAGGGATAATTGAGTGGAGCCACCGGCCCAATTCATCTTCGTTCCATTTGCGTTGCCAGTTAACGATGGTATTTTTACGAACTAAAGAATAAAATTCATTTAAGGCGATTTGAAGCTGATAAATTTCGCCTCCAATTGCACCTACCTTTGCTAATGAGTCAGCCCTCTCATTACCCGGAATTGAGCAATGTGAAGGGACCCAGACAAAGGTAATGACATAACAGCGTCTGGATAAAGCACTCAAAATTTCTCGTATTCTCTCAAGGAAGTACGGCGAGTGCTTTTCCGGCCTCACTGAACGGATAGCTTCGACAGAGCTCAGACTATCCGTTACAATGTAATAGTGTTCAACAGGTCGTGAGGCGATGCTGTCCAGCGCCCAGTGTATTGCTGCCAATTCAGCAATATACACTGAGCAAGGATACTGAAGACTGTGTGAGGTGCTAAAAAATTTGTTGAACACTCCAAATCCTGTGGACTCATTCATAGAGGACCCATCAGTAAAGTACATATTATCACAATTGACACGCCCATACTTTGCTTCGAAAATCGTAGGAACGATCCCCGATCGATGATAATCTGGAATTCCATGGATATCCTGCTTCATGGACAGATCAAAATGCACAGAGGAATTGATGTAGTCAGGAAAACAAACACGGTTGGGAATATACGAAGAAGGATCAACCTGCATGGAGACGAATTCATGATATGAGCTCATGAATCCTGAATGAAAATTTAGCTCGATAAGCTGCTCAAAATTTCCTATCACCAATGGGTTCATAACCTTACACCGGATGAGGAACCGAAGAGATAATAAATTGAAGCGATCTTTTAGTGGGAGTACGCCTGCCAAAACCTCGAGACTCATGGTATGCGTTGAGGGCATACATCCCAACGCAATACGGAGACTAAGATACTGAATTCGCTCGAGTTTAATGAGGTGTGTTTTGGCAGCTGATTGAAAACAGAAACTGCCATACTCCATCACTGAGAGAATAGTTGTTCGATACAACATTATAAGATCTTCGGGATGGGCTCCCCACCAGGTGCCGGTAATTGTACGGAGAAAGTTTATTCTTTGTTGGCATTTTTTACTCAGATACCTAATATGGGCCCCCCAAGTACATTTGGAGTCGAACCAGACCCCAAGATACTTGAATGACATAGCATGAGTGATCGGTTTACCCAAAAGTTGAAGCTTTGGTTTTGCTGGTCTATGCTTCCTAGAAAAAACCACCAACTTTGAATAAGTTCAACAAGCGATGTTTCGCCACATCAGGGAGGTTTTTCAACAAGTTGAACTTAATTCGATCCGATCCCGGAGCAGAATTGTTACATGAAAGGAGAACAAGAGAGAATTCTACCATCGAAAACTCAGAATCAAGATCGCACCTATCTTGTGGTATATCTCGAACAATTTTTTGCACGGGAGTGGAATCGGGACAAACCTTTCGTGCAAAATTAAAAATCCATTGATGTGAATATTCTTCGCTTTCATTCGTTGAAGAGCGATTTCTCATGTTTCGAGCCACTTTCCATAATTTTTTCATTGACGTTTCTCGTGACAAACCTCCCACGAAATTTCGCCAATAAGCACGTTTTTTCCCTTTGATCAAATTTTTGAACTGATTCTCAAAGGCTAAACGTTTGAAAATTTTCAGGAGTTCCACGTTTCCGAAAAGCTTTAAATGCATTCGATTTTTCTATATAAAGCTTGGAACATTGGCTATCCCACCATAGATTTAGAGGCCTTCGGGAAATGGTGGAAACTGGAATGGGTTTCGTTTGAGCGCGAACTGCGCTGTCATAGATTAAACGAGAAAGAAAGTTATACTCCTCCAATGGAGGTAAACCATCTCTGGAATTGATGGCTAGAGCAATCGCGTCCGCATACTTTTTCCAGTCAATGTGTCTTGTGAGGTCATATGCCATGTTTATAGATTCAGAAGAATTCGACCCAATGGTGATGGAAATTTTGATTGGCAAGTGATCACTACCGTTGGGATCCTGGATTACATTCCACTTGCAATCTTCTTCTTCTTCTTCAATGGCACTAACGTTCCTAGAGGAACTTCGCCGTCTCAACGTAGTATTACTTGCGTCATTTTTTATTAGTACTTAGTTGAGATTTCTATGCCAAATAACACGCCTTGAATGCATTCTGAGTGGCAAGCTCTAGAATACGCGTGATCACAGTGCAAGTCGGAGGAAATTTCTTTGACGAAAAATTCCCCCGACCAGAACGGGAATCGAACACCCGGCATGTTAGTTATGACGCTAACCACTCGGCCACGGGAGCACACTTGCAATCTAACGATGGTGAATTCGAGCAAAGCGAAAGGTCAAAAGCACTTGGGTTAGCAGGAGGTTTAGGTACAGGTGTTGTTTCACCAGTGTTCAAAACGGTCATATTGAAGCTGTTACAAAGGTCATATATCAACAATGAACGATTGTCGTCGTACTGTCCCCCCCAGGCAGTTCCGTGAGAGTTGAAGTCTCCCAAGATCAATCGTGGCTCAGGAAGAAGTGAGCACATGTCAACAAGTTGCTTGCGGCTAACCGTAGCTCTCGGAGGCCAATACAAGCTGACAATACAGAGGTCTTTTCCTCTGATGTTTGCATGACAAGCAACAGCTTCAATCCCTCCAATAGGTGGAAGGTTAATTCGAAAAAATGAGTGGCACTTATTGATCCCCAATAGCACCCCTCCGTATCTGTCATCACGGTCCAAGCGTATAATATTGAAATCATGGAAAGAGAGATCATCTCGCGAAGAAAGCCAAGATTCGGACAGAACAAAAACATCACAATTGAACTTATGAATTAAAAATTTGAATGTATCCAATTTAGGGATAATACTACGACAATTCCACTGTAAAACAGTGATATCTCCGACCTCTCTATTTAAATTAGACATCAAGAGAGATAATCATTGCAAGGAGGGGCCATGTTTGCATCAATTGTTGCAAAACTGTCTTCAATACTGGAAGCATTGAAATGACAATGGTTCTGATGGAGTCGGAAACGTTAAAACACTTGAAGATTTGATCCAAAAGGTCAGACAACTTTATAAATCCCGATTGGGAAGTTGAGCTGGATGGAAAAATAGGGACAGTTGGGGTTTTTGATGTCCCCTCGAGTGCTGGGTCGTTCGAAGGTGAACTATTCCCACGGAAGCCAGGAGGAACCTGATTTTGCTTGTCCGCTGCACTCGTTTTTTTAGGCAAGCTAACAGGGGATATCACCGGAGGCACTTCCCAGTAGTTAGTGAGGAGGAAACATCAGATTCAATGTCCATATCAAGACTCCCTCCCGCCTGGTTGTGATTACTTACTCTTCTTCTCCCTCCCGCTGGTTGTGATTACTTATCACTTCACTCTCGCAATAAAGGAAACACCGTTAGGGCGAAACAATCACTTCAGCGAAACCGATAACGGTATTGTTCCAACAGAATAACGGACACGAACAACTTTGCGTCCGGCGGCTTCGGACTGCGCGAGCTGACTGTGAACAATTTTAGAGGGTTACAAAAAGGTTACAAAAGAAGATCATTGCGTGTTAGTGAAAATCAAAGCATAAAATTCAACGTCACCAATTGAGAGTAAAATCGATTAATGGTAAAGGATGGCAATCCATCACACAAAATTCTTGTTTTTGGTGAGTTCGGCAATAGAATGTATAGAATAACTCTTGCTACGTTTTATGAATCTACTCACGATTGCCCGGAAATGACATACACCACCATTTATATGTGCAATGGGTGACACGTTTTCAATAAAAATTCACTGCAAGCGATGAAGATCAACTTAACGTTCGTGATAATCACCTGAAATTATTGACAGTAATGGAAGTGCCTGAATGCAGGCTTTTCGAAATTCGTTCATGCTGTTTTCGATCAATATACCAGACAAAGCTCATGCGTCTCGACTCTTGTGTTATGCTCATTATGACAGATATAGTGTTGAGTTTCAACAGAAGAGAATTCATCCGATACTGGGAAAAATCTAATTCCTTCATTCGTGAATAAATTTTGATAATTTGTGGCACTGGTGTGTATGTGATTGTGACGCACGTACTTTTCAATAAAATTGACTTAAATATACTACCACTACAGCAAATAAGTATCCCGATAAAAAGAACATTCCTTGTTGTTTTGTAAGTGTTCCAAGTTTTTTCCAAGTGTGGCTAAACGAATGTATATCACTGTAATCGAGTCGTAGAGAGAGATAGCGACTAAAAGCCCGACTGACCGTTGAGTCTTGTTGACGGAGGAACTGCGTGAAGAAGCCAAAAGTCATTTCCAAGCGAATACGGAGGGGACTTTCTTCATAGTCCGCTGACTATCCACAGTTGAATATGACTATGTCGAACCCTACGAAACACAACTTATGCAGCATCTTAAATATTTCAAATAAGAACTTTTGTTATTTTATAGGTGTCGATTTTCAGAATTCGTCGGCCCCCATAACCAATTTTCGTTTGTATCGACCCCTGGGAAACCGAAATCGACCCCAGGGGTTCGATATCGACCAAACTCTGACCTAGACAGTTGGAGTACGTGAATGCAAAGGGTGTAAATTTCATGTCTCTTATGAATCGGCTGACTAAATCGGTGCTCTACTTTCACATTGAGAGCTTAACTGGTAGTGGAACTGAAGATAAAATGTAGCACCATGAAAAATCATTGAAAACACAGTAATTGACAGGACTTTCTGTGATTATAAATTTAAGTATTATTATTTTTTTTTTAATTCCATTCAATGTATTTTAACACTGAAAATTTCGTTTGGAGGTCAGCTATCCCCATTGACGTCGTATGTACTTTTTTTTGGCACAATCCCAAATGAAATGAGAAAAGAAAACAGAAAGAGGTATCTGCTCGCATACATACGAACCATTTTTGAGCTTTTAAAACAGCTCATTATTTAAGCATTTGACCCTCCAGCTCACGAAATGGCATCATTTCTGCCAAAGATGAAATGTTTTCAGCCAACGATAGTTTGGGTGTAGCTACTGAGAAACCAACGTGACCCATTCAAATTGACAAAAAAGTCAACATCTAAGAAGGAGGAGCTATTTTCTCGCCAATTCGCCTCCAGTGCGCTGGAAGGCAGCAATGATCGGGCGGAGATTGATGCGGGAAACGATGGAACGATGGATGGAATGTCTGAAAATAACTTCTAGGCTACAGCTCTGGCTGGGGAATCAGCTGTGCTCTTCTCTTCTCTTGGAGTACCGAGGAGAGGAACGGCTAAAATCGGAAGTTGTCAATGAGCAAGATCGTTCGCAACCGGATTAAAATGTGAAACGATGCGTCAAATGGTGAAAAGAAGTTAGAATTGAAGCCTACAAACTGCAAAAAGTTCAACTCAGAGGACAACTTCGTGCGACTCCGAAGGTGATGTTAAAGGGGTATTCTAGTGTAGAGACACGAATTTCGGACGTTTTTTGAGCTCCGTAAAAATAACACAATGAATATTTTTACTATACATTAGATTATCATCTGTTCATCTATCTTTTAACAATAACACAAAAATTGAACGGCGAAAAAATATTTATAACTAGAATAGTTACAAGCTGATGAAGTGAAGAGGTTCAAAAAATCATGTCATGGCGCACACGATTCCAGCCCTTCTGGTTGCCTGAAACAAAAAATCTCACAGATTCTGAATCAGTAAAGATGTCGCTATCCCATGAACCTCGGACAAGTCAAAAACATCTTTTTTTTGATAAAATGACGGCCGTTTGAAAATTTGAGAAAATACTCAAAGTACATCTACTATGGTGTACCGCGACAAATTATAACAAAATTCTATCCCCTGCGTAACAAAAACTTTGGGTGTATAGAATTTATTAGAGTTCTCAAAACTGTTTTTCGATGATTATTTATTGAACTTTGTATTATCAAATACGAATTCGAATTTCAACATACAATAATGTCTTAGTACTGAATGGTCCACAACAACGCTATAGAAATCAAATGAAAGATAGATGATAACGTTAATTGGATTTGCTATGTTTGAAAAAACCGAAAGAAATCGATTTCTCATTTCTTCCTGATATTTTTATCCACTACATCTACATACATCGAAATACTAATTTCTCTGTAAAATATTCCATGTAAATCCATGCAAATTATGCTTTAAAGAGATTTATATCCCATCTTCATGGGTTGATATTTCACAATTTTAACGCATTTCAAAAATCGCCTAAAAATTTCGACTTCGCGCTCTGTTCCTTAATTTTTTTTTCGAGTGTGAAAAAGTTCTATTTCCATTTCCGATAAATTTATTCATTTCCCTCCTACAACTTGTATACATTTTGACCCATACCTTTTCTCAGACTCTTTTCCGGCCAACGAAAATTTGGCTGAAAATGGATGAAAGTATTCTCTATCCAATGAGTATTATCTCAAAAATGTGTTTTGGGTCCTTTCAAATAACTTTTTTCAATTTTCTTTAAATGAATTTATTTCCCCCATACAAGTTATATAGGTTTTGGGCTATAATTCTTCTTAGACCCTTTTCTGAGCAATGGGGATTTTGCTAAAGATAGATACAAATATTCTATGTCGAATAAGTACTATCTCGAGAATGTATTTTAGGTTTTTTCGAATAATTTTTTTCAATTTTCTTTAACATAATTAATTTCTTCCACACAACTTGCCTTATAACTTTTCTCCACCCCTTTCGATTAAAAAAATTGTGGCTGGAAGATAGGTAGAATAACTTCGATAACTCTATTCGAATAACTTTTTTAGATTTTCAAAATTCTGTAAATTTTCCTATATTGACCCATGCTCACGTTTCAGTCTATAACTTTTCTCTGTCACGATCAAGAAAAAAATTAATTATGTGGAAAGATGAGTGATTCAATTCTCTATCTAATGAGCATGATTGTTACTTGATAAACAATAAATTTATTTCAATTGAAATAATTAATTATTCATTAAATCCAGCAAGACGTTGAACAGAAACTTGCACGTAACAAAAACTTTTATCCGCTAATTTCACACAACTCCGTAAAGAAGGAACGCGAAAACGAGATATCTCGTGAGCGGTCCGCAAAGTGTTAATAAAACAGATCTTCACACAAAATCTTCAACTCAAATTTAATCATAAATAAAAAAAACCATCGAGTGGAAACATCTGATTTCATTCTTTGTGGTAGCAAATTACCCTTTCATTCTGCAGGTAATATTATAAAACGACAAAAATGTTCGCCATGCCGGTAAGATGATTTAGACATACTATCATCTATACATCAAACTGTCAAATTTAAACATACCCAAACACACACATACACACGAATAAAACAAGTTTTTTTTCCCGAAGAGAGACACAAGAGACACATACACATGCAAATGCAGCGATGAACACGTTCCACATATCACTTTCCCTAGAAACTAAGATCTATCTGAATTAGAATTTGAATTTCTATACTGGTTAAATAGACAGCATGAGAGTTCTATTCTACAATCCTTCCTAGAATTAATCGTTTGTTGTTATGCATGTTCAATTTTTGAAATTGCCTCAGTTATAACATTTCTTCGGAATGGCCGCCTCGCCGCATCCGCAGATCACGATTGACTTACATAGCTGTACTTGTTTCTTTTCTTTCTTTTTTTCAAGTAAGCTATCGATCACTAATCTCGTCTGTTTTCTTTTCATTTTCCCTGCTCCCGGAATGCAAACAAACTGGAACCCACAGCTGCATCCGAGCGTTGTTCCGAAAACGCAAGAAATACTCAAATGCGAGCTGCTATCTGTGCGCCCCATCACCATCATCAGCAAGTACCTGTCTGCCAGAACACAGGGCCTTGACTGAAGAGCACCGCCTTGACTCCTAACTCGTTTACCAACTCGCAGTACGTCAGCATCGGACATGACGCCGATGAGGACGAAGCCGACGATGGTACAAAGGCCGAGCAGCCGTCGCAGCAGCAGCTGCACAAGCATTCCCATCATCACTGCAGCAGCCGAAGCACAACGCCGGGCACAAGCCGGAAGTGTGACAGCCTGAGCAGAAGTAGGGTTAGCTTGCGTAGCGAAACGGCAAGCAGTTCGGCTGGTGGACACAGCCATCACCATCACCATCACCACCACCGTCGGCAAGCGAGCAGCGCCAGTAGCACAAGCTGCCGGCCGAGACAAACGAGAACCGATGATGAGGAGACACCGGAGGAGGAAGCGGCGGGCACCACGGCCACCTGCACCGAAGACGAACGCCATCCGGAGAGTGCTTCGACGATGTATGTCGAAAACTGTCACTGTTCGCGGGGAAACCTCAACACGACGGACGACGATGAAGAGATCCAGCAGTTTTTCGTCGTGAGCCGAAGTGCATCCCGCAGACCGTCGAACGTGAGTTGCACATCCCGTGTCAGCCACCGTAGCAACAGAAGCACTCCCCGCAGCGGCGGAAGTCGTTCCAAGCGGGCAACCCCACTCAGTGGTGTCAGCTGCTGCTCCCACCATTCTCACCATTCGCAACAGACATACAGGAGTCGAGGAGGTCACGAATCACCATCCTTTCTGCAGGACAGCGGATCCAACGCCACAATCTCTAACTTCAACATTAACCCTGCCAGATTCCAGTGCAGTTACTACACCGCCGACGAAAGCGAGAATTCCTACTGCTCGATCAGTGGGGAGAACATCCGACAAATTCAGACCCAGACGCAGATCCAAACCGCCCTGGAGATGCAACAGATGGAGGTTGGGCATCTCCGTCAGCCGCCACTCGTTGACAGCAAGCGTGAACAACGGTCACGGCTACAACCACTACCACTGCCGCCACCCGATGGCAGTGATTACAACGACAGCAATCAAGACAACAGCACCAACGGGTCGATTCTGTCGATCATTGAGAGTACCTCCAGTGACCAGCCGGGGGGTTCGACAACGACCAGCACAACGACGTCCACGACGCAAAGACAGCTACAACATGTCGATGAACGCGGGGCAAAAAACGGCAGTGCTGGCAGCCTGATGATCCTGACACCGTCCAAAATAACCATTGAAAACATTGGCCAACTGTCGGAGCTAGCTGCCAGCAATTACGAGTTTGACGACATAGACGTAGACATTCCGGAGATATTTCATTCCCCCTCGCGGATCAAGTGGAACTTTCTCGACGGGCTAGACGAGAACAAGTCCAACAAGTCCCGGATCAGTTCGATATCCAGCCTGGTGGACGCCGGCAGTAGTGGTCGTGGCCGCAGCGGGACCGAATCTGGAGGAGCGGATGTGAGCGAAACGGCAAGCGAACGGAGACGGGACGACAGCAGTGACAACGACTACAGTCCGAACCGAATCCAGCAGCAACCGCTGCCACCGACACCACCACCGCAAAGTTCCTCCAGCTGCAAGATCGAAGAACTGCTCAAGAAATCTTCGCCGTCGGCTTCGTCCGAGTTCAAAACCGTTTCCATCTGGCGGGCGGAAAATGACGACGAAGCGAACGCCATCATATTTCACCACGAGAGTGAAATCGTAGAGAACTGCTGTACGAACCATTTTTTAGACCACAGTAATTATGACATCTGTACGGTAGATAATTGCGACTATCTGATCAAAAATAGTGACGCGCCGAAGGGCGACCGAAAGGATAGTTTGTGCAAGAGTGAGGAGCGGTTGAATAATTCGGTCGCGCTGTCCTGTTCGGCCGTCAACAAACTGGAATTGAAGCAGAGGAATATTTTCACTTCGACACTGTCGACTACTACCAACACTACGGCGACGAACGTTTACAGCATCATATCGCCCGATTTGAAACGCTTCGAGAAGCAAACCAACTTGACGAGAAATTCGGTGAACTTGAGCCACAACATGTCGTCCCCTTCGTCGACATCGTCTTCGTCAATCTTCCTGGGCAACTACAATCAAACCTATCGGAACATCAATCAAAACAACGGCGACGACAAGCTGTTGAACACGTACACCTCGAGGCCCCGGTCGTACACGACACGATCCGCAACCAATGTTAACAATGCCAACTTCAACAACACCCTTGACCCCGGCAGTGGTCATCGGCAACGCGCCGGAAGCTCGGCTTCCCTCAACCATCAGCCCCCGTTCAGTATCACCTCATCCTCGGCAACCGCTGCAGCCGCCACTCAGTTCTACAACAAATCCTACCACATGAACCTAACCGCACAGAACAGGCTGTACTTCCACGCGTACTCGAACATCATTCGCGAGCAGGAACAATGTCAGCACCATTCACCATCGCCGGCCCAATCCGAGCAGTCCGCCGCTGCCGTCGCCGCCGGACAGCCACCGCCACCTTGTGCCCAGTGCCAGGAACTGTACGGCTGTTCGATGTACTATAGCGGTAACGCAACCAACGAAGAGTGCACCGGCGGAGGAACCTTCAACGACATCACCAACACCAGCAGCAGTGCCAGCCTCACCGGGTCCGGAACGGGTCGGCGCGGGCTCGGAGCTCGATCCGGTACGGCTCGCTGGCGACGCAACGTAAGCCACTCGCTGCGGATCAACGGACTGGTGCGGGTCGTGCGAACCAGGGCCCGCAAGTGCGCCGAATACATCCGCCAGAAGGAGCATCAGAGCAACACTCGATTCCATCGTCGAAAGTGAGTGAGTGAGTGAATGTGTGTGCGTGAGCCTGTGTGACTGACTGATCGAAACAGCGAGAGCGAGCGAGAGAGTGACAGTTGTTTTCGTTAAGTACTGTTTATGAGTTTTTCGTTAACCATTCGTCAAAACATCGCCACGTGGCGATCAAGTGATGCTAGTTCGTTTCTTTGTTTATCTTCGGGCTCTTCGCGCGTCTAAGGATGGAGTGAAGTATTAGCAGCAGTGCGACCAGTCCCGGAGGCAGACAAGAATTAGTCTTAAGCGAAGCCTACATGAATTATAATAATGACTAGCTCGTAACGTATTCTAGGCTAAGGCTAGCGAGTAACAATGCACTAGGAAATTAAATTTAGACTAACTAATCACTACAGAGAAGAATAAAAAATAATGCTATCGAAAGATCACAGCGAGACAGCGAGCGCTCGGAGGGACAGCTTCCGGACATTTTGGAAGCCGCGATGTTGAGTGAAGAACCAGAAGAAGAAAGGTAGATTCGTCAGTAGGTGAGGGGCAGGCCCGATCGATAGGCCAAAACGAAGAGATATTACTAAGTAGTCAATACAATTGATAAATGTAAAGAGTAACATTAATCGACATTAAGTTTTTTGTACATCTTTTTGATATTTTATTTTACAAAAAAAAAGAACAGATACGAACTAAGTAGCTTTGTCTTTGCACAAATTAATTAAACAGTAGAAGACGGCAAGAGTTTGAAAGGCCGGATTCCAGCCGGATTGCTCTTGCTCTCGCAAAATTAATTCAAAATGCTCTCATCGAGGAGACGGGTAGTGGAACACGTATGTAAAAGTGATAACGCGATTTAATATTGTGAATATAGATAATTCCAAACACAAACAAAAATTACGAGAAAGAAAAACTAATACTGATTTTTGTTTTGCGAAAATGGTATGGAAATGAACACTTGTATAGAATAACAACCACTATAGGATCGATGGCATAAGGAAGTGTTTTTAAAACAAATTACTGAACGCATCAGCAGCAGCAATGCTGCTATAAACTTGTTAAATAGTTCATTTTTACCGCCGATGGAAGCAAGGTTTAACACATTAGAAGAAACGCAGTCGGGAGGACATGAAAGTTATTATCATCACGAACATTAAGCAGTTAGATACACTTAGATATGAGATCATATGAGACGAGGGCGATGAGAGCGCGAATGGAATTTAGAGCAAACAAATGTAAATCGTAACGTATAATGGAAACAAAACAATTTTTTTCTAGAAAAATACGTTTTCGAATACTATTTCCGATATAATTTGCGAATTTTTACAAACCACACACAAAAAAAAACAGTTTTCAATTTTACGTACGAGCTTCCGTTGTGATGTGGCGATCGAACCAAACAAACCAAAACCATAAAAAAAAACAACAATTGAAGGCTTGTTTCGACGTATTGAGTAAATAATGGAATTGGTTTTTACACACGAAAATATAGGTCGTAAAGGAAAATAGAATGGCGAAAATTCTAAACTAAACCGTGCAAAAATTTTGCAGAATAGATTGTAAGGTTCCAGGGCAAACTGTAAGCGCGTTTCGTGTCAAGTGCTGAGGATATTCCGCTGCTCTAAACGGTTTGGAAGTTGATGCAAAACATTCGTCGGACAGAGTTGGATTTTGACTACATCGAAAACTCTTGAATAGCTTGTCCATAGCCCTGCTATACTCTTCTCGGCATGGTTTTTACAACCTCATCTCGCTTTTGCTTAGCCATCTGTTGAATCAGATCACTGGATAGGTTTTGAGCATAGAGAGAGGTAGAATATGAACTCCGATCCAATTTCTACCACTTCCGGAATGGGCTTTTGTTAGGTCCTGTTGGAACGACCACTTTCTACATCCGAAATGATCATATTTCTCAGAGCAGCAGGGTACTTGCTAGAACATGTTTATGGTACTTAGCTTTTCTTTTTGACTCCACGGTTCAAAAATACCAATGGGAGCTCACATCAACAGTCACAGTTATCAGGGGACCTTTTTGTCGAATACGGTAACGGCCCTATCATTTGGCAGATAGAAAAAATTACACGAGGTGTTGAAGTATGAAGAATAATCTTTTTAACAAAACACACGTATATTACATTGTAATGAAAAACTATACTTTATTCAAAGTCTTTCCCATCGATAGGCATATTTCTTTCCTAACTAACGGGCAATTTGTGGATACTATGCCAAAAGAACTGTTCTTCTCTCAAAACAAAACATGTCATTTCCCACATTTTCCACGCTTATCAACAAGTACGTGTCCCATCTTTGCGAGTGTGTGGAGCCGGAAGAAGCCATGCTTGGTGATGAAGCTGCTGGTGAAAAAGCTTCCCAACCAGATGACCCTTGCAAAACTTAATCGGACTTTCAGTGCGTGATTGAGCATGCAACAAAACCCCTTTGTGTTGACTTTTTTGGTACTCTGGTCATTTTGAGCAGAGCATCGTTTTCCGTCCATAGCGATTTAGCCGTGCGACCGATGTTGATGGATCCTCAGGACTTACCCAAGATCTTTTAGGCTTATGATTCTCGAAATGAATCCACTTTACATCGCTAGGCATAATTCGATGGAGAAATTACATCTTGGATGACGATGGAGATATGATGACACTTTCCCATGTTGAAGGCCATGGGCCGTATTGAGATGACCTTCTTGAGCAACATTCAAATAATTCGCGAGTTGTTGCGTTTGAGTGTCAACATCGTCCGAAAGCGATTGCATGGTACTGTCTTCGATCTTTTTCGGAGGTTTTCACGCTCTTCGTTTCACTTGAAGCCCTTCAAATTTCAAAGAGCATGCTCATCGTAAGCTTCGACAAGCATACGAAATAATTCTGCGGTTGTTTTTTCTAAATACGAGCAAAAATCAAAGTTGACCGCATATCTTACTTTTCCAGACATTAAAGTCGACATGTTCGAATCTCTTCAAACCTACACTGCACAGTAAAACTTGTTCTGTTTTTGAGTTGAAATCCAAGGCAAGACAATGTTGCCAATAATACATTATGATGAGAACTGCATTGACAGTTAGAAGCATTTGTTTACAGAATCTGGTTGCACATTCATGTACGTGCCTTTTCTACACGAAACGTTGGACCACACTATAAGTGGATATTATCCGTAGCCCTTCTTCTTCTTCTTCTGTAGGAGGCTTGAACCACATTAACTGGATATATTGTAGTACATCTGAACTTTTTCAACCCCTGCGAACTTTGAATGTGACTATGACAGTGACTACCCTCACCACCAGGGCCTTATAAAATCACTCCCATTGACATATCGTTTCTCAATAATTAACCTTCTATATTTCGAGTTGCACCGTATTCATGCTGGATCAATAATTGCAAAAATTGCTGTTCTTTTTCTGAGCTTAATGAATAAAATACATCTTCTCTTTCGCTCATGTTCAATCGTTCAATTTTTTCACACTGAAGCGAAGTTTGTAAGCGTCATTTTCAGAGCGAATTGAAACATTGATTTATTCGAACTATTTATGTTCCAAGGAAAGTTTCGTTGTCGTATTCGGAACGTACTCGCTGAAACAAATGAAAACGGTGTGGTGAAAGATGCAGAGTTGCCCAACATTGATGTAGTGTTGATGTAGTGGAAAACGTGATGCTCCGGGGTAATCCATTTTGGTTTGATGTAACTGGAGAAACTTCCAATTAAATAGCTGCGAGTGACACTTTGACGGTGATAATAAATATAGCTCATTCGAGCAGTTTCAATTCTCAATGAAAACTTCTGAAATAAAAAAAAGCAGAGAAATCGATTTTTTATTTCGCTCCGATATATTGTCCACTACATCAACACAAGCCCAGATAAAAATGTGTTCGTAGAATATTCCAGAATATGAATGTATAAGCTTTAAAGGGATGTGTATTCCATCTCCATGCGTTGATTTTCCAGGAAGTTACAGCGTTTCAAAAATCACCTACAAAATTCGACTTCGCACTCTGTTCCTCATTTTTTTTGTCGAGGGTATTTTATCTTTCTCCTCAACAGTATAAGTATGATTTCGATGCGAGTAGCGTTAGTTCGTCAATTGGATAAGACTAATTTCCAATAATCCGTTGGAAATATTGTTTGATGGATTTAATCCCAGTTTTTCACAGCCCTCCAAAAATAAGGAGCCCATCGGAATGAAGTTAGGGCTGATTCAAGAGTCGAATCGTATCCCTCCCATTCATCGGTTTCAAACTTCGTAGATATCGGCGACATAATTTACACACTTCACGATCGACCCCGACGTAACCCACTCTACATTGTTGTGTCGAATCGGTCCCAACAAATGGTGTCGACAACGATGCCGATATCGTGCCATTTTGCAATGATTTTGTCGACCTACCCTTCGTATTCGACAACCAATTACGAGCCAAGGATGTGCCAATCTGGCACCACGTCGACCGATCGCAGCACTGCTTGAATCTTATTGTAGCTTTGTTTGTGTTCAAGAAAATTAAAATAAAAAGTGCAGAAAAGCGTTCTTTATAATCATTTTATTATACGCATAAGACGATAAGACGATAAGCTGATCATTCAACTCTGGTAATACCATCATCATTCGAAGCATCCTCCTCATTAAATTCGTTAACATCACCGGCCGGGATTTTCATACGTTATAATGAGAGAGAAAGAGCAGCAGCAACAGCTGTAATAAAATAAATTTTAAAGCCTAATCTTCTATCGTCTTCGCTAGTAATACCATTCTATTTATTCTCCTCAGTTTAGCCGTAATATATCGTAATTAATCGTTTCATCTTATTCACATCCTCGCTAATCATTCTTCAATCACTGGTGTTCCAGCTGCATGTTCTCCAGGACGGGTTTGGTGCATGAAATTTGTGCCGCAACAGCTGAAATAAGATGAAGTTTACTTTTGAGAATAATGAAATTATAAGCCTACCGTGCAAGTCATTTGATTTGGGAAATTACCTTTTGCTGTTGTAACCATTCAACCACTGCTTCAATGTTTTGTTTTTAAATGTAGCACTCGCTTTCGTGTTTTAAATGACAGCTTAGCGAGAAAGAGAGAAAGCAAAGCTACAGTGATCGCTCTGTTCAAGTTATCTTGTAGAATTATAGCTGAAACTATAGACATTGTTGCTTGCGGGAGGCAAGGTGAGGTAATATTCCAGCACTTTTGTAGCACTTTTCGTCGCTCGGCCGACATAACTGCTCGAAAATATAGGAATCTGGGAAGCTGTTACAATATCGTGTTGAAACTCGATTACCTGAGGGTAGAGATGGATATTTCAGAGAGCGGCTCAGAGCCGTGCGCTCAATGGAAAAAGCCGACTCATTTTAGCGGCTCGACGGCTCTTTTCAAGAAACGGTTTTCTCTGATTTATTTCCATCACAATAATCTTCATTACATATTTTAATTTATAAACATTGTGTTTTCAATGTTATCTGATGAAAGTCTACTACGTCTTTCACTGTAAACTTGTCCTGCTTTCATAAAAATCGCCCACATGGTACTGAATAAAGATGTGCCTTTCGCTCTTGAGCTGCTCCGAAGAATCGACTTTTTGAAGTCACGGAATCCCGGAACAGCTCGCAAAAAAAATCAAACAGCTCTTCAGCTCACTTTGATAATGATGCAGGAGAGAATAGAGCTATAGAATTGTAGAGAGTGTGTGAGCGGGTGTCATACAGCTGGCTGTAAAATTCAAATGAACTGACCGCCTCTCGCTCTCCGTGTTATGACATCAGTTCAGTTTCATTTGTTCCTTGTCTTTTCAACTGTTATATTCGTGTAGACGGCATTGAGCTTTGTTTACCAGTTTAGGGGCGCCAAAAATAATAATTGACCTTCAGGCAGAATGAACAGTTTTTAAAATTAAAATTATGAATGAAAATTAACATCTGTGTATCAAATTAGTACTCTATTTCAATGAAAACACTTTGTTTGTAAGCGGTGAAAAAAACTCATAAGAAAATTCCTTTTGAAGACAATTTTATATTATAATGAAACGTCTCAGTAAAAATGTCGGAAATGTATAGACAAATGGTTAAATAAGAGTCAGGAATAAGTGTTTTAAGCAATTTAATAACATAATGTGATAAAATTTATTTAAATTTTCACATTTTTAAACTGGCTTCGTGTCTTCTAACCTGATAAAGATTGCACTATCGAGTTTGGGACCCAAATTGAAAGTCGCCACCAGACGTCGACACTGACAACTGAGCTGAAGAGCTGTTCATAAAGAACAGTTCTTTTAGATGAGTTGAGCTGATCTGAGTTGTTCATCATGATGAGCTGGATTGCACACCTCTAGTACTGAAGTCGTCGCAATACATACACTGCGTTTCACAACTATAGAACCACTCATTTTTTCTGGGTTTCCAGGAATATGTAAGAAGTCGAAAACACCGAAGCCAGTGGATCCATTGAGACAAGACCCATCAGTCTTTTCATGCAATTTTCATGCAAATTCATTTTGGTACTTTCCTTTAACCTATTGGTGTTGACTTCCAATTTCCAACTTCACAAGTTGTCCAATTATAGAGTTTTTGAAACAACTCGACGCTTTTTTCAGTTCATCAACACATCAACAGACTCGCGGCGAAGACTACGTCTTCTATTTCCACATCTCGAGAAGGGATGTAAATGTGATACTCCCTATTAAAAACATTGTAGTTAACAATCTTGTTTATCATAACTCGGTGCTTCTACACGTAGTTTATATGGTATCTATTTATGTATCGAGACGTCCGGATACTTACGCCGCAAATATTGGGCCGAATTAAAACAGCCCAATGATGCAATGATGCATCCGCGCAAAAAAAATCAAAAAAACTGATCTAATGAGTCAGAACAAAGTTGTTTTTTTAGAACCCTATTCGGGTTGCTATACAAAGACGGCAGAAGCTATTAAATTGTATTTTTTTATCTATTGAAGAGATACCGATGCGATGCTGAACGGAACCAGATGGATCCAGCGTCGCCGGAGGGGTGCTGCTTTATCTGTTCCGGATGTTTTAGGCACTTAATTTGCCACGAGAGTGCGAAAGGAAAAACAAACGAACCAAAAATCACTTTGCGAGGGCGAATCAAAGCTTCACTAGCTTAGATACTGTAGTGGAAAACAAATAATGTACATTCGTTTATTGCAAGCGATCGACGAGGAATGATTTTCTTTTTTTTTAGCCCACAATGTAATGCATGCTCGTGCTGTTTAGTCCTAACCTAGAAATTGTCGGACAATCGCGCGGGTGCTAAGGTTGACCGACTTTTGGATACCGGTCAATTCCTTCTTGATGTTCGGCACCTTTAGCGCTTCCAGAAGCGTCTTCGGGACAGTTCCAGTTCCAGAGAGAACGACTGGAACAATTCTTGGGACCTGCCTTAGTCCACATAGTTTCTTGAGTTCCACGGCCAATGGTTTGCGACCGCAGGCAAGCTATGTTGTCGGCTTGTATTACTGAGGAGAGCTCACCACGCATTAGCCACAGATTCGATGTGGCCTTGTCGACGTGTGGTCGTTCCTGTTGGTAGGAGTGGGCACCACGTATTATCTTTTGCTTTCAACCCGTAATCTTGTTCTCCACTGTCCACAGATTGCAGTTAACGCAGATTGCCAAGTTCAAAGCACTGTTACTCTATCAGCGACACGGACAGCTCGGTATAACGCATTTTAGTTGGCGCATTCGACGAAATATTCGCGCAGTTGTCGTACTCGGGCAGCACACAGTGCGGAAGTGTCGACGATTCTAAATTCCCCTTCTTCGCATGCTAGTGTCACTCTTTATAGTGCCGACTGAGGATGTGCATTCTCTCTGAATGTTTTCCTCGTCCTCCTCTTAAGATCTTTGAGATCAACTTTGTGTTCAGTCCGAGAAGCACACTGAAGAGGGAAACAAATCAGAACGTAAATCCCACCCCGACAACAGTAGCAGCTATATTCATCGATGGCAACACAACCACATCAGCGGTGGCACCAACACCAACAGCAGGAGAAAATTAACAATGGCATCATTCATACAAGTGTAAATAGCAAATCAGTGAATTACCCAAGGAAAATGAATACAGTGTAAACCTTCCACGACCCGGTTGTCCCCATGAGTGGAGCAGCCAATAGGGCTCTTGCTACACATACATGCAAAGCATGTGTTGAGCACAAATCGTTTGTTTACATTCGTACTTTCTACTAGTGCGAAATTCTTCATAGAACTTACACGAACCTTGTGAAACAGTTAGGCAAGATATTTCAAAACAAAAGGTTTTATGTGACGCATATTATTTAATTATTTAAACAAAGCTCAATCTTGTGGATCCATATCAATCCTATGCAACGATCACTTGCCTGCCCAACAGATTACTAATACAATATTCCCAGCAGACGGAACACTTTACTTTACTTGGCTCCGCGAAAGTGTTGCTCGCATGTATCTTGCTGTCTGCGTTCAGGAAAGTCTTCTGGACGCAGTCCATTCGACACAAGAACTTGTCTATAAGCAACGTCTATGGTTTCGAGTGACGAATCCCTGTGAGTTCTAGAAAACTAAGATATTCAAAGGATACGCCATGAATATCCCTAATAACTAACTAAACTAAATGGCGATGTCCCTGTTTATATCTTCAACAACTCACACTGACGTGATTAATCGTAAACCTTGAGATCATCCATAATAAAATTTTCATGACAATCATGACCGTTCTGATTAAGTGTGCTACTGGGAGGGTTAGGCGCCAGACAGAACCGAAACGGGCTGAAGGAATTGCATCGGAATATTAAAAACCTACCGATAGTCGAAAAAGATCATACTCTTTCTCCCCATTTCCAACGTGTCACTTCATTTGTGGCGCTTTATATGAGAGGTACACATATAGAAAAGAGGCATTAAGACGTTGACAGTCGGAACATCGCAAACAGAACGGAAGCGATTTGTTTATCATAGTTTGGCACACACCCACATCTATAAGGTCTCCCTGCGCTGACCAGAGGAATACCTAGTGATCCCCGATAATCGTTCGATTAATCGATTAATCGAATACTTCCTACAGTAATCGATTATTAATCGAACGAATACTGCACAACCAATAATCGATCCAAACCCAGAGCAAAAAAACCGTACGGCCGCTGCAGTTTTATCCTGAAAATCGATCATTATCTTTGACGTTCTCCTAAATTTCTTAAAGAAGCTCAATGCCGTCGATGCGAAATGAGCTTCGTTTATGAGTTTAGGTGAGCGTAAAAGATAATAATTGATTTTCAGGCGGAATGAACACTTTTTTGATTCCAGATGGCTTTCTAACAAATGAGAAATATTAGTCTAACTAATTTTTTCTCTTAGTTTGACGATTAATCGATTAATCGATTATTTGGAACGATTAATCGTATCGAATAACAAACTGCTGAAAAGTATTCGATTAGTGGATGAACGATTAATTCCAAAAATCAGGGATCGCTAGGAATACCTCCTTATTGCTCAGGGTACGTATATGACAAGTTAGTCTGGACTGACCAGTGCATCAGTAACAGTGAGGCTGTGACGTGTTAGCTTTGCAAGTATCACGGAGCGGTATAATGAATTTGTCTGAATAGGTTTATTTCTTTTGTATTTTAGCAAAATGTATGCATTTATTCATTGCTGCGTAAAGACAATCTATTTAGATTTTTTTTATAATCAAAACTAGGGGAAATTGTGGTTCGGTAATTCAAAGTTTAGCTTCCTGAAGCTCTCTGTAGCTCTCCGATACCTCCTACTGCAGTTCTTGAATTAAGTTATCAGAACTAGCAGAATCACTAGGTTTTTCATTAGAGATGTTGATAGGGCTGCCCCCGATTTCATTTGGCGGAATATCCATCTCGGGATAGTCATGTTTCGTCCCATTAGAAAATTGGACCAATTCTGCGGATGTAATGGATGATTTATGATTTTTTACTCTTGCATGATGTCAATCAAGACCTTTCGGCGAGCCGTCCAGTTTGGATTTCCCGAGGCATGAGAATCGTTGGCCTTTCTGACAGTAGGAACTGCTAAAAAAAACAGTTGTGTAATAACTTTAATATGGACTTGTTCAAATTTACCTGTTTGTATCAGTTTTTGACGATATTGTACTTCCAAGCCATCGATATGAATAAAACAATCTGAACTGAAGTGAAGCGAGCAAATGTACATGTTTTTAGTATTGCAGTTTAGGTCCTGTCCAAACAATCAAAGCCATTTCTTCCGAATAGTCACATCCCTTGGGGATCGATGGAATGATAATTTGTGGGATATGTTTTCATAATTCGAGTTGGACTCGAGCCCGGGCATCAATGACGGAATACTCACGCATCCGGGTGTCGCACATCGTGCCATAGAGTTATCTGAAAATAGAAACATTTTATATATATTCCTTCGCAGTCGAGCCGCCGTGAAAATACCATTTCAAAAAGCAACACAGAAACAACACATCCTGGGTACTAGTTCCATTATTTTAACTTTATTGGTTCGCTCCTCTATCTCACGCATCATTGACGTATGTTCAAATAAAAAGTAGCAAAACACATAATATTCGCAACAAAAAAAAACTTGTTATGAATTGCTTTACGATCGCTGCTTTCCGTCAAAGCTAAGATGTCATAGTTGAGAGTGTATAAATGAATCGTGTCAGACACACTTCGAGTCCAGGATACCTTGCCATAAACGTAACCTGCTTATTGCTATTTGCTAGTTCATCGATTGACTAAAGCTCCCAAAAAGTACGCGCCTATCTAATATAAGAGACTGCCCTGAATTCATGTTACTGTTTCCTCGGTTTTGGGAACTAACATGTTTGTGGCTACTGAAGCCATGTTTTGTCTATCGGGGACAGTTTCTATTCTCAATAAGATTATACCATTGCTCAACAATTACTTATCGGTAAACTTCCGTTTGCCTTCAATGCTTTCGTTCGAAATTCTACGAACATCCAACAAAAAAATCAAGACTAGAGGAGATGCACAACTCTGTCCGATCGAATAGTTTCACTGACAAATACTTCTAATTTAGTATTGCGCAAATCGTTTTGTTAACCGTCAAAGTTGATTTTGGAACTGCAAACAAAAAAAAAGTATATATAAATATAAAAATAACGAAAACAATATAGCGGTAATGCATGAAAATAAATCTTAAAGAAAATAAATATTGTAATTTTGATGCACTGCCAAAATGGTTTTTAAAAGATACAAACGTATAGGGTTAAATATAAATCAAGTAATGGTGAATAAGAAATTATAGTGGATATAATTTACACAAGTTTCAAAAAATGCCACCAAATCAATAAAAACACTCGTTGACTTATTACGGAGACAAAAAGATAGCAAATATTTCCACTTGCAAGGTTTAATCTCAAACGAACGGAATGTGAAAGATAAACATATGGTTAGAAAAAATAATAAATCCTTTGATTTTTCCACCGCCCGCAAACCATCATACACACACACACACACACACTTACATATATACAAATTGCTCACACACAAAACTTTGAATCCAATCCAGAAACTGACACCAACACACATACACATTCGAAGCCGCTGACGCTCATTAGTCTCTACCTTCCCCGCTCACTTGTTGCTCGACATCAATCGACGAAACATGACGGATGACGTCGTCATATCTGCTCACCACTGCCAGAAAATCAACTACTACCATCAAGTGAATTGAATCGGGTCGAGGACTCACTGAGAGTCACGCAAGAGAGAGAGAGAGAGAGAGAGAGAGAGAGAGTAATCGAAGCAACCAACGAATGAAAACTGCAAATGAACAACTGTTCCACAAATGAGACGTCATCTCGGCACACGGCACCCCACCCACAATCTGTCAAAACAACGCCCTCTAGTAGCAGTTTCTGGAACCAGTCTTGGTGCACTGATTTTATATTCGACTATGATCGTTAAAGGGTACGAATGCAAAAATAAATTACAAAACATATTTTGTTTGGTTTTTATATTCGAGATTTCTCCTTCGCTGAGAATTACTCATACGAGTTCGAACAATACGAGTGTCAGTTATCAACAAAAAAAAAAGAAAGAGAAGTAATAAGAAAAGTTTAACACATATTCAAAACCAAAAAAAAGTAAATAATGTACAATTCATAAGAATGTTTATGGATTACTCTAACCTTTGGGGGGAACACGTCTCGATATTCACAGCCCAGCCCCAAGGAATTCACGAATTGACCATTAGCTGTTGAAAGTGGCTATACTCAACTTTAATCATTAGCTAAAAGCGAAACACAAAAAAAAAACATAGCAAAAGACGATAAGCAACCAAGGCAAATAAAGATAAAAACGTTCACTCGAATTATGATGTAGTCAAATCGAACAAGATTTTGTTGCATCTGTTGAAAAACATAAGTAAAATCACGTAAAACGAACAAACGCAAGCAAAACCAGCCCGACCGTTGGAGGGGGAGAACGACTATAGCAGAGTAAACCACACATTATGCGCTTTCCAATAATCGGAAAATTCACAACGGAAGGAATCACTCTCACGTCAGCAAAAGTAAACCAGCGTAAAACAAAAAAATCACACTCACACGTAACTAACAACATACCGTAGCGTAATTTGAGAGAATACGAACAAAACAATATAGGGCAAACATCAATTGACACTCGACCGAACAAGCGCTGAGTGTTGAAAATTATTCTAAATGTACATAAAACCAGGTCAACCTAACGCAAGAAAAAAAAAATCACATACACACAGACATTGATGAGAACGAGCAAGAAAAGAAAAAAGGTGGAAGAAACAATTACAAAACTATGATTAAATAAACAAGAAATATTACTTAATACATAACGAAGGAAACCTTATATTCATGGGCAGAAGGAAAAAAGACAGCAAAAAATTTGAAAAAAAACATAATAAAAACAACTATTATTATTATGATTACGATTATTGATTATTGAGTAAAAAAGAATATAACAAAAAAAAACAAAAAAAACAACAAACAATTCAAAACCAAAAGGAAAATATGAAATATTTATTACTTAATTTAAAATTACAGAATGACGGATAAATACAACAATTGAAAATTAAGCTCCTTGTCTTGATTTTTCAAAGTATCACAAAACCTTATGTGGCTTCCCCCATTCAGGTATGGTAGGTATTGTAGGTGGTCGAGTCGCAATACCGGTCGCAATCGGGGATTTGTATGTGTGCGGCCAATCTATTATCTATTGACCCATTCCAGCGTTTGACTCACTAAAAACAGGTTTTACTCGTTTTCATGTACACTGCGTTTCACAACTATAGAACCACTCATTTTTTCTGAGTTTCCAGAGATATGTAAGAAGTCGGTTGAATTGAAGTATATAGTGTCGGATATAACAACTATCTTCATTTAAAAGACTGTCCATTTGAACATTATTGTTGTGCTCAGGCGCGAAACATTCAAAAAACAAAAATTCCAGTGTTTCATAACTATAGAACCAGATGGAAAAACTCTCACTCCTTTACAAAATTGACGTCAGTTTCTCCTGACTACAATAATTTTCTAATTCGTAGGTCATCTTTAGTTCTCAGTCAGTTTAAATAACCCATTCGGGGTGGTTACGACCATGCTGCACCATGTTGTAGTGTGTATTTCGTTCTACGCAAATTCATAAAATTCGGAAGGTTATGGCATGGTTTAATGAATAGGGGCTTCAGATGGACTGGTCAGCTTGTTTACCAGATCAAAACCCTGTCAGGAACTCATGAGGAGTGATCGTGCGAATAGTAGATGCAGCTTTCAAGAAGTATAAGAAATTTGAAGAGCTTAAACGAGCAGTATCCTTTGCGTAGAACGAAATACACACGACAACATGGCGCAGCATGGTCTTAACCACCCCGAATGGGCTATTTGAACTGATTGTGAAACTTAAGGTGATCTACGAATTAGAAACTCATCGCTATTCATGTTAAATTGACGTTAATTTTGTAAAGGAGTGAGAGTTTTCCCATCTGGACCTATAGTTATTAAACACTGGAATTTTAATTTTTTGAATGTTTCGCGACTGAACACAACAATAATGTTCAAATGGCCAATCTTATAAATGAAGATAGTTATTGTATTCTACACTATATACTCCATTTCAACAGACTTCTTACATATCTCTGGAAACTCAGAATAAATGAGTGGTTCTATAGTTGTGAAACGCAGTGTATAAATCACACGATTCCCAAATGGTAAACGATTTTAAAGTGAAATTGAAAAAAATTCCTACAAGAATATTCAGTTGGAGAATATTTTACAGCTCAATTCGCTTGTTGCCAGCCAATTACTTTTGTGACGTGACAACACCTGTCTTTTTGCGGGTTCCGACTTTTGAACATTAATATGGTATTTTCAGTCCCGTTTCAAAACATATAAATAAACATTATTCTATGATTTGTCAATGAAAGATGAACGTAGATTCCTGTATACTCAGTTTTTCAGAAAACTCTCAAGAACATGCAGTTTGACGGCATGCTTTTTGTGACGTTACAACGCGCTCTGTGCGAATAAACAGTCTCCACGAAGCGTTTTCACGTCAAACAATCAATAAGTTGTATTAAATAAGAATTTCACCATATTGTAGCATGCGATATACTATTTTTTATGTTTTTTTTATTACTCTGAATACTTGTTACTTTCCTCTGAGATCTCCTCTTCCCCTTCCAAAGGTCCATTCTATAGGGGAAGGTGATCCTAACGCAACCGGTGGTGAACCTACCCTCCTTTGTATCTCAGAAACGGTGCTTCCTACTGAATTTTCAATAGTGTCAAATGAAAGGTGTCATGATGCTCACAATTTGATAATATGGTGACATTTTTCTGGCTATCTCCATTCTAGCGTTTTAGCGCCATTTTACGTTTTCATTCCTTCAAAAACAGAGAAGAAATATATTTGACCTGTGTGCAAAATGAGTTCTATGTTCTTTTAGATTGTGAAACATTGCGAAACAAAGCATTTTTAATTGTGTATGGTATGATCATCAAAATAAGCTATATAAATTGAATCTACCTGTTACCTGTAATACACGGTATGTCTTTATTTGGGAATAATCGGGGTGGTCTCAAACCGACCTCCAGTTTTTATATCGTGATTGTTTAACACGTTTACTCTGGCGCTTGCCATCAATGGCTAGCACAATTCTGGTTCATCGAGTGGCGCTCACTACAGAGGGAACGCATTTGATTTTGTCAGAAACTTTTGATAAACTCTTTGTATGCATCCGCGCACATACCTGTGCAAGGGCGTTTACGTTTGCGTGTTGAAGATGACTTTGGCTTTGATCGTTGATCGTAGATGTTTGCGTGTGCATTTGTATGTGCACTTTCTTTGTATAACTCCACACATGTCGCTCTAAGGCTAAGTTCTTTCCACTCAAACATTATCTCCCTCTCACTTAAATCCTATCTCTCACTATCAAACATTATTTTTTTGACGTAGGACTATGTCTTTCATTAAGGGTGCCAAATCAGAAAACAGGTCACGTTTTATGATATAAAGTTAATGTTAATTACTATTTTTGCTGCGGACGGATTTTAACTATTTGCATGCAAATCGAATCGGAAATTTTCTAAGATTTGTTTCCTATGCTATACATTACAATCCCATAGTCTGTATATGGTTTAAATTGATGAAAATAGGAAGCATTCCCATTTCCCCATACATTTGTTTTGTCCATTTGTATGCCTTCCCGATCAGAGCTGTCAATAACGAGCAACTTATGCAGCCGTTAGAATAGAAACAGTCGGAGACGAATGAATCGTTGGATTTAAACATGATACATGTGAATAGCACACCTTCGACACTTTTAGTTGCCATTCGTATTTGCTCTCGTGCGCATCGGTTCTGTTCTGATGCAACAATCTCGTAGCTTTGTTAACGATTTTGACCGAGAGTCGAGAAACGATTTTTCATACAAATGAATCAAAAATTTCTACATTACTCGAGAACTTATCAAGCAAATGGAACGGAATTTGGCATTTGGAGGTTTTAGGGCGCAAGAAATGTTTTTACGGTGGTAAGATATTCCTTCCCCCTCTCTCAGTGGGGGCTGCCATGCTAATGGAACACAAATTTTTGTATTACTCGAGAACTAATCAAGTAAATGAAACCAAATTAGGTATATTGAGATTATTCCATGTAACAGAGAAATATGTTATTTGTTATTATTAGTACTAGCACTTTTTTAGTAAAGGGTCGATTAGCAGATCAATCAACAAACAGTTCTACGATTGGACTCATGAACTTGCGCTTAATAAGAAAACGTGACTGTTTGAAGGTATTGATAACAAAATCAAATTTTGGGCGGGACGAAGTTTGCCGTGTCAGCTAGTATCTTATATTATGGAATCTACGTTCATATATTGTTGATAAAACATAGGAGTAAGATCATTTGTATGTTTTGAAACGGAACTGTAATTAATTAAATTACTCATTAATGTTCAACAGTCCGAAACAGCAAAAGGTGTTGCCACGTCACAAAAGTATTTGACTGACAACAAGCCAATCTAACTATAAAATATTCTCCAACTGATGATTATTGTTGGAAATTTTCTTAATTTAACTATAACATCGTTTAATTTTGTGTGCTTTATTCATGAAAACGCAAAAAAAAGTGTTTGTAGTGCGTCAAAATGTTGTTACGTCACACTGGAATGAATCGTATACTTTTCGTGACGTGACAACAACTTCTGGAGATAGTTGATACTCTATTTGTTGATCGATCTTAACCAAATTTTGTGGGTTGTTGACCTTCATTGTTTGCTCAGAGAAATCCAAGTTTAAAAATGTTTGAACCTGAACATAGGTCTGATCTGATAATCTGATAAACTAAAAAACGCTCTATTTTTGTGACGTGACAACGCTTCAAAATACCTGTTTTTCAAATGCTTGTTTCTCATAAATTACCATATAAATACTCCTCCCTCTGTTGTCCACGTGGACATTTATTCTCTTCTTAGAAACAAAATTCGGGGAAAAATTATGTTGCGTCTAAATTCTATTTTAAATTCGTTTTTATTTTCTATGTTTTTACTTGATAAAAATGTTAGCTTTATTAGTAATAGCAGTATGTAATCAATTTTTTGGTTTATTGCCGAACATTGCCCGTGAAGTTATTTGTATCGTTGTTTAGTTAGAAACATAACTAGTGAAGTTAATCTCGGACATTTTCTATCATAAATCAACGTAAGCTGGTTGAGCTGTTCCAGTTTTTAAGCTGGAATATTCTTTAAGCTTCAGACTGAAATGGAGTGTATAGTGTAGGATATAATAACATTTGTAAGACAGGCCTTTGAACTGTATTGTTTTGTTCAGGCTATAAATTCTATAAATACTATAAATTCTAATTCAAATAGCTATAAATTCAAAAAAACAAAAAAAATGCCGATGATTCATAAATAAAGAACCAGATGAAAAACTATCACACCTTTCTAAAATTTAAATCGATTTTGCATGAATTACAACCAGTTTCTAATCCGTGACTCATTTTTAGTTCAATGTCCGTTCAAATAATGATACTGCTTGTTAGCTACATCTACCCTTCATAAGATTATTCATCACAAATTCTGGAATGGGTTTTGATCTGGGAAGCCCCTAATCCCTGAAGACCATCCGATCCGACCATAATCGCGGTGGTTTTGACACCAAAAAAAGCAACAAATGATTCCGAATTGTTTTTTTATGTTTCGCGCCTGAATAGAACAATTAAATTCAAATGGCCAATCTTATAAACGCTCAAAAAAATCAGTGCCTAATTGTTGATGCTGTTCACTTAACTTTTCTAAATCCTAAAGTATATATATCTTATATGATATAACTATACAGCCACTCATTTTTTTTAGCTTTTAGAGATGCGAAAGATATCGGTCCAAACGATAATATGGTAGATAATGACTATTTTCGTTTATAAAACAAAATTTGCAACCTTCATTGTTTTTGTAATCCTTCAAAAAACACAAAGTATCGGTGTTTCTTAACTTTACCTTTACTTTTTTACTTTTTATTTGCTTTACTTTTTTTAACATTACCACATTAGCAATCCTTTATAAAATTAACAAAGATAGTTAATGTTTCCTACTATTTACCGTGCTTTTCCTAATCGCTGAAAAATTCAAAAACCTGAGTGGTTCTAACTTCTTGAAAGGTACTGTATGTGCACCGTTTTTTCCCCATAAAGGATACTTTTTATGCCATCCCATGAGTCGAAATTCTTGCCCTTTCTTCCAACGGCAACTGAAGATGCAATATCTGGTGAGTACGGCTCAAACAGGTACCCCACCGAGTACCACATCCCAGTCAAACTCCAAGAATTTTTTCCGGGCTGTCAGAGAAACATGGGATTTGGCATAATTCTGGTGGAACAGAATACCTATCCGTTTTGGGGATAGCTGATTATGGTTCATTCCACTTGCCTCAAAGATACACTCCAAAATACATTCTCGGAATTCACATTTCAGCAAAGAAGTTCAACTATATGAAAAAATATAGGAGGTTGTGTTCGAGACACGACCGCTTTGTTGACGTAGAACTACGCTGTAGTTTAATTCAAGTCGCTTGTTTATAACTGCGGATATTATTTTATAATGCAACGAAAATTTTGAAATAATCATTCTACCAGTTTGGTAGCCCTGAAATGTTTTTTTATTGTAGAATCATTTGACGATGATTGTTTATGATTCATTCTTGTGCTCGCAGAACAATGCATGCTCGAGATAAGCGCAGCTGTCATCCTTAGTGGAAAAAGTTTTGCTACTGGCAAGCGAAACCATACACATACAAAATTTTAGAACGACATTTACTTTATTGGTTACTAAATAAACGAAATAAATTCTATCTGTTAATCTCAACAACCTCGAAAAGAATAGCACTGCTTCATTATGATCAAGATTAGCGCAAATGCAATCCTAGTTGGAAGCAGTTTTACGACTGGCACGTGAGCCCAAATACATTAATAACTCAATATAACTTATTGAACAACTTGGTATTCCCCAAATAATTTATTGGTGCACAACCTTAATATCTGCTTCACCATAGTGTCAGTTCAATGCATTGATGAGAGAAAACAAACAATGTTAACTGCTTGGAAAAAGGCTGAATATTTGCCTCAGCAGAGATTCATTACCAATACCGTAGCGTAGATATTTCCCTCCCGCTATCTCCCCTCCTTGTTTATATTATTGCATAATTTGCAACACCAAACAATTGTCAATCATAGCATAAAAAATAGGCGATTGTTGCATCTTTACAGTGCCAATGCACACGGGAGCAGATACAAATGGGGTTTCAGCGTAGCGAAGATGCACTATTTTTACGTACGGGTTATGAAGCACGCAAATAGCAACTAAATATACATACTTATCTCCGTTTTGCGCTCTTCTCAACAGAAGCCCTTTCTGTTAATATTGCCAGTCTAGATAAGCTTAGCTGTCATCCTTTGCGAAGAGAGTTTACCTACCGTAATACGAAACCAAATCACTGACAAAATTTCAGAACATTTATTTTCTTGGTGAGCTGACAATAACCTAGCTTGATGATTCCCCACACAATTGTGCAGCTCAGAACCTTAATGCAATGACGTCAGTTTGTTGCAATGATTACAATGCCAGAAGCATCATCGAGTGAGTAATTTGGTCGCGTCCACAGCTCAATCCGAAACGAAGACATGTGATGACGCAAAACAAGGAAGAACAAGCGCTATTCATTGCTTTGAATACAGAACGATACTAAAAATTTGCCTTCCTTCCTTGCTTGTGACTTCAAACTTCTTCAGTTAATTCGTCTCTAACCTTCAAAAAGGCCCTTGGAAAACTTCACTTTATCTGTAATCCTTAATACTATCCTTGAGAAAGGCATTCGATCCCCCGTCATCCACCTCGCCCAGCACCGATGTTGTTCAGTCGATTTCTTCACGAAGAATGAAAGTTTGCCTACGCGAGATCCACTGTTTTTACTCTATGCATATATTCCCATTCATTCTTCTTCTTTTCCTTCGTTCACGGAGACTTTACATCTTACGATTTTCCCTTCGTTGCTCGTCGATAGTTACTCGTACAAATATATGGGAAAATGGTATTGCTTCCAATTTTCATCAATTTAAACCATATACAGACTACGGGATTATAATGTAAAGCATATCAAACAAATCTTATGGAATTTCCGATTCGTTTGGCATGTAAATCGCCAAAATCCGTTCGCGGCAAAAATTGTTATTAACGTTAAGTTTATTTCACAAAAACGTGACCTGTTTTCTGATTTGGCACCCTTAATGAAAGACGTAGTTCTACGTCAAAAGCTGCAGAAAGTCATCGCATTTTGGTGGAAGTTTATGCTGACCATGCTCCAACTGAGCGAACGTGTCAGACGTGGTTTGCACGGTTTAAAAGTGGTAATTTTAACTTGGAAGACGAAGAACGTTCCGGACCGCCAAAAAAGTTTGAAGATGACGAATTGGACCCGTCACAAACGCAACAAGAATTTGCAGATACACTTGGAGTAGCTCAGCAAACCATATCCGATCGTTCAAAAGCAATGGGAAAGATCCGAAAGATAGGACATTGGGTACCGTATGAATTGAAGCCACGAGTCATCGAACGCCGTTTTTTCACGTGCGAACAACTGCTCCAACGGCATAAAAAAAGGGTTTTTTGCATCAAATCGGCCAGAAGGTTATGCTGTCTATTTTGTGGGACCAGCTGGGTGTGGTGTACTCTGAGCTGCTAAAACCGAATGAAACCATTACGGGGGACCTCTACCGACGACAATTGATTCGTTTGAGCCGTGTACTGAAGAAAATACGGCCACAATTCGAGCAAAGACATGATAAAGTTATTTTGCTACACGACAATGGTCGGCCGCATGTCGCGAAACCGGTCAAAACATACTTGGAAACGCTGAAATGGGAGGTCTTATCCCACCCGCCGTATTCTCCAGACATTGCTCCGTCCGATTACTACCTTTTTCGATCGATGCAACATGGCCTGGTTGACCAGCACTTCTCCAATTTTGAAGTGGTCAAAAATCGAATCGATTCGTGGTTAGCCGACAAACCGGTCGATTATTTCCGCAAAGGGATCCGTGAATTGCCAGAAAGTTGCACATACAATTAGTCCACATTAATCTAAAATTACACCTGATAAATTCAATGAAAATTCGAAATAACTGATCGAATAAATACGGCATGTATAACAATATACAGACATTTAATGCATTGACCCCTAAAAAGCTTGCTGCCGGTATGATAATTGTTGAAATGAGTGCAATCACGGGAAAATTATCGCTTGGCGATCCTTTTCTGTCTTATCCGCTTACGAATCCGATCGATGAAGACTGAATCATTAGTCGGAAGAGCTATTGTTCGTTCGACTTACGAGACAGAATAAACTTGTCTACCAAATGTTCGGATTCGTTCACTCACAGAGTGGTATCGTATGATGCGAGACCAATACATTGATTGAAGAAGCTGTTTTCACATACTGAAAAAAGTTGGATGCTTTCGTCGATTCTCTCGTCAATCGGCAACATTGAATTCAACTTCAAACAAATGGCCACTAAACCAAGAATAATCCTACGTCAACCTTGCGGTGATACCACAGATATAACCCACTTCCAGTTTTTTATAAAATTTGTCAGATTGTTTATGGTGAGATTAAAATCAATGTCCACTGAAAAACAAATTTACAAAAAAATTTTAAAAAAACAGACCGGAAAGATCGAAAAAGAGAAGATCGATCTTCTAAATATCGATCCAAGATCGCCCAATTCTACTACATACTGATACTGTCACTGTATCCTAATTTCTATTGCTAATATAAACAAAATTGAGAAAAAAGTTGATGAGTCTGAGGCAGGAGGCACGGAAGCGATCTTAACATAGGGCTGTGATTGTGTGTAGTAATTGAATTTGAATTGAGTTTTTTCATTGTTCAAAATCTATATTTTTGTCTTTTTTGATACATCAAATGGAAGTCATGAACATATGCGTGAGTATACCTTTTCGAACTTCTGAATCAGCAGTCAGGTAAATTCATTAATTGCATTTTATACCAAAAAACATGCTCGATATAATGACATCCTAGACCACAATTCCATAAATTGTTAGTAGCAAGACCTACACGAATTGATTGGACAACAACCTGAGCTTCAATCTAATAAAATTTCTATCGACGTTTAACCTTTTGAGCCAGGCTCTCGTCAAATCTCTGGGGAGTATAGAGTGAAATCATCCAATATCATCTTCAAGATCATTCGAAAAATCGAGAATAATTCATAATACGCATCTAATCACATTATGAGCTAACGCCTGGTTGTAGGCAAAAAGATTGCTCGTTGCGTTGTGGGTGGAAATGAGGCTAGTAAAATCGAAAAAAACATACCCATTTGAATTGTCAAATTGTTAACTTTTTTCACTATATTCACTGCTCATGCCTTGAGCCAGAAAAATTCTGGATAAATTTCCTGTCCAATGGTATATAGCACAACATATGTCGCGATTACGATTTTGAGTAATATGCGTTTGAAAACTCTTAATACATCGTTAAATTTTTCGTAGAGTATCCCCTATATAGAAATCAAAAACGTAGTCCTATGTCAAAATAAAAAAAAAATCAATTCTTCCTGTATTTCGATTTTTTCCAAATTTTTCAGAAATCTAAAATTTGGTCGTAACCCGGATGTTTTCCGAATCATGTGGCCCCTTCATGACCAGTACCAAATCCTATCATGCGACATATCGAATTTTATGGTTTGTCAATACTAACTCATTGATGACAATTTTAAACCCCGGATGGGAAAGGCACGACTACACATTTAGGTGGATTAAATCAGATTTTGTATCCTCAAACCCTTGATTTATCATTTACATTAGGCTGTCAAAAAAGTCCTGCGGTATTTTTTTTGAATTTTCATTTGTTCATAAAATTAGTTACAATCATCTGTTTTAAGTCAAATATGCGCCGTTTTGTTCGATGGCTTGTTCCCAACGAGATGCCAACTTCATAATACCCCTGTTATAGAAGCTCGCTTCCTTATTGGCAAAAAACTCGGATAGCCAATTTTCACAGGCCTCTTTTGTGGCCAACTTCTGACTACCTAGCTCGTTCGCCATGGACAAAAACAGGTGGTAGTCACTTGGTGCAAGGTCCGGACTATACGGCGGATGCAAAAGAACCTCCCATCCGAGCTCCCGGAGCTTCTGGCGCGTCACCAAAGAAGTGTGTGGCCTGGCGTTGTCCTGATGGAAGACAATGCGGCCTCTGTTTATCAAAGATGGCCTCTTCTTCATGAGTGCTACCTTCAAGCGGTCCAGTTGTTGGCAGTACAGGTCCGAATTGAGCGTTTGGCCATAGGGAAGCAGCTCATAATAAAGGGTGTGTCACTTCAGATTGCATCACGGCAAAAACGCTGCAGAAATTCGCCCAGTAGACCGATCCTTTTGAAAATTTTAGACAGTAAAATAAAAACTATTAAACTTTTGGCATTTTCTTTTTAATCATACTTCGAGCCCAAGCCCGTATGCTCGCACCTTCCTCTTTACCCCGTCCATAAGGTTCTGTACAACGTCAGGTTGTAGTTTTTTTTGAACAGAAATCCATTTTCTCTTGAAGTCCGCCTCCGATTTGACAACTTTTGGGTTCTTCCGGAGGGCCTGCTTCATAATCGCCCAATATTTCTCTATTGGGCGAAGCTCCGGCGCGTTGGGCGGTTTCATTTCCTTTGGCACGAAGGTGACCCCGTTGGCTTCGTACCACTCCAACACGTCCTTTGAATAGTGGCACAAAGCGAGATCCGGCCAGAAGATGGTCGGGCCCTCGTGCTGCTTCAATAGTGGTAGTAAGCGCTTCTGTAGGCACTCCTTAAGGTAAACCTGCCCGTTTACCGTGCCGGTCATCACGAAGGGGGCGCTCCGCTTTCCGCAAGAGCAGATCGCTTGCCACACCATGTACTTATTGGCAAACTTGGATAGTTTCTGCTTGCGAATCTCCTCCGGAACGCTGAATTTGTCCTCTGCGGAGAAGAACAACAGGCCCGGCAGCTGACGAAAGTCCGCTTTGACGTAGGTTTCGTCGTCCATTACCAGGCAATGCGGCTTCGTCAGCATTTCGGTGTACAGCTTCCGGGCTCGCGTCTTCCCCACCATGTTTTGCCTTTCGTCGCGGTTAGGAGCCTTCTGAACCTTGTATGTACGCAGGCCCTCCCGCTGCTTGGTCCGCTGGGCGAATGAACTTGACAAATTCAGCTTATTGGCGACATCCCGGACCGAACTTCTCGGATCACGTCTAAACTGCTTAACTACGCGCTTGTGATCTTTTTCACTGACGGAGCATCCATTTTTGCCGTTCTTCACCTTCCGGTCGATGGTTAGGTTCTCGAAGTATCGTTTTAGTACTCTGCTGACCGTGGATTGGACGATTCCCAGCATCTTACCGATGTCCCGATGTGACAACTCCGGATTCTCGAAATGAGTGCACAGGATTAATTCACGACGTTCTTTTTCGTTCGACGACATTTTTCCAAATTTACGAAAAATTGACAGTGAAGCATGGCCAACGTAATCTATACACTCTTATCTGATTATAAAACCAAAGCTGAAGATATAATTCCTAAAAATTAAACTTCTACAGCGTTTTTTCCGTGATGCAATTTGATGTGACACACCCTTTAGATTATTCCTTGACAATCCCACCAAACACACAGCATAACCTTCCTGGCCGTTAATGAGGGCTTGGCCACCGTCTGAGCCGCTTCAGCGAGCTTCGACCACGACCGTTTGCGCTTCACGTTGTCGTAAGTGACCCACTTTTCATCGCCAGTCACCATCCGCTTCAGAAACGGATCGATTTTGTTGCGATTCAGCAGTGATTCACATGCGTCGATACGGTCAAAAATGTTTTTTGCGTCAACGTGTGTGGCACCCATACATCGAGCTTCTTTGTGAATCCAAGCTTCTTCAAATGGTTAATAACGGTTTGATGACTTATCCCCAGCTCTTGGCCTATGCTACGGCTGCTACTATGCCGATCTTTCTCGGCTAATTCAGCGATTTTGTCGCAATTTTCGACGACAGGCCTTCCGGAGCGTGGCGCATCTTCGACGACCTCTACACCAGAACGAAAACGTTGAAACCATCGTTGTGCGGTGGAAATGTAAACTGTATCGGGTCCATAAACTGCACAAATTTTATTGGCAGCTTGAGATGCATTTTTGGCTTTGTCATAGTAGTACTGTAAAATATGTCGGATTTTCTCTTTATTTTGCTCCATATTTGCGACACTATAACTCACGAACGACTTAACCAAACAAAACACTGTCAAGGACTATATTATAGCGCGCAAAAATACCTTTCCAACAAGCTATAGTATGACTCGATACAATGAATACAACTAGAACTACGCGCTGAAAACGACACCTCGCGGAAATACGAGAAATTTTATAACGTTTTTTGTCCTTGGTACCAGTACATGTTTTAAAAATAATTCGGTTCGGAAATATTTATTTTTTTCTGAAAATCGTGATCTACAGTTTGTTTCTGTTTGTCAATGATAGTGCAATCAAGTATTTCGTATATATTCCGAAGAAATGTCACCGCGGCTTAATGCAGCTTTCAGGCAGACCGACTTCTTCGACGGGATACCTCCCGCAAGAATCAAAACTGTCTGATAACAAACACTCAGAGGGATATGTCATCCTTTGACCGACAAACATAATAACGGCTACTGCATTGCTGAAATATTGTTTTCTGTATTTTTGTTGTCTATGTTTTTTTTTTCTCCCGTTAATTTATGTCTTTTTTCTGCATTGTTTTCCTTCTTTTTTCCTTTACATTCAAAAATATACAATTCTTCATTACATCAGATTTGTGTTACTTTGGTACAAATTGTTTGTTTTGTTATATTTGTGGTATCAATAAATACTAATTACAATATTTGATTACTACAAGTCGTTTATTACAATCATTACCAATGTGAGTTTGTTTGTTTGTGTGGGTGTGTGGGTTTGAGTTTTTGTTTTCTTTGTTTTTGTTTCTTCCCATAAGTACAGTAATAGTAGTTTCGATCGTTACATGAAAGAGGATTTTGAATAGTTTTTTTTTGTTGTAGCTACAAATTTGCAATAAACTCGCTTTGGTTTGGGACTGTGGTCCGATAGTAGTAGTGTCAATAGTAGTTGCTGTGACAAACGTGTTCGTTTTTTCTTTCGTATAAAACATTCGGGATTTTTGGGTTACAAAAAGTTTGGAGCGGTGTTAATTTGCTCGTGGCTGTTTTCTAATCTGATCGTTAGAAAAGCTAGAGCGGCACACACCTTCCACGAGGGGCGAATGGGGACCAACGTGGATCACACGTTGGGATAAACAACTTTCATATCCTATTGCAAGTTTCCAATCTGTAAAAAGGTTTTATTTTGAACATTTATAATATGGGTTTTTTATCGTTTCTCAAGCGGTCTCTAATTAACTGGTTTACAGACATTATGACATTACGTTATACTTATACAAATGTAACACTGCTTTCTTTGTTGGTTGTGTATGAGTGTGGGGATTGTGTGCTGCCTACAAATTGCGTTTATCGTATTCTCATGAGTTGTTGGTTTGTAATGTAATCCTAGACTTGCCTTCTTTATCTTTAAAATTAATCAGACTTTCCTGTTGTATGTTTTTAATATAATTATAATCATCTTAGGATCGATTATTTTTCGTTTTATTTCTGTGGTTTCTTATTAGTTGGAAATCTATGTGTTTATTTTAACTAATAAATTTGATTCTCTTGCGTTTGTTTACTTGTTATTTGCTTAAAAAGGGGATTCGTTCTGAGTTTTGGGTGTCTGTGTGTGTGTATTTTTCTTCTCATTTATTAAAGTTATTTATTATTCGATGGGATGAGATTCTTTCTCTCTGACTGTTGCAGTAGTTTTTTTCTTTAATTCATTCGCAGTTTGCTATTCAATAAGTTGGACCAGTGTTTTTTTTTTCTCAATATCATATTTTGCGGAAATACAAAAAATACGCTAAACACTACTATTTTTACAGAGTTCACCCATTGTTGTATCATAAAAGCTTCCATTCCCAATATAAACTACTCCTAGATTATCATTATAATTATTATTATTATTTGTTGTATATAAACTCTATCGTGTTTTGTTTGAAACGCCGAGATTTCATCTCGAAAACTAGTTTTTGTTCCATTTTGTCTACTTTTGTTTATTATTTGCTGCAAATATCTACTAAGTTTTGTATCTCATATTGTATTAAATTTATTATCACAAACACGTTTTCATATAATGTGTGCATTTTGTCGTTAATGTTCGTCTCTTAACCTTTTTTTTTTAATTATTGGTTTTGTTTTCTGCTGTATCGTTATTAACTCTTGGGAAATTGAGTAAATTGAGTAGACGAAGAAAAACAAGTCGAGCGAACGAAGGTTTGATCTCTTGTTTGATTCTATGCGATTGTATTGTTGTATTATTTCTTGTCGATAGACACGCATTAAAAAGTTATTTTTGTTATGACAAGAAAAAGGATAAAAAGCTGAAATTTACACTTTGGTTTAAATGTATGTGTAATATAAGCAGCCAAATACCACTGCAAGGAAAGTAATTTGAATACGACGTGTGTATTTTTGTATGTATGTGTGAGTGTGGACAGCTTTTTCTTGTTAGACATTTAGACAGCGTTGGTTTTTCGTAAAATTCTGTATTTTGTTTTACTAGTTTGTGCTTTTTGAACGATTTATTTCGTACTCGTCTAGATATATAATCACATAGTTATTTCAAAATTTATAACTGTATTCTCACGGAAAAAACTAGTTATTGAAGTTCTTTTTTGTTTGGTATGCAAATTCAACATTAAAAACAGTCATAAAGTCCCTTTCGTGGATATTTACACCGAGATACATCCTACTTTGCTTCGCGCTAAAACCGAATTACGGTGATATTCATATCCATATCCAATTACACGAAACACCTTTTGCTCTAGAAGTTACTGTTGTTGGTTTACGTTTATTGATTCTGTTTGGTTTCTTTTCTTTCTTCTGCTATTTTGTATCTCTACCGAGAAAAATGCGATTGAAACATCCGATCCATGTGATCCACTTGTTATATTGAAAGTGTTTCTCGTACTGACTTCTCCTCCCGTTTGAATATATCGGAACGGAACCGTATATTTTAAGTTTAGATATATTCCGTTTTCTTCGCGGGTCAGAAACCTACTCCAGGTTTATTCATCGCTACGTTCATCACTAGATATTTTCAGCAGACTCTATTTTTTAATTTGTTTAAACTCACTAAACTACGATAATGCAACATTCGAAAAGGTACCAGGATATTTATGTCTTATTCTTGTCTTACGTTCTTAGCTAGTTTTTATTGTATGCTGCATTGTTTGCTGTTGATTTTGCGCTTTCGATGCGTTTATGATAATAACACAACAAAAAGTAAAGTAAGAATACGGGAACAGATCACAACATAGAATATAGCAAGCACTTAGTTGATCAATATTGTGGCCATATTATTGTCCAAGAGTCCTACACTTCAAACACATATGTAAAGTAAGTTCAAATTGGTGGCAGGAAATGGTGAGTAAAAAATTCCCGATTTACAATTCATACCTCTAAAAAACTTAAGCGACTTGTTCAAAACCATGCTGTCGTATGTATCGCATGATTCTCCATGTTTGAACCATGGAAAATTTTCTTGTATACTTGAGTAGTTTAAAGTGGTGTGAAGGAAATTATTCCGATAGTCGATGACAGAGAACATTACATCTTCGGCAACAAAAATGCTTTTTCGTGTGCTGAAGGGTGAAATGAACTAATAAAAGCACCGTTTCCAAAAGCTCCAAGATATGTGTATGTATGTGAGCAGACTTTTCTCTCTCTCAGACTGAACCTCAGCTTGAGATTGTACCCAAAAAAGTTCAAACAATGTCAACGGGGATCGAACCAAGGTCGGCTGTAACGCAAAACTGTTCTACACGATTACGCTATCCACATAGCCACTGGTGCTGTTGCATGAAGGCGTGATAACATTGCACCTCATTATAAAATGAAGGTGAGAGTGTTTTCTATGAGTAAAAACGAGAGCATAAACGTGAATCTAAATCCTTTTCGGTCAGGGCCGTGTATGTGGCAAAGTATGCGTGCTTATTTGCAATGTGTCTCTTGTTTCACTCGCTCATACTTCTTATATATTGCTACAGCGTATATATTATACAAATGCTATAGCAATATGGAAGAGTAGCACATTTATTGTTATCTTTAGGTTAATTTGATGTATTAAATCGGGATACCAAAACATGTACTTAAAATTAATTTAGGGTGTATATTTTCGATGTGACTCTTCCAGATGCTTCCACCGTCGAGACGTTCAGTATATTGCTGCTTTTCGAACTTCTCGGCGATCTTCCTTCTTTCCGGCGAACTTCAATTTGTCGGTTTTGAAGTCCTGGGCAGTTTTACGAACCGAACGCAAAATCTTTTCATTAAATTTGTAGCTCAACTCGCATCATATAAAAGACAAGGTGCTACTGACACTCGACCTGAACGGTTATGTTTTTAGCGCCATTCTAAAAGAGAATAATAGAAATACAAGTTTTCTCCTACAACCGGATGCAAAGCTTTTTTCAAAGCTAATTTCGGTCCTAAATATAGCGTTTTTTCAGCAACAGTTGTCCGGATACCAGGAAAGGAGGAAGCAGCCGAGAAGCCCCCAACGGCCATTCAGGAAGTTGGTTCGGTCGGATTGGCCACTTTGACCGGCAGTTTTCACTGCCCCTTGCGTGTCCCGCTGTTTGCGCCCGTCTCATCAGCAACGTTTTCCTGCCAGTGACGCGCGATTTTGGCGCAATTTCTGCTTCAACCAGCAGCAACTCAGGAGGTGTGAAAAGAGGTTTTCTTCGCTTCGTCGCTTCGAACCGCTGCGGCGATTGCCCTGCCGTCGGCGGTATCCGGTCCCTTCCCCGCTACCCCACTACCATTAGGTGGTGAGTTCGGAGTGGTTCTTCAACACGATCGGTGAGTGACCAAACCTTTCTTAATACCAGGAGCTAGTGAGAAATAGGACGCCCAAAGGGTATAGGTTAAAAAATTTTTATTACATATCCCAAATTATTCTAATTTAACAGACATTTAAAAGTGATTTTTTCCAAGTGTTTTTAAAAATAGTGTTTTTCCGCCAAGTGATTTCGGTGTTTGTTTCTTGTAACTGCGTTGGCATTGTCCCCCGCCGTTACTGTCTTCCGCCGTTTTCGTCCCCCGTCGCACGTCGTATAGTCTACCTTGGTGTGTGAATATTTTTCCGCGCCTGGCTGTATTTCGATATAGCCAGGCCCCGATCATGGCTTCCAGCAGCTCCGGCGCCGGAAGGCCAACCAATATTTATAACGGTGTTACCACCACTCGTACCTTGCCCAGATGGACTGACCCTTTCGGTGGCAACTTACAAATATTACTGTTGAGAGCCACTGAAGGTAATATTCTCCCATCAAATCCTTTTACCGTTTCCAAATCGATCCAAGGAGTGATCGGTAAGGAATTTAAAGACGCGAAACCTCAACGCGACGATAAAAATCGCCTTCAATATGCGCTTCATCTACGAGATGAAAAACTTGTTCAACTGCTTCTGAGTACAAAGTCGCTGATCGACGAAACACCCATCGAAAATTTATACCATCCCACCTTGAACCAACGCAAATGTGTTGTGTCCTGTCGTGACGTAATGTTTTTAAACGAAGACGTCCTCCTATCTGAACTAGCCGACCAAAATGTGATCGGCGTTAAAAAAATTCTACGATTTGACCCAGTCTTGAAGGAAAGAGTTCCTACTTCAACAATGATCCTCACCATTAACGGAACAGTTATCCCTGAAGCAATTAACTTCGGATTCCTCCGTGCTTCAACCAGGAATTTTTATCCAAACCCGATGCAATGCTTCGGATGCTTCGCTTTCGGCCACACTTCCAAAAAGTGCGCCAAAAAAATCCAACTTTGTCGTAACTGCGGTGTAGCCCACCCTGAACTTAACACAAATAGTAACGATAAAGATAAAATTAATAATTTTATTTGCAATGCTCCTGCCTCTTGTGTGAACTGCAAGGGAAATCACGCCTCAACCAGTAGGAAGTGCCCAGCGTGGATCGCAGAGGATAACATCACCAGAGTCCGAATTGACCAAGGTGTGTCTTATAAGGAAGCTAAATCCATTTTTGAGAACAAAAATGGTCCTTCCTTTGCAAGTAAGCTGCAAGAAAGACTAGCCAAAATTCAAAATACAGGTTGTTCTCAATGCAAATGCAACTGCAATCAGGCTAAGCAAACTTCTTCAGAAAAAGCAGTTCCAATCCCGTCCAGTAATCCACAGGAATCGGAACTCAGCACCTCCTCGTCAGATTCAGAATCCGACCCAGATATTCCAATGGAAATTGAAACTACCCCCTCCAACAAGAGGAAGAATACTAACAAAAGGTCAACCTCAGATGAATTCAAATCATCAGAAGAGGAAATTTTTCGAGGAAAAGAATCCAATAGGAAGAAATCCAAAAACCAAAAATATAACTCAACCCAACCAACCAACGAATCCAAACCATCCACTTCCCTCCAACCATCCACTTCCCCCCAACCATCCACTTCATTCCAACCAACCACCGCATCCAAAACTAAAACCTCCAACCAATCCAACCATTCAAACAAACCCACCCCACTTGGCAACAAACAAATTGCCAACGTTTCCAAAAATGATCCTAGACTGAAGAACAAATCCGGCAAATCTACCCATTCCTAATCTCATACCCTTCTCCCATCTTCGAACCCCCATTTACTTACCTCAGCCCACTTACCTTTTTCTCTTTTTTTAAAATTCACTCCTATAGCTATTAACAGCAACCCTTCGTCCTGTAACCAAACACCCAACCGAAAACTTGCTATTCAATGGAACTTGCGTGGGCTATCCACTTCCATGAATGAAATTAAGCTAATGTTAGCTGAGGAACAACATCTCCCACTAGCACTGGCTTTTCAAGAAGCTAAAAAAATCAATGTATCGCTCTTAGAGCGGACATTTAGCGGCAAATTTTCTTGGTATTTTAAGGAAGGGCCATCCTCGGGGCTTTTTGGAGCCTGCCTCGCTGTCCTGAGTGACCTTCCTCATACCGTCATCCCCATAACATCATCATTACAAATATGTGCGATACAACTGAAGGGACCTCTACAGGTAACCCTTGCTTCCATTTATATTCCCCCATTGCACAGTAATGACATTGAAACTCAACTTACGGATGCCATCAAACAGTTACCGCACCCATTCGTCCTGATGGGTGACTTTAACGCCTCCCACTCTTCATGGGGAGGAAACAAATGTGACAAAAGAGGTAAAACAATTTTGGGAATCGTCCAAAAACTAAACCTCATCATACTTAACGATCACCGTCATACCAGGATAGATATCCATCACGGATCATCATCGGCCATTGACATCACGATTGCTTCCTGGGACCTCGCCCCCAGGTTGAGCTGGACAGTTGATAGTGACCTCAGAGGTAGTGATCATTTCCCCATCCACATCCGAACCCTGTCAAGAAACCCAAACATTCGTTTGCGCAGGAAGTGGATATACCAGTCGGCCGACTGGGAAGGCTTCGAATCCACAATCAACAGCTTACTTTCTGAACATGAAAGCTGCTCCGTGGAAGAATTTACCCACGCCATCGTTTTGGCGGCTGAACAAAATATCCACCGTACCAGTGGGAAACCCGGCCGAAAGGCTGTCCCATGGTGGAACGATGCAGTTGCACAGGCCATCAAAAGGAGAAGAAAATCCCTCCGTATCCTACGACGCTTTCCTGATGGAAGCGCTTGCAAAATGATTGCTCTAACCAACTTCCAAACGGCTAGAGCTCTAGCCAGGAAGGTAATAACCGAAGCCAAGCAAAACAGTTGGATGGAATTTCTTGATTGCATCAACCCTAATACTTCGACATCTGAACTTTGGAACAAGGTCAACTTACTTAGTGGCAAGAAAGCTTCAAATTGCTATTCCTTCGAGATTAATGGCACCTTCACCGAAGATCCAGGCATCATAGCCGACCACCTAGCCGAACACTTTGCCACTATTTCAGCCACCTCCAACTACACCAACGAATTCAAGGCTATTAAGGCGAAGGCGGAACTTAAAGTTTTTCCTCCTGCTTCGGAACAGGTCCACAAATACAACGATAAGTTCTCTTTGGACGAGTTGTTATGGGCAATAAAAATATCCAAAAGCAAATCAGCTGGCCCAGACGGAATCGAATATCCGATGATCAAGCATCTACCTCTTCATGCAAAATTTCTACTCCTTCAGATATACAACGAATGTTGGGCTAACAGCTATTTCCCAGATACATGGAAAACGGGCTTGGTAATACCTATCCCAAAGGTGAAGGAGAGTAAACGGACCGCGAACAACTTCCGTCCCATAACCCTCCTCAACTGCTTAGGGAAAGTCTTCGAAAGAATGATCAATCGAAGACTTAGGACGGCCCTTGAAGAATGCCAACTATTAGACCCAAGACAGCATGGCTTCCGCCGAGGTACAGGTACGGGCACCTACTTCAGTCAACTCGATCATTTCCTTCAAGAAACTATCGAAAAGGGCCAACATAGCGAAATCGCTTCACTCGATCTAGCCAAAGCCTACGATACCACATGGCGTCATAACATTATCGATCAACTCCACCGATGGGGTTTTGAAGGCTCCCTCTTCAACATTCTTCGCTGTTTCCTCACCAATCGAGGTTTTCAAGTTTACTTCGGAGGAGTACTTTCTGATCACCGTTGCCTAGAAAACGGAGTACCACAAGGTTCGGTTCTATCAGTTTCCCTCTTCCTCGTTGCTATGCAGTCGGTTCTAGAGGTTATCCCTAAAAACACCGAGGTACTGGCCTATGCAGACGATCTACTGCTGATGGCAAGAAATGCTTTCCCAGAAATGGCCCGCAGAAGACTGCAGGAAGGAATCTTGGCGGTTAGTAACTGGGCAAATTCCATCGGGTTTAAGTTTTCGGCAGAGAAGTCTAATATAATGCACTGCTGCAAATGTAAAGGTCATAGGAAAAGGTTTAGAACATGTCTAATCAATGGCAGGCCTATTAAGAGAGTCAGCTCTGTCCGAATTCTCGGAGTGCTAGTTGACAGTAAACTATCTTTCGGACAACACCTCAGAAATGCTAAAGCTAGTATGAAATGCCGCCTGCGGCTGGTGAAAGCTCTAGGTGGCCGATGCCGCTTGAGTTCTAGTAAAACCATCTACAACATAGGCAAAAGCATTATCTTCTCTAAAATTCGTTACGGCATCGAACTTTTCAGCCGTGCCTCTTGGGATCACTTGAATTACTTAAAGCCTGTCTACCATAACGTCATTAGATATGCATCAGGAGCCCTTCAGACCAGCCCAATAAACGCTCTGCTTGTGGAGGCCGGCGTAGTTCCTTTCGAACACTTCCTCACAAATATCCTAGCCACTAAAGCCATCCGGACGTCCGAGAAATACCCGGATCTTCTATCCATTTACTCCAGAGCCAACATTTGGCTGCAAAATATTAGCCAAGTCACCCTCCCGACTATTGCCCCATTAAGCAGAGTCGGTCAACGCCCATGGCATGCACATCCGCCAAAGATAGACTGGTCAATCAAAAATGCTGTCAGGGCTGGGGAAGCCAGCAGCATTGTTACGGCCTGTTTTAATAACCACCTTCATAACAAGTATCACACCCACCACAAAATCTTCACAGATGGGTCTTTTGATGGAAACCTAACAGGGGTTGGAGTTTTTGCCAATAACACGGAGCTAAAATTCCAACTGTTTCATATGTTCGGTATACTCCGCCGAAATTGCCGCTCTCCTTGTCGCGACATCACTCTGTGATAACGACAGTAAAGTGGTGATCTTCTCGGATTCCTATAGTGCATTACGGGCGCTACAAAGCGACGATAGTAAACACCCTTGGATACAAAGCATTGAGGAAAAAATTACAGGGAAGGACATCACTTTCTGCTGGGTCCCAGGGCACTGCGGAATCCAGGGTAATGAACAGGCTGATCGTCTCGCCAAGGAGGGTAGGCTCTCCGAACTATGGACCACCTCCCACCCAGCAAATGACACCATCAAATGGGTCATGCAATCCCTCAGATTGAGCTGGGAGAACAGTTGGTTTTTTTCCCGTGACCTCTTCTTAAGAAGGATCAAGAATACTACCCTTCCCTGGAAGGATAGTATTCTCCGATCTACTCAAGTATGTCTGACACGTTTACGTATCGGGCATACATTTTTAACACACAAATTTATCATGCGTAGATTGGAACCAACACTATGTGAGTCGTGCAATGTAAGACTCACGGTGGAACACATATTAATCACATGCCCTAAATTTAATGCTTCAAGAATAAAGTTTCAGGTTGCAGACACCATAAGGACAGCACTATCGGACGACGCCGTCGAGCAAAAAAGGACCATCGATTTCCTAAAGGATACAGGTTTATTTGATCAGATCTAATGTCAAATTACTAAATCTACCTATACTGATAAAATTACGTTTGTTTTCTCTTCTAATTTCAGCAAAAGATGAGCAGGATTTTTACGCCCTTTTTAGAAGCGAGCTCCTCTAGCACACTAAAAAAGGGCTTTTTCCCTGCTCCATTTGTTTGGTTGTGTTTTTGGCCCCAGAGCCGTGTGAGTGCGGCGATACGACATACATCCATAGCGGTTACTAGGACTGAGTCGAGCGAGAATAACGATTTTTGCAATAGTTTTTCTTAGTTTTCCTTCAGTTAAATTTCCCGCCCTCAAGGGCAAGAGACGAATGAACTCTCTTAAAGTCTCTTTAATTCAATACCGTTACCGATATAAAAGAGAGCGGTAGTTGTGCTTGGCCTCACGGTGCTACTGATATTCAACCGAGACAGTCATGTTTTAGCGCCTTTCTGAAAGAGATCCATAAAAAATAAAGTTTTCCCTTACAACCGGATGAACAGCTTTTTTCAAAGCTAATTCGGTCCTAAATAAAGCGTTACTTCTCAGAAACAGTTCGTTTGGATACCAGGAAAAGAGTAAGTCGCTAATAAGCCCCCAACTGCCATTAAGGAAGTTGGTCCGGTTGGATTGGCCGCTCGGACCGGCAGTTTTTACTGCCCCTTGTGTATCCTGCCGTTCGCACCCGTTTTTCCAGCATCATTTTCCTGCTAGAGACGCTCACTGAATGAGGCTTGTTTTACTTTCGGTAAGTGAAAAGAAACTTTTTCTTATTCCGTGAATAGGAGCAAAAGCAAAAGCTAGGACGCCCAAAGGGCATAGTTTAGAGATTTTTCCAGAACATATCCCAAACAAGTGATTGATATTTTTAACACTTTTTTATACCCAACTGACATTCATCAAATGATTTTCAACAAGTGCTTTTCCGCCAGTGAATTTTCTATTGCTCTTCCGCAAGTGATTTCGGTGTTCGATTTCGTAGCTTCGTCTACATTGTCCCGCGCCGTTACTGTCTTCCGCCGTTTTCGTCCCCCGCTGCTGTCGTCCCCCGAAGTCCAACGTACTTAGTATAAGCAAATTTAAATTTTTCCACCTGGCTGTACTTCGGTATAGCCAGCCTTTTACCATGGCTTCCAGCAGCTCCGGCGCCGGAAGGCCTACCAACATTTGCAATGGTTCCAACCGCCAGCACTTCCCCCAGATGGACTGATACCTTTGGAGGAAACTTACAAATTGGATTGCTGAGAGCAACTGAGGATAACATTCTTCCACCCAACCCCTTTGTTGTCCGGAAATCGATCAAAGGTGTGATCGGTGATAAATTCAACCACTAAACCGCAGCGTGACGATAAGAATCGTCTTCAATATATTCTCCAGATGCGTGATGTTAAACAAATTGAACTTCTAATGGGTATGAAGTCGCTAATCGACTTGACCCCTATTGAAATCAGGCTGTCCCCTTTGTATAGTCCTACGTCACACCGGTTATGTCCCCGACATTACCCACCCGCCTTTTTTATTTACAAACGTCATTTCTGAGCAGGAACAGGTGCTAATCGAAACAATGTTTGCAATTGGACTGCAACAGACCAACCGATATCTGAATGCGAACGATAGGCTTCTCGATTTGGCATTCGTAAGCCTACCAGACCAATTAGACATAATCGGACCCAACTCGCCTCTATTGGCAGTGGATAATCATCATCCACCGTTCGTTCGGATATTCGACGAGGACAGCGACGATTTAATTGCACACAATGAAATAGACGACAATCCTTCCTACGATTTTAAGCTATGCAATTTCGCACAGCTAAAAATGGCTCTGAAGGCTGTTGACTGGGAAACTCCCCTGCAAACCGGATCAGTAAATCAACTACTTTCAGCATTCTATGAAAAGATCTACGCAGTGCTTAATGACAATGTGCCTCGCAGAAAACGTTCATTCAGCTCAATGTCCGGTAAACCGAGGCTGACCCGTGAACTCCGAAACTTACGCAACATTCTCAGGAGAACTCGTCACCGCTTCTTCAATTTAAAGTCTACAAACGATCGAAACTACCTCCAAGAGATTGAACTATAGTATAAAACAATGCTATCAGACACCTGGACGCCTTTGTTCGTAGCCATTGAACGTCTCCTAGGGACGCAAAATATTGATGCTGCTACGGTTAGCCCCTTCCGCTAGCAGGTGTTTAGTTTTGGGCGCATCGATCCCAAGCCCAATCAGACCTACTTCGTGTTACAACTCCACTAGTGTTGCATGTGTTCTTCCGATTGTGCCCACTTAGTTGGCGAAGCAAATAAACTGGCTAGACTTATAGGAAATCGTAGTCCGCTTTTTAAACACGCTCTCCGCATAACAACTTCCAATACCACCGTGAAGAGCAGATATGAAAGTCCATCGCCTTGACGAAGTCCCCTTTCAATCACAAACGATTCCGACTAATCGCCTGAGATCTGCACACTGTACCGCACAACGTTCACCGTTGCCCGAATAAGTCTTGCCAGTTTTCGGGGAAAGTCGTGTTTGGCGTCCATGGTTCTCCATAACTATTATCGGTTGAAGGTATCATATGTAGTTTTGAAGTCGACGAAGATGTGGTGCGTAGGAACATGATGCTTGAGGCATTTTTGGAGGATCTGCAAATCTCATCTGTCGTCGAGCAAACAGCAAATTTAGTCTGATAACTTCCCACAAATCTGCGCACTATTGGTGATATACGGCGAAAGAGTATCTGGGATAGAATTTTGTATGTGTATGTGGTTTTTACAATCCCGCTTATCTCCTTTCTATATAAAGGTTGAACACGAAAAAATCCGGACACATCAGAAATTCTGCCATTAACGCGTTTTGGGTCATTTGTTTTAAAAATTTCACTGAATCAAATTAAGAGTGTATAGAATCACAGTATGCTTTAATTATCAGGTTAAGTTCAATGTTTACATCATGACTTCACCGTCGCGATTCGATTCTGCACGCTCGAAAAGAAGATTTTGGATTTTGAAAGCAAAAAGGCCCCAAAATTATTCAGAGCACCCCGAGGAACAGAGTAAAAACAATACATAATAAAAAGAAGCAACTAAACATATTCTGTAACAAACGAACGAACCAAGGAATGTGATAACAAAAACCAATCAAAACCAAAAAACCAAATCGAAAGCACTCCTTTTTACATTCAATTTATTCGTTTTTTGTTTAGTATTTTGTTTTTAAACCATGTTTTCATCATTATTTTTGTTTTCGTATAAAATGTATTGATATAATTCATAATTAGGAATTACTAGTAAATTAAAACATACCAAGGGAGAAAGTAGTAGTAACACATACAATACAATGTACAGTGAATGATGATCAACATATAGTTTGGGCGTTAGGTCTTCCCGCGGCGATTGATTAGTGTGTGAATTATTGAACCAAGGGTTTGAACAAATCCGAACGCTACTCTCTACTAATGTAACCCACTGAAAGCGTACTAACGAATAGCATTAGCAAAATAGAACGAAAAAAAAAGTAGAAACTATACAACACTGCTTCCTCGCGATATATCTCCGGGATGATTGAATACAGCCGAATGAACGAACGAACCCAACTACCGGATATAACACTAAAAGCCATATATTTCACAAGAAAAAGAAACACTAACCCATCCCTCTTCAGTCTCGCTTGCTCCCCTGGATCGACCCCCCCCCCCCCCTCGTCCTAAATTAGACCTGCTTCATAACGTGGCAGCGCGTCCCCTCCCGGTTAAAAAAACAGCCCATTAACACTACAGTCAGCATATCGATATAGATTAATTAATTATGATCTTTTGTTTTGTTTGTGGTTCCTATATCCTGGACAGTCCGCGTGCGTAATGTGTAATATTATACGATAGAGGGGTTATGTTTAAATTAGCAAAGTATTGTCGCTGCTGAGAAACAATATAATGGAGAAGCCTGGTACAAACGTGTCGACGAAGACTAATAAGGATACTCACTAATCATATGCTCTAATACACTATTAAAAATGACTGACTTGCAAGTTTTGTTTGTTTGTTTGCTTGTTTTCATTTGTTTGTTTGTTGTTTGCATTTGAAACGGAAAGTTAATTGTTGGTTAGTTCCTAAGTGAAACACAATAATCGCTACTATATATAATCTCTCTTTCTCACGCATTTTGTTTGATTTTTCATCGTTTCTTTTTTTTTGTAGTAAAAATGTTGATCAACCGATAATAATAATAATAGTAATAGCATTTGTTTGTTTGTTACCAGTGTATACCGTATAAAATAGTAATTCACGTAAAACCTAGTAATTATTATTAATATATAGAAATTTCCAGTCTCACTAAATTGATTGAATTGGTTAGTGTATGTGTGTGTATGTGTCTGTTCACATTTTTTTTCTGTGTGTACATGTGAAAAGTGGTGTTAATATAACTGTTGAGAAAAATAACCGTTTTTTCTGGTGATTAGATTATCTTATAAAAACAATGCAAATAACGTCTCACTAATTAGCGCTGAGAAAGTAGTAAAAATGTAATTTTTTATCATCACCCCTGCTGGCAAAGAAAAATGGGCATGAAATCAAAACTTATCCATAGTTTTATAACATAGTATTGTTTGTGTACATTGAAATGATTGCAAAAAAAAACAATATTGACCAGCCCCCGCATGTTGACAACCAAATAAAGATACAAAGCGTTTCACCCCTTTTAGTCGAAAATCATACTTCAAATGCTAATACAATAAAAAAAATCATGATAGAGAAACAAGAGCTTACTTGCGCTACTGGAATAATAGAGAAACCGCCTTTTAGGACACGATTGAAAATAGAGATGGCAAACCTAATTTAAAGTTTTTTTTGTAGCGAATGAACCCAAAAAATCGCCCTCGCGTTGATAATTACAGTCATACAATACTTGCTTCTACGCATATATTTTTATATAATATATTCTGTTTATAATTGTGTTCGTTCAATAACTAGTAATTTATCCATATCATAATTTATATCTGTATAAGGCAATTTGTATTCTCGTGTTTTTTTTTCTTTTTTGTGTCTCTGCTTTGACCAGTAATTTCTATTGTTTGTTGCTTTGTAGTTTTTTTATTCTGTTCACTACAGCGCGCACAACAACAAAACGACGAACGGGATAAGTTATTGTGACTCCGCTCGCTCTCGCATATTTTTACAAATGTTTGTGATTTGCTTTTGTTTTTCTTGTTTCGCGAACGCACACTAATGTTGAGTTTTAAAAATTGTATCTGCTACACGATAGATGTTACCAAAAAATCGCTACAAACATCACAAGAATTAAGTGTTTTATTTTATTTATTTTGTTTTTGTTGTTGTGGTTTCATTAGCTTAGAAGTAGTTAGGTTTAATTGTGTGGTTCAACACGCTCTAGAGATAGTTGCCCAAAATTGTTTCGATCCTTCCAAGAGGAGAGATGCCCGCACTCTGGGATGTGGACCGCGAGGGTGTTCTGTTGGCGCTGATTCCTAATTCCAGAATGCTGTCCGTTTCCGAGGAATCGCAGAAGAAACCAATAACTGGTCGGATGTTTTTCAACTGTGCCCTACCCAGTTGATTCTTTTAGGCAGTCGAAAACAAAGGACTTTGGGTAATTTTCGAGAGATGCCACGATTGAATTTATCCCTTCTCCACCTAGAAAGATGAATTGTCGACTTTTTTTTTGTTTTGCGTAGCGAACTAAAATGTTTTAACATTTTTAGGATGTATAATGTTTGAGGATATTCATAACCAAAATGGTTGGGCGTCTGCTTACTACTGATCGTGAGTTCAAAAGTCAGAGTTCTCAATTAAAAAAACTTTGTTTGTTGCTTTAAGACAACTAGGTCCACGGATCGATCATCAAGTCATGGAGATATCAGTCTATCTGCGTCCATACTTGCCTCTTGCAACAAGAAACATCGGTCTTTTTGTGCTCTTGTGAACTATTGTGAGCTAGCAGAATCAATGGAAAGGAAATGATATTGGACAATTGCTTGGCTTGGTTGAATGGGATAATCAGAGTGGTTTGGAATGCTGTTCAGATTGTTATCTAATTATCCCGTGCTCAAGGCACGACTCTGTCGTTTTAATCTTATTGTTGATAATTTTGTAAATGTAGCCAAACCGGAACACTTAGAAAATAAAATAAGTTCGAAAACAATTGTTCCAAATGATCGCAGCCCTACGTCAAGTTCGCGTCCATGTCTTCAGGCACGGATACTTTTACTTTTTACTTGTTCCTTTCACTTCAGCACTTCAGTAATTTTCGGTTGATTCATCTTTGTTTAACGTGTTGAAGTGAAATCGGTGGAAAACAATTTGCTCGAAAGCTGTCTTCATTCCACGACGATGTTTTGGAGCAAGATCTTCCGATAGTAATGTCAAGATTTTGAAGACATGTGATCGCTGCAGGCAGAGGATGTTCTCGATTGAAATCCACGTGAAGTACCAGAATCAAGTGGGAGTGGGATTTCTAGAGACAACCCTGCATCTCGAAGGACACCTGCAACAACAACCCCACAATTATGTACGCTAGTAGAACGATGCGGGCCGCCCGCCTTTTTTAAAATGATCGCCGCGACGACAACATCGGAGGAAACAAATCAAGAAGAAAAAGAAGAGAAGTAGCAGCAGCCGCCGAACAGCATAGAAGAAGAAATTAGTTACTATTTTTCTGCCATCTTTTTTCCTGAACCCTCATTTCGGAAGAGTAATCAGCCTTCTTCAAGGCTATCCGTTCGAACAAATCAACTCACATACGAAGATCTACGAGAGATCCACTCGTTTCGGACCTTGGAAGTTTCCGAAAATACAGTCTATCGCAACTCGGGCTCTGTTCCCATATATGTCGTTATAAAGTTCCATAGTATCATCCACGGTACACACTTTATTCTTCAAATTAGAGGCTATCAAGCCTCAAACCTCAAACTCGAACGAAACAAAGAATAGGATTTGCCAAGTCGATCGAATTACAGAATCAGAATGCTGATCAATATGAGCCTAGTCGAACGAGGTCTATGGGCCCTATTCCAGAAAATGAGACGAGCAATTCGTCTCGTCTCAGCTTCAGTTACTATCGAGACGAGCAAAATATCCTATCCTAGTACACGAGTTTCATTAAAATGTTATTTGATTGACTGGAGAGACTTCTGTCCTTTCGTCTCGTCTTCTGGAATAGGGCCCTATGTGATTACATTCCTCGAAGTAGTACAGGTGATTTGTAGCATCTCCAGTCAATCCATCCAGTATCTCCCTGCGCCATACTACAAATGACGTTGTTGATACAGCGACTTCATAAAGGTCGTTCCGGTCCTGTTCTAAATTTGATTCTGTCATGAAAATTAAAACGAAGTTGGAGTCGTGGTCCAGGCCAGAAAACCCCTTGGCAGAGAGTGCACGTGAATTTTTCGAAACTCATCAGTGGACCACATTCAGCCTTATTCTACTTTACGGCCGTATCTGACTTTCATTCGAACGACTTGCTTCGAAAAAGACATTCTCAGTGTTTGTAAACCGATATCAACAATTCATTCCTATTCTGTATTCCGACGGATTTCCATTTCGTTCGAAGCGGTTGTTTCGTCCGAGTTATAATTTCGCATACCCTATTTCGAACGTTTTGTCCATTTAATGTTCGAAGAGAAACAGATCGAACGGAATGCAAAAACAACTCGAACGAAATACAGAATGGAATTTTATCAAGTCGTTCGAAATATTTCGAATCGATCGAAATAAAAATAGGGGTGAATTATATTTTTCGAACTTGAGCGCATTCGAACGAAAACTGAAATTGGACGATTCATTCTAAAGAACAATTTTCGAAAACTGGAACGGCTACGAACGAAAACAGGAATACGAATGAAGAAAATTTTCGAACGTATTCGGCCTGATTCTGCGCGGCGTGTTAGATGGTATGACAAAATTTTCACGTATGTCATTCGATTCCACTAGACGTCTGCCGTGAGAAATCTCACTTGAATACTCACCGTATTCCCGCTCTCAAATCTACGTAACGATTGTCACATGAACTGGGATTTCTAGGTGACAATGAAAAATGAAAGAGAAATAGTAAGCGTCGTTTATGGTCGTAAAGAATCGATAGTAATGGTATTGTATGTATCAAAAAATTCAATTTATTTTCAATTTTCACAGTGCTTGTGACCAATTTTCTTGTGAAAGCGGTAGTGAATCTGTTATCCCTCGATCGGACGAAATAGCAATCCGGAAATACTTCTATTACATGAAATAAATTTATTTTTTCTACAATACATCTATTTCTTGTGTTTCATCTATCTAACAGCGAGTCATCATCACTGACCTACGGATCCATTTCAGAAGCCGTTGAATAGCAGCAACAAAAGTCTAAAATTTTTCAGGATACAATCAACCGTTTCGCTCTGCTTGTTGAGTAAATTTAATACCAAACAAATGGCTGCAAATTCGGCAGAATGTCCTGATTCACAACGAAAATGTTTATGCTAACAGAGTAAAATCAGATCTATAGGATTGGCACTGACTGTAGCAAAACAAATATCTGATCTCTCTGAACGAAACAAATAAAATTCTGGGTGCCATTTTTTTTCTCAAATATATGCGATGAAAACCTAAAATATTTGTATGCAAAACTGGCCAGCTTCGTTTATCATTTGGAACCAATAATGTTTAATCACTATTTTGAAGAGGATGCAGCAGGAATAAAACATTGTGACAAAAGTTAAATGTCTGCAAATTAGTAGACATATGTGCGAATGTGGCAGCTCTGATCTAATTTAGCCTTGTCACATGCAGTTCATCCTCTCCCATACATAAAATGAACCTCTCATGGAATCCGATACAAGAGGCGAATAAACTCTCAGAGTTTAAAGCCTCTATAATTCAACAACGAACGAACGATCCGATACGACTGTAGGAATTGAGTGCGGAGAATTGTGTGATGATGATGTGACAATTGTCATCTCACCTCATATGCCTCGCAGAATCAGGCCGACTAACGAAAATTACTAAAAAAGAATTAACCAAAATCATCCAGGACACTTTCAAAACGATGAAATGGATTCTTCTGTCGTACTCGCTGTCCGTTAGGTTGAGCTGTTCCAAATCTAATAATCGGGGCCTTCACCGGGCTTCGACAATTTCCACAAACACGTCCACTTATGACGTAGGACTACACATTCGTTTTATTGGATTTACTAGTTTATCATTTTAGATATTATTTATGAATGCAAAGAAATTTAATAAATCACTCTTCTAGAAAGTCTTTTGTTAGTATTGGCTTCTAAAAGATTATAAAAACATCAAACCTGCATTGCCATGACTCGGCTCGGTGATTGTAATGCCAGATGCATAACGAGTGAAATATTCGCTCGTGCCCACATCTCAAGGGGAAACGAATATGACACAAAATGAGCAGAATAAGAAAGACAATTCATTCTCGCTCCCTGGAAAACGATGTTGACCACCAAATGGGAAAGTGATTTTTCTCCCAGAGGAGATGCAATATTTATACGCTAGCGACAATCATACTTACTGTGCAATTGGTATGTAAATCGTTAAAATTCATTCGCAGCATAAATAGTTATTAACGTTAACTTTATTTCATAAAAACGCGACCTGTTTTATGATTTGGTACCCTTAATGTGTGTGCACCCGTGGCCGAGTGGTTAGCGTCTCACATTATCATGCCGGGTGTTCGGGTTCGATTCCCGTTCTGGCCGGGGGATTTTTCGTCAAAGAAATTTCCTTCGACTTGCACTGTGGTCATGCGTATTCAAGAGCTTGCCCCTCGGAATACATTCAAGGCGTGTTATTTGGCTTAAGAAATCTCGACCAAGTATTAATAAATGACGCTTGTTAATGCCTACGTTGAGACGGCAAAAGTTCCACAGGGAACGTTAACGCCATTCAAGAAGAAGAAGTACCCTTAATGTGTTCTCACGGTCATCGGTAAAATAAAGTGCCCACCCATCATTCTTTCAACAAACATTTACAAAAGAAACATTTGTTATATTTTTAAAATAATTATTCAACCATACTGTATGAAATACACGTTTTGAAAATTTATGACCATCCTCATTCGATTTTATAACAATGCTGGTATCGATAGTTGATATAATTAGATGTGACATGGAAAAATGGAAAATCGACACAAACTAGACGAACGTAAAAACGTTCGACTCACCTTCTGGAATTGGCCCCATAGCTGCACGAGTAAAAGAATAATTCGATTCGGTCTGCAAATGACGATTGAAAATTTCGTTTCAATCGGGAGAATGAAATGAATGAAGGTGTACGAAGGAGAAGCGAGCGTGAAAAATGACATTAATCCAGTGCAACTTGAAATGCGGTAGGTTAATGAAAGTGAATTTTTCAGTCCCAAAGATTGACTAACGGTCACGAAGCGTGGACGCTGAACGAAACCGTTTGCCGGGTACTTGGAGTCTCCGAGCGTGAGATCCTACAATCCATACTTGACGGCAAGTTGGGGAATGGTGTATGACGCAGGCGCAAGAATCGCGAATTGTGCCAAACGTACAAACTTACTGATATTGTAAAACTCCATATAAATAACGAAGGGATGGGTGTAAAAAAAATAATTGCTGTTCTACGGTCTTGATGTTTTGAGACCGCTAGACGGAATGGCAATAAACTGGGGCAAGGATAAGGATATCAAGGCAGAGTCGATCGCCTATCGTACGGCGCATATAACAAATCATAATTTGACGTTGCGCTTGTGTGCGCCTAAATAAACATCGCTCGTTTGCCCGTCCGTTTAGGCTTAGGACAAACAATTGTTTTCACCAGTGTCTTAGAATATCAACAAATATTCACGAGTAACGAATATGATTTTATTTCAGTGTAAATGACTTTTTCAGCTTGAAACACACTGCCCTCATTATATTGATGACAATAACAAACGAGTTCATTTTGTTCATATCATGAACAAATTTGCTATAATGAATTGAGTGGGGTTCATAACTTCGCTGTTATTTATACTTTGAATATCAAAAGCAACAAATTGATATTCATCACATTCGAAACGACATTCGTTCTGGCATTAATTTTGAGTCAAAATTCAAAAATAAAAAAAATAGGCTGGGCTATTTAGAGAACAAAAACGCCAGAGTTCGATGGAACGAACTTTGCAAGAAGTCGCGCAGGATTTTGTTTGGCGAGACGGTAACAACGGCATAAATAAAAACCAACCGCACACAGCTGCCTCGTGTTAAAGGAAAACAACAGCTGATATTCATTTGGCTAAAATGAAAATCAGTTCTGGAATCTTGAATAATCAAGATGAAAATGACACTGGGTGGAAAAATGAACTTCAAAACATATTGAAGAACAAAAGTTCATTTGCTCATATTCACCGGTTGTCTGGATCTGTCGTTTTGATTTTCGTTTGGTATATATAGGTTTTCGATGCAACCTAGCCCGAAAATATATGCATTTGAGCTTAGCGAAGATGATTTTTTTCAACACTGTTTTCACCCTGTTTTAGCTACGCCTTACTGGCATGAGACAAGGCCTCGTTCGCATAGAAATATACGAAACTAACGCGTATAAAAGAATCAACTTTACTGAATAAAGATTATCTCAATCCGACAAAAACCAAGCCGGTATTATCCTCTAAATATCACATCCACTGACGGAAAGAGAAACAAAAAAAACTAATTGAAGGACAACAGCAGGAAGAACCACAGGATCGAACCCAAAGCAACGGGCGTTTTGTGATCATAAAAAACCGAATAAGATTCGGTAAAAATCCATATTGCCAAACCCTTCCCTCCCATCCTATTTCCTTCTCTATCTGACTCTTCCCGGCCAAATACTTGGCGATGTGGTATTACCGGATCACACCAGTAGGAATACCATAAGCGTTCGATAAAGGATCTTCGCGTAATCAGCGCCACATTTGGAGGCTCCAGAGAAGACCTGCTCTACTGAGAAATTTATAGACGAGAAACTAAGACATCATTTCTTGAAATCCAGGCAACACTTGTAATCTTGGCAACAAACAGAACACTCCTCGCGGCACTGCGTCCAGAGAGTGCGCACACTCAAACTACTGCTGTTTATAATCATGATGGCAATCGCGCAGTCTGTATGCTTTTTTTTCTCCTAAATTTCTATCGCTTAGAATCATTCTACTGATTAGCTCACACAACCTCGTTCCAATATTTGTGGTTTTTGTGGGGGGTTTTCACTAGGAAAACCTTTTCATTCAAGAGCCCAGAGTTATATATATATACTTAGTCGGTTACGGAGTGAAAACTTCTTTACAACAATTTATGTTGGATCTATATATGTTGTTACTGCGTAGCCGCGCGACCTCATTTTTATGCTGCGAGTGTCCACGCTTGTTGTTTGTGAAAACAGTGAGTAGGTTTTATTATTTGCTCTCGTCGCCCTCTGTTTGCTTGTTGTTGTTTTCTCTTTTGTTCGTCTACAGATATATATATAATATATAAATATAAAATATGCACAAAAATATATTATTGTTTCAGTATTTTTTTTCGCTTGGTTTCCCTCCTTCCCATCATAACTACGGCTATATTTACACGAGCTAATCACTTATTCAGTTAGTATTGAGTTTTTCCTTCTTGTTTGTTAAAGCCTTCGGGGGATGTCGGATTCCTAAATAGTTTCGATGCCTTCGAAGACGACAACGCTGGCTTGGGACTTGACGAAAGATTTATTCAGAGTCTTGGGGATCTGACAGCGTGTGGTCTACCTGGTGGTCTGCACGTAAATTTCTAAATTATCTCCTATTCCGAAAATTCTTCTCGGTGATCGACTTGAAACGTGAAACTAATTGAGTGAGATCTCTCAGAGCTCGATTCGACCCCCATTATCATATTCAAATTATGCGTTTCGTCCTTCCCTCAACTTGTTCTATACTTTACTTTTCAGAATCCTTTCTTTTTGTAGCAAAAATCTGTACAAAACTTTTCAAGCTTTTTCTCTCCCAGGAAAAACACATTAAACACAATTATGTATGAATTATATCTAACCTTTAGATAAAAAATAATCACATTTGGCGCGTCTCCAGGTTTCCTCCTATCCATCCATAAGGTTTCTGTTAACTTCCTCTGTCCCAACAAAACACAGAATATCTATTCTTCTTTTTTGTTTCCTAGCTGGCAAGCATTTCTTGTTTGCCAGAGAAAAAGCTGGCACCTATCTAAACTCCAGAAACACCACACTTTTTTCTTAATCCTTCCTGCATAACACTATTTTCAGCTTCATATATGTGTGAGTTTGTAGATTTAATAATAAACTTGTATTCGTAATATTGATGCGCAAAAGGGAGGGAAAGATGATTAAAATGACTTCCATACAGCCTACGGGACCGTGTAGTAATAATATAATGGGGTAGCAGCATTAAACGCTCGTTAAACAAATGCTCTAAACTAATAGTTGTATGTGCCTAGATTTAAATTGTTTCCCTTAATTGTTGTTTCTATCCATATACATATAATTCTTTATTCTCTCGAGTGTGTGTGTATGTGTATATGTGTGTTTTTCAACGATTGAAAAAAAAACAAAAAAAATCCATACGACAAATCAAACAAATGGTCACCTGACAGAGCAAAGCATTTCGAAGGCCAAAAAACTAATTAGATCTAAAAAATAAAACAAGTAAACACTGCCAACTACTAATTGTATATGAGTGCACGCCTTGACCCCACCCCTGCCTGCCTGCCTGTCTGGCTAGTTCCTCGCCATCACACGTTACGAGTAAAATTTTGTTGCACTTCGGATACCTCTCTGTTGGGGGGCAAACACAATTTTTTTTATCGAAGAAAGTTCGAGGTAACCTCTGCTGCAAAGACACCAATACCGCTGGGGGGAAAAGATACATCTTGGTTTCGTTGCGTTTACTCGCCGAACCAGGCGTAGTGTTTGTTCGCGATCTGAGCCGGACTGAGTGGCCCAAACTGGCTGTACTGCGTCGGGAACTGAATGTGCGCCGGAAGGGGATGTGTGGGAAGGACCTGCAAAGAAAAACATCATTTCAGTCGTTGAATATATAACCGCACTTCATCCAGCGTAACAACACTCACCTGTCTACTAGAAGCATTGTGGGCGGGTGGTGGCACTACCCTGTTGTACGTTTGATACGGTGCCTGCGACACGAATACCGCCGATCGTCGATATATATCCCCCTGGGCGTAGATATCCTGCTGCTGTAGGATTGCTCCGGGTGAGCTTCCCAGCGGGGTATTGGAGCTTTGCTGATGTTGCCGGTAAACAGGCGCTCCCCACGCAGCACCACTTCCACCCGTGGGCGTGTTCTTGGCGTGCGCATGAGGAGGCGCTGCCACGACTGACGATCCACCACCACCCATACTGCTTCCCATCATACTCCCACCGCCACCGCCGCCGTTTTGATTCATCGAAGTGGACGATGATGACGACGATGGCATGTAGGCGGAGGATTCCCGCTTGTGGCCACCACCACCACTGCTGCTGCCGGTTACGTAGTGCGACGAGGAACTTGGAGGTGCCCACGAGGAGCGTTTATCGATCTGCGGATACTCGTACGTCACGAATTCGGTCGGTTCCTGCTTCGGTATGTGCAGCTGGTTGGCCGACGACAGCAGACATTCGTTCTGGGCCATCGCCAGGAGCCGTTTCTTCTGCGACTGTCCTACGTGTTGTTCGTATTTGATCGCTGAAACGAGAGGGGAAGGGGATGTTTGTCAGAAATGGGATCTAAGGTCAGTATTAAAATGCAATAATATTAATTGTCTTTGATCTCTTGAGATTTATTTTAATGTGATGTATCTGGGTCCTTCAAACATGGATACATTACTTTTCTTTTTATAGCTAATGACTAATAAAATAACTTCTTCAAACAGATTTTTCAAAATTTATTCAACCGATTTAATTCAGATTCAAGGTGGTAGAACTACAGGATCGAACCCAAAGCAACGGGCGTTTTGTGATCATAAAAATTCGAATAAGATTCGGTAAAAATCTGAATCTAATCTAAATCTAATCTAAATCTAATCTAAATCTAATCTAAATCTAATCTAAATCTAATCTAAATCTAATCTAAATCTAATCTAAATCTAATCTAAATCTAATCTAAATCTAATCTAAATCTAATCTAAATCTAATCTAAATCTAATCTAAATCTAATCTAAATCTAATCTAAATCTAATCTAAATCTAATCTAAATCTAATCTAAATCTAATCTAAATCTAATCTAAATCTAATCTAAATCTAATCTAAATCTAATCTAAATCTAATCTAAATCTAATCTAAATCTAATCTAAATCTAATCTAAATCTAATCTAAATCTAATCTAAATCTAATCTAAATCTAATCTAAATCTAATCTAAATCTAATCTAAATCTAATCTAAATCTAATCTAAATCTAATCTAAATCTAATCTAAATCTAATCTAAATCTAATCTAAATCTAATCTAAATCTAATCTAAATCTAATCTAAATCTAATCTAAATCTAATCTAAATCTAATCTAAATCTAATCTAAATCTAATCTAAATCTAATCTAAATCTAATCTAAATCTAATCTAAATCTAATCTAAATCTAATCTAAATCTAATCTAAATCTAATCTAAATCTAATCTAAATCTAATCTAAATCTAATCTAAATCTAATCTAAATCTAATCTAAATCTAATCTAAATCTAATCTAAATCTAATCTAAATCTAATCTAAATCTAATCTAATTCTAATCCTATCTGAATCCGATCTGCATTCTGTCAAGTGCATACCGGGAAACGTAAAATGTTGATGGCAATATAGATGCCACCTGCCCGTCCAGCGGTCAATACTTGTTGATAAAAATGATGTTTTCATATTTGAATTTTTGACGTTAGTTTCAACAAAAACAACTAATAAAACTCATGATCAGACTCAGCATGTCCTAAACCGTTCATATGTATTGACAATTCCAACAAATTGACTGTTTTTCAATGACCTTTGAGGAAATTGGCTCTTGCTACTCCGAATTGGGAGTTGTTAACACGAAAATGGCTTCAAAATGAATAGTTTTTTATTTTTTCGCTTAAAAAAATCAGGCATGTTGCTAGGTATCAGAACTAGTTACTACGTAAGGCTAGAAATGATAATTTATTGTTAAAAAAAAAAGAAAAAAAAATCGTTGGTAGCAATATAGTTGCCACTACCCGTAAAAGGATTAAGAGCAACTTCACTTTTTTTGCTCGGTGATTTTTGATGTGGATAATTCTATTGGTTAATGGTATTGTGTGAAATTTTGTGTTACAAATAAAATTTCTTGTGCTGAAACGTTGAAAATATGTCGAACTATGTCGAAAACACGGGGTTATGAAAGGTATTAAGTATTCTAAGATGACCGAAAAGAGATGAACGATTTGCCTTGAGATGGACGACCATTGAGGTTTGAGAGAGCTAACCGGGGAGTTTAATATATTTCACGAGACTGTTCGTCATATTTTGGTTGATGTTTTGGGCATGAGAAAAGTCGCAGCACGACTAGTGCCAAAAGAGCCCAATATTTTTTTTTATAAAAGTTTCAACGCCATCGAATGGCTGAAGACATGTTTGAACGAACAAATTATGATCCGAAATTTGTGAAAATTTGTTCAGCAGCGATTGCTGTCGCCGATGCCACCATCATACAACCGATTCAGTTTAGATTTTCTGTTGCCATTCTGCGAAAGGTGCTGCATAGTATAATTTTTTTGGGAGTGTTGGAGATGTAATTTAGCTGAGAGATGCTGAAAAACTAATTGGATATTCAATAAGTGCAGTGTTTCAGTATCTCTCTAGACAGCGAGCAATCATCAGAACGCGTTAAAACTTAAGCGACTTAATTTGATAATTCGCTCAAGTTGGCTTTCAATTGCTTTGTAGTACAAGCATTCATTCATCGGCTCATGTCAGCCATCGGCCTTCATATGTAGTGAGGCCGACACTCCTTTCTTTCTCTAAGGGGGTGCTGCCATACAAATGAAGCATAAATTTCTGCATAACTCGAGAACTAATCGAGCAAATGGAACCAAATATGGCATATGGAAGTTTTAAGGGGCAATAAATGTTTCTAAGGTGGTTTAACACTCCTCCCCCTCTCTAAAGGGACTGACTAACACGAGAACTAATCAAACAAATGAAATCAAACTTGGCATATAGTTTCTGGCATATTGGTTTTAGGAGATCGATAAACGTTCATGTGGTAGTTCAACACTCCTCCACCCTCTCTAAGGGTAGACTATCATACAAATGAAACACAAATTTCTGCATAACTCTAGAACTAAACAAGCAGATCGAGCCAAATTTGAGATAAGGGTTTTTGGGTACGAGAAATATTAAAAAAAAAAATAAAAAAAAAGAAATTCAAAACAGGATAAATGGACTAGATTCAAGCTAAGAACCCAAACCAGAGATTGGGAACACGGGACATGGAATACCAAGAATACATGAATTTTATTAAGTATGTGCAGCTGATATGCAATTTTAAGACATTTGAGGGGCTTAGAATGCAAGGGGTGTATAAGTGACTTGATCGATTTCTCTTCATCAACTTTTTCTTTAGTTAATAACTCAACTACAAAAACGTTCCAATTTAAGTTTGCTATAGAGTTCGATAGATGAGGTTCTGACCTATCTTCCACATTGCCAAATACAGTACGGAATGTATTTGCAGCTAAGTTATGATCAAAAGAGAGAGTCGATGTAAAGAAATCGATCAAATCACTTACACCCCTTTCATTCTAAGCCCCTCATTTGGCATCAAAACATTTTTTTATTACCCCGATTTCCGGTGATTTTTCGGTTTTCAAAAAATTCAAATTTAAACGTCTCCTACACTAGTAAATGAAGTCCGATTGAGCTAATATTTTACATTGGCTATTCTATCGTGTGTATCAACATTTTGAATTTCCATTTGAAAAATCGTGATGAACATTTTCATTGGCACCCTAAACCCTAGGCTGTGGAGTCGGGGAAAAATTTTCCGACTTCGGCTCCGACTCCGGCTCTTCACAATTATTAATACCGACTCCAACTCCGATGCCTGCTAAGAAAAATAAAATAATTCCAAACCAGGATTTTCATTAGAATGTTTAATTTACGATTTTTTCTGATTAGACAATAGAAATGAACATCAATATTCAGAATTTCTTTTCCTAATTGATACTCGAAAATCTGACTTCACAATTTTCAAAGCAGAGAACAGCTTTTCTACGCTAACTTGAGTTAGTGGGGTGACAGTAATCGTTCGTGCAGCATCCACGATGAGCTCAGGAATCGCTGGAATCACTTCATGAACTTTCATCTTGCACGATCGGTCATATTTTTCAATCTCTGGCCTTTTCCGAGGTGACGTCGTTTTGCTTTTTTCAGGTAAGCATCGAAATCTGTGCTCTCTGATGAAGATGAATGCTCAGTATTATCGCTGCAAGATTCGCCGACGGGTTCATCATCCTCCTCCGTCAACAACAAATCTTTCATCCATCCCGATGTTTTACATGGTGCTTCCTTGGCCATCGTTAATTGACTCTCGTTGAGTAAAGTTCTACACGCTTTGTTCCACCGATTTTCGGTTAGGGAGGTATTCTCATTATCCAGATCATTGATTAAATTTCTAAGTTCAATCAATGCTGAATCTTGAGATATGTATTCATTTTCGAGAGGTCTGATCTAAAATTGCATCTTTCCCTGCTCTTCTTTGAAGAATTGCATCCGTTTTCGGGGTTCTAGCAGCTGTAGTAACTTTCCTCAATTTACCAATCAAGGTAGTATCAGAACGATTATTCAATCCGTCACGAAGCATCAAATGGAGTGTGTGAGCGGTGCAACGCATGTGGAAGATCTGAAACATATCGGCAACTTCATCTATTACGGTATCAAATTTCAACGAATTCAAAATCGGTTATTATCGGATTTGCTCAAGTCCACTTTTTTAGTGTTTGCTTCTTCCATCACCATATGCAACTGATGCGTTGGCTTTGAAGATAAATTCCAAGTTTTCTTGCCTCTTCCCCGTTTAAAGGCATGAAAGCTGCTTGTGAAAAAAAATATCAGCGGGATGCTGTTTTTCACGACCATATCCACAATGCTCTTCATAAGAATTTCAGCAGTCATGCTAACCGTTATCTTGTCGCTAATAAAGAAAGTAGAGAGCTGTGGCTGACCACAACACAAGCAAACGATTCGGACGTGAATGGGAAATTAATAAGATCTCAAGATCACCATCGTTAATGAGCTATACATTTTGAATCTATTGGATCATTTAACTGGAAGTCGGAGTCGGAGTTGGTAAAAATTTTCCGACTCCTAGTACAGTAAGTTACATTTAATGCGACAGTTAGCTAATTGGACAGACCTCTAACGCGACAAGTTTAATTGGGAATGTTTACATCTAATCGGACATTTTTGTAAGCCCCTAGTTCGGGGTCCAAATTATGACCTCACATTGAAAGTCGCCAACAGACGTCGACACTGTACCACTCTCATCGCCAAAGTCCAATTACAGGTCAAAATCGCATCCAATGCGACGCTGAGTGGTACCTCGGCATGTCGCATTAAATGTAAATTACTGTATAATAAAATTCCTTCCGACTCCAACTCCGACTCCTCGACTCCGACTCCATGACCCTGCCTAAACCATACGTATTCCGATCCCAGAAGTCCCAGAGTGTCGATTTTTATGTCGAATATCGAGATGTTTGGAGATTTTTTTTAAAATCTGATTTCCCCCTTGGGTGATTTTTCGATTTTCAAAAAAAAAATCAAACTTTGACTGCTCTGCACCACTCTCCCTTAAGTCCGTATGAGCTGAAATTTTGCATAGGGGTTTTTCGAGGTGGTGAACATTTCGTATTTGCACCCCAATGGACCTCTATCAAAAATAACTGGTTCAAAACCGTGAAGATTGTTGTTTTGAACATTGATGATAAGGACAACTTGAGAAGACATTAAACACTGTAAACCAAGGTATTTCCAAAGTACAAAACATAGAGACTAAAACAATACTCACTTTGGTGCTTGGGTGTATTGCGCCGATCGTTCTCCCCATCGCTGTCTCCGACAGTGACACAAGCAGTCGAAGTGGACGCTACCGCTGTGCTCTTTCTCTGCCGGTTCGACAGCGTTCCCGTGTTACTGCTACTTCCGCCACATATGCTGCTGCTGCCACCACCAGCCTGACTTGCACTGCTGATCACACTTGTATGATGTTGTGACTGCTGCTGTTGTTGCTGTTGGTGATGATGATGGAGCTGTGGTGGATGCTGCAGATGATACTGCGAATGATGATGGGAACTGCTGCCGCCACTTGGAGGTGGCGGTATTTGATTCAGTGCCGCTAGGGACGAAGAGGAAGAGAGGTGATGAATGTTGGACGATGACGATGACGGTTTGATGCCACAACCACCGCCTCCACCACCACTGCTGCTGCCTCCTCCCAAATTATTGCCAGTACCGATGCCCATATTCGCTCGACATTGATTCGAGGAGGAGGAGCTGGTGTTCGATGATGGATGTCCTCGAAGATGTTGACCGCTGCTAGAGCTTGATCCACCACCACACATACTAGTCGACTGATGCTGCTGTTGCGTCTTCGAATTGCCGGAGGATTGTTGTTGCTGCTGCTTCACCACCGGTGTTTCGTCCTCACTGTCCGAAATCGTGATGACCGCCGTCGGAGAAGGAGTATCGTGGATCGTGATCGTCTGCTGTTTGCTATTGCTCAAACCCCCGCTGTGGCTGTGACTATGATGTATGTGTCCGCTGCTTCCTCCATGATGGTATCCACCGTTCGATCCGTGGTGAATGCTGCCACTGCCACCCATCATCATGCTGCTACCGTTGCCTCCGTAGGATGATGATGCCGACGAATGGTGAATTTGTACATTACTCGATCCGCTCAATCCACTGCTCATCTGGCTGGGTTCCATCTGCTGATAGTGGTGGTGATGATGGTGTCCGCCGCTACCGCTACTACTGGCCTGCTGCAGCTGTGATTGCTGCTGTTGCTGTGGTGGCGGCTGCTGCTGCTGCTGTTGAGACTGTGATTGATGGTGGTGTTGCGGTTGGTGTTGCTGCGATTGCTGCTGCTGCTGCTGAGACTGCAACTGGTTGCTGCCGCCATTAGTACCACTGCCACCGTGATAGAACGAGGAAGATGATGCCGATCCGCCCACGTCATGATACTGCTGGCACATGTGGTTCCGGTTGTTGTACCGCTGCTGGTGGGGCGGTGTGTTCTCCTTGACCCGCTTCTTCACCGGCGAGAGTTGGTTGTTCTCTTTTTTGTCGTGACGGGAAACGCTGAAAGAAAAAAAAGAAACAGATACAAGAATTGTGATTAGAACAGTTTGGACACATTCGACGGAACAACAGGTCGTTGTTCCGATTCACCATCACCTCGTTCTACGAAGATGGACAACACATGACAGTCAGAGACATTCTTCAATGCTATATTGCAGTAAAACGATAATTAATGATTTTTCTCTGTATTATAGTGACTTTCAACACTTTTGCTAGTTCGTCACGCGGATTACAGCTTTACTTTTCTCCAGAAGGAAGAATGTCGGGAGTAATAATTAAAATCGTGGTCTTTAGCGTGAGAGGTTCGGATGTTAACCACTACATCAGATCGCCTCCGATAATTAATAATCTAATATAACTTTACTCCAAAGTTTAACAAAGTTAGCATTTTCGAAATAATTTTCATATTTTGGGTGAAAAAAGATTGGGAACATTAACATCTCTTTAATTAAATGAGTTTCTAATATTTTGAGAAAGCTACTCACTTATACCAAAGTTCACTTTGAGCAGTTTATCCGTATTTAGAAGGTTGGGAGAAATCATTACCAGCTTCGCTTATTCTCTAGTCAAATCTCTAGTTCATTTTAGAACGCAGATAATTTTCAATCCAATTACGATTGCTGAAACTGTGTTCGCACGATCTGTGCCATTTTTACTTTAGTGTAAACCAGACTAGCAAGCTCTTTCATTCCAGCACAAAAATTGCTCAAAAATTACCTTTCAATAGCACAGACATTACTTAGAACTATGCGTTCTTATAATGCAGCTTAAAAAATAAATTGTGTTTCAGTTAGAATTTGGTCGCCTATTTTCATTCACTCTTGCGCCTCTAGTTGTCACACCGAGAAACTATTGACAGTATTTTGATCCGGGTGGTTTGTTTATTCAGTAGTACAGAATTCGTCAAGATTGAGTGTGCATGTTGTCGCACGTGTTGCCACACGTACAGATTTCTCTGGAAAGGTACAGATTTTTTTCGTTATTTTTGGTACAGATACGGTACAGACTACAGATTTTCATCAAAAAGTACAGATTGGTCCAGATTTTTCTACGTGTGAAATTTCTCTCGAATTTTATTGAATGATAGTACACAATCTAAATTAGGAAAGACTATGTATAAGCATCATCAAACACTAGCAAAGCGGCGGCTCGGGACCGTCTCCTCGTTAGATGGTGACTGCTGGTGGGCATGGTTGCCATAATAAAATCTGTGTTTTTGGTCTCAAAAAATCTTTTTATCTTAGTTTTTTCTCAGAAAATCTGTATCGAAATCTGTATTAACCCTATCAGATTACCAAGCTCGAAAACAGTTTCAAATTGTTTTTCACTGTAGAAAATAAAATCAATTTTTCTTGACGTTACATTTATCTACGACCAGAGAGGGATACAACAGAACTCAAATCGGCCAATCTTTGCTCGAATTTTACGACCACAATTTGACGATTCATTTTTATATTCCACCTGAAAATCCATTATTATTTTCAAAATGGCGAAACATGAATATCAATGTCGTCAAAATTATTGCCAATTGAAAAAATTAACTACAATCGGACAAACTTATCATTGTAGAACAAATGCGTAATCATTCATTTTTGTTCGACTTTTCCTTTTTCTAATATTCTTCAAAGTATTCTATCATTCTAATTTGAGTGGAGGCCGACACAATGATGTATAGACGAAACAAATATGATCACCCGTTCTCTTGTGATGATGAGTTATACGTACGCGGGAAAAACCTTGTTTTATATATGAGGAGCTTAGAATGCAAGGGGTGAAAGTGCGTATTCTTTGATACATAATTCAACTGCAAAAACTGCCGATGACGCAGCCTTTTGTATCTTTTCGCGGTGTTACAAGCTACATATGGATGCCAAAATGACTTTAATTCTGACTGATTCGAATGCTATATAAATAAAATTGTTGAGTTAGGAAAAACACATTTTTGAGATCATGCCATAACTAATATTGGATCGTTATTTCGAAAAATCTGTAAATCTATATGCAAACCAAAAAAATCTGTAATCTGTGTCTACAGATTCGTGGTTTCAAAAAGTCTGAAAAATCTGTATAAATACAGATTATTCTGGAGATATGGGAACCCTGCTGGTGGGGTCCAATCATGTATCTACAAGCTGAGTCCGAAGGATAAAATGAGATTGGAATAAATGCACATGCATACGCACTTGTCTGGCTCACAGATTTGCTGTTGCAATTGTGTGCGTTTCTGCACTCCCTATGGGTGTGGCTTATGTTTTACACTCATACACTCGGCGGTAGACGGAGCAATGTCATATGCTGTTAGAGTCTTATAGCTCTTGCTACACATACATGCAGAGCATCTGTTGGGCAAACATCATTTGTTTACATTCGTAGCTTCTGTGCAGCAGAAGCGGATTCACTATCAATCGAAGTTCTTGTAGATAATTTAAATATAGTTGCGATCTTTCTATTAGCACGAAATATTTCAGAACTAACATGTATTTTTTGAAACAGTTAGGCAAGCTATTTACCGAACAAAAGCTTTTGTGTGACGCATATTGCTTAACTTACTAGCACTTATTTCGCGAAGTTCATTGAGCGACTTTCCCACTAGATTTTTAATCAGAGAAAAAACATAAAAGGATTATCAGCATGTTCGGACCTAGATTGAAGACACAGAGGCTCGAGCTCACGTTCGAATGTTTCCTTGTATTTTCCATGCATTAGAGAATTGATGGATTTTCTTCGTTTCCGATCAATTTTCTTATAACCATATTTCACTTCTCCGCAAAGCATTCAGGTACCCGGAAATCATATCTGAGGGTTGGTTGATCTTTCTGCCTGAATATGTTCTTAATTTCAACATGCTTTTTTGGCGAAATTAACCACCGAATCAGGATATCTATAAACGAATATTCATTATAGTTTACTTCATCACGAGACCAGCATTTCAGGGCAAAAAGCACAAAGCCTAAATGGGAACAAACTTCACACAATCCGGCTATACAATCGCAATGTGCAATTTGCATTGTTTCTGTGAAACATTTTGAATAATCAATCTGCTACTATTGATATGGATGATAGCCATAACAGAAATTTCTATTTTTCTCCGCGTATATGGCTTTGACGCTAAAAGTAAATATTTTTATGTAAAGAGACATATATTCGCATATTATTAATAGAGTGTAATGCGTAATTTCTATAACTATTTCGCTAAAATAATTATTTAAACAAAGCTCAATTTGTCGATCCATATAAATCCTATGCAGCGATCTCTTTTGCCTGCCCAACAGTTCACTAATACATATGCACGCTGCAAGCGCCCTATTGACGAATTTACGCAAAGCTGAATCCAAGGTGGTATAATAAGGTGGAACGTTATGTCAGAATTGCTGTTCAGCCATTACTTGAGTTCGAATTGACAACGGCCAAATGAACGACTAGCGTTTCCGAGAAAGAGGATAACAAATGGCATGCAATGAAAAGTGCAAACCGCTATGTGTTTGTTTACGCTGTTGGCATCATTGTTGTGTTTCGGTGACTGCTGCAAGTTATTGTCTTCATTGCTGTTTTACGGGACGTGAGGGTTGTTGCCGTTGCTGCTGGGATTGGCAATTCAGCGATTGTGGGAGCTGTGCTAGTGGGTATATGAAAGAGCCACTACCGGCGGGCTTGTACCGTACTGCTCTTAGTTCCATTCGCTTTGATCACATTAGTCGTTGACGACCCATTACGATTGAGTAAGCGCAACGGTACGGTTTGGATATCCAGGCATGTCGTTTCCCGACGACTGCTGCTTCAGCTGGAGACTCACCTGATCGTGCGGGACACAAGAGCTAGTTCGATTGAAACCGGTCCAGCGTAGGTAATTGTTGGTGTGCAGAAAACGCTAGGTAGCATAAAAATTGGACCTGGTTTGTTTATAAACAAAAATAGTCGCTGTCATTTTTCATCCCCTCTCGCATCTTTCATGCCTTATCCTCATACTGTCGAAAACGAACCACCTGTCAATTCCATCTCCTTGGCTGAATCAGCTTATGCGTCATCTACATTAGAGCTCAGAACCACAAAAGTGAGGATGTTTATTTATTTTATATGATATAGAACAGTGCGATTCGGACGTGATTATTCCCATTAATTTTTATTTAAAATTATTTTAGCCATTAAATCATCAGTAAATGGTAAGAAAATGATATTTTAGTCTATTCACAATGGTCTCAACACACGATTGGAACAAAGTCATAGATAATCTTCGAAATGTTTATGTTTGATAGGGAATATAGATTATGAGTACTAACTTCCGGGCATTTTTCAGAAGTTCAAACTGTGAATAATGACGATGCAATCGATATCATATCAAGTTGGTTGATAAAATTGATTATGCAGGGACTTCCTTTCGACCGATACGAGAAGGATCTGCAATATTTGAAGCGCAACAAATGCCGCCCCATCATTTACCTAGTGAAAAAATGTAAATTATAATACTACCGAATCATTTGTCATATGTTATGAATGAAACAATGTAAAATGGTGATTTTCTAACCTTTTCAGAGTAGAAAGAATACTTGAATCCGGAAAATTTGTAGAAAATTTCAGATTTTTCAAAGCAAATCAAACCAATTCCGAAATCGTGTTTGAAACTCAGTTAGTGCCAAACTGACTCTGTAATAAAAAAAGTTCTCAGTTTCACCAATGCGGCGATTTGTTGGTGTGCGTTATATAGTCTGATTTGTTTATATTTGCGACGAAAAATGTACAGTGTCGACGTCTGGATGCGATAGTAGTGCTTGGGAGCTGAATTATTCACTATCAGATCAGAAGGGCCAAATGCAGTGTAAAAATATTAGGCTGTCAAAAAAGTCCTGCGGTATTTTTTTTTTTGAATTTTCATTTGTTCATAAAATTAGTTACAATCATCTGTTTTAAGTCAAATATGCGCCGTTTTGTTCCATGACTTGTTCCCATCGAGATGCCAACTTCATAATACCCCTGTTATAGAAGCTCGCTTCCTTAATGGCAAAAAACTCGGATAGTCAATTTTCACAGGCCTCTTTTGTGGCTAACTTCTGACTACCTAGCTCGTTCGCCATGGACAAAAACAGGTGGTAGTCACTTGGTGCAAGGTCCGGACTATACGGCGGATGCAAAATAACCTCCCATCCGAGCTCCCGGAGCTTCTGGCGCGTCACCAAAGAAGTGTGTGGCCTGGCGTTGTCCTGATGGAAGACAATGCGGCCTCTGTTTATCAAAGATGGCCTCTTCTTCATGAGTGCTACCTTCAAGCGGTCCAGTTGTTGGCAGTACAGGTCCGAATTGAGCGTTTGGCCATAGGGAAACAGCTCATAATAGATTATTCCTTGACAATCCCACCAAACACACAGCAGAACCTTCCTGGCCGTTAATGAGGGCTTGGCCACCGTCTGAGCCGCTTCAGCGGGCTTCGACCACGACCGTTTGCGCTTCACGTTGTCGTAAGTGACCCACTTTTCATCGCCAGTCACCATCCGCTTCAGAAACGGGTCGATTTTATTGCGATTCAGCAGCAATTCACATGCGTCGATACGGTCAAAGATGTTTTTTTGCGTCAACGTGTGTGGCACCCATACATCGAGCTTCTTTGTGAATCCAAGCTTCTTCAAATGGTTAATAACGGTTTGATGACTTATCCCCAGCTCTTGGCCGATGCTACGGCTGCTACTATGCCGGTCTTTCTCGGCTAATTCAGCGATTTTGTCGCAATTTTCGACGACAGGCCTTCCGGAGCGTGGCGCATCTTCGACGACCTCTACACCAGAACGAAAACGTTGAAACCATCGTTGTGCGGTGGAAATGGAAACTGTATCGGGTCCATAAACTGCACAAATTTTATTAGCAGCTTGAGATGCATTTTTGCCTTTGTCATAGTAGTACTGTAAAATATGTCGGATTTTCTCTTTGTTTTGCTCCATATTTGCGACACTATAACTCACGAACGACTTAACCAAACAAAACACTGTCAAGGACTATATTATAGCGCAAATACCGCAAATACCCAAATACCACAAATACCTTTCCAACAAGCTATAGTATGACTCGATACAATGAATACAACTAGAACTACGCGCTTACAACGACACCTCGCGGAAATACCGCAGGACTTTTTTGACAGCCTAATATAAGTCTGAATGAATTTTTTTACTAGATATTGTTTGATTACCTAACACATGTAGTCCTGACACTCACTTAACCATTTTTCGATACATTTCCTGTTTGTTCCACAAATAATTACTGTTATAATCTAAAACCATCATTTGACACAGTTTTCGTTTAATATATTTCTGGGATATCGATAAAAAAACTTCTTATTTCATAACATAAAGTATATAATCGATACGTTAAAGTAAATTTTCATTCATAATTTTGATTTTGAAAGCATGTTTATTCCATCTGAATATCCAACATTATTTTCGCCTCCCAATGAAGGCACACGAGGCTTAATGCCGTCTACGTGAATATACTCTTCAAAATCAGAAACCGAATTGGATTACGATTCCAATAATACAAAAGCAACAGGTTTCCCATTTTCATAGTCTTTATTTTTAGATTCTCCAAAACAATACTCGGAACTTGACAGTGCAGTATAGTTGTAATGGTGAACCCGAGTGCCAACCCGTGAAACATCTCAGTGCGAAACTAACAGCTTTCGGGACGAACCTAGTGCGATACTAGATTGAAACTGAGTGAATAAAAAAACGTTTTGACAGCAGTTAGTGCACTGGGGTTGAAACTGAACAAAAACGAATTCGCTATTATTGATCAGTAAAAAAAAAAGGAATGCTCATGGGAAACCATAAAATTCAGCTTTGTTACAGCTGGGAAGGCTTAGTAATCTAAATTAAATAAAAAAAGAGATAAAAAATATTTATGCTCTGTATTTGGTGGAATTAATGCTGTTGTACATTAAAACCTTAAAATCGTCTGAAAAACGAACATGAATTTTTCAACATGACAACGCCAACCATACCACATACTATAAATGTGTCATATGGTCTCCAAAATCCGTAAATTACTACAGGGATTGTCACCCTATCTTCGCTACTATACCCACTCCATGTCTCTCGAAATACTTACACCATATGATGTACCGGTGACTCCTTCTTCGGCTCGTGCCTCGTCTGGATGTTGACGTGGGCTTTCGGATAAATTTCCTCCACATTGAGGAACGGTGCCGAGTCAACAATCAGCGAGTGGGTTCCGGTCTGCTGGGACCACGATGGCATGATGGCCACCTGACGGCTGCTCTGGGGCCAGGCAACGTTCGGTTGAACGGCATTCGTGAGCAGCATTCGCTGACCCGACGATGGTTCGACCATCGAAACAGGAACGGGAACATTCACGTATTGCTGGGGTGGAACCTGTAGCGAAGGCTGCATTGCTGCGCCTCCCACTACGACATGCTTCGTGGGACTAGGCATCGCTTGATACCCGGGTGGACAAAGAATACTCGAGACCAGCTGATGCTGGAAAGCATCCGGCCGTCCATTACTGTACTGGCCACCCACATTCCGCCCGCGGTAGATTTGATAGAGGTGGTTATCGTACGCGGGGCGCCCCCCATCCCGCACAAGCCTCTGCACCTGGTTATTGAAGGTGATGGTCATGTTCTCCGTGGCGGCGTTCGGGACGAAATTCGTCACCAACGTTGCCGTGGTCGGTTGAACGCTTACATTATAACTGCGAGTTAGGGGAGAAAATTACAAAAAAACACAATTGTAGACGAAACATTGTAACGGACAACACCAATATATTGTGGTCTCTTCGAAGGTGATGGATACATACGTGTGGATCATGGTGTCCGTTCGACGGCACACTTCCATCATCTGAACGGACGCCTTGACGTTGTTGCAGTGTGCGTAATCCACCAAATGTGCCAACGTCGTGAAGGGATGATTTAGCGCCTCGCCGGGCGTGATACGCCTCTCCTGGTCGATGGTCAACATTCGTTTCAGCAGGTCGATGAACTCCCGCCGATCTGTTTTCTCCGCGAGCAGCTGACCGCCCTCTATATCCGTCGGCACATTGACCTGGCCGATGTCGTCCAAGCAGTTAAAAATATACTTTCGGGCTTCCTTGCTCTTATTGTTGGTCTCGGCCTCGTGCTCCTCGGGGGTCTTCAGGCGCCAGAACGGATAGGTTGACTCGACGTCCCGGTAGAAGAACTTGCCCGTCTTGCTGGCACTGTTGAGCATGTGCTCGGTGGGGAGACCCTGTGTTTGAGATATGTATCTGGAAGCGGAAGAGCGAGTCATTTAGACGGATACGAATTTTTGCGAGCAAAAAGTAACGGACTTACCTGATTTGATCATATTCAGAGGATCCCGGGTACAGTGGCCACCCGAGGAACAGCTCCGCCACCACACACCCCAACGACCACATGTCGATGGCCTCGCAGAAGGGCAACCCGAGGATTATTTCCGGCGCTCGGTAGTATCGTGACTGCAGGTAGGTGTTGCATACCGTTTTGCTGACGTGCGATGCCGAGCCGAAGTCGATGACCTTTACTCTGCGGGTGGCAAATGGAATGAGCGAACATTAAAAAGAACAATGTGGTCAGTGTGCATGTTTGAGGAAAACTCACCTGTATGGCTGCCTAACCGGATCGACCAACATTATGTTCTCGGGTTTTAAATCGGCGTGTATCAACCCGAGTTGCTTGAGTTTTAGCAACGCCGTTAAAACCTGCGCAATTGTAGGGAACACGGGAAAAGAAAAGAAAAAAGGGTTAATAATATGCGTGAATCATAAAACTTATTTGCATGCGTATTGCAATGAATTCAGAGCTTTATGAAGTTAAAAACCAACCGATAGGTTTTCCCCATCATCATTGAAACTAGAAAACACCCACCGCAACCAGCATAAAGGGCTTTATAAATGGAAAAAATGTGTTTTACCGATAGCATTTAACCGCTTCGCACTTCGTTAGGAACACACAATAGTAGTGAAACTAAGCTAATGTCGTTCTGGATTTTAGCAGTATGAAACGCGGCGTTAATCACATACACGCGTGTGGTACTGTTTTTTAAGTAAGAGAATAGCGGCCTACATTACATTTCAATATTACAACACGCGGCACAGTCATTGTTTGTGAGATTTCGTGTAGAACCAGGCCGCGCCGCACCGTTGGTTAGCGCAATGCGGGTAATGCTTCGGAGCCACTACTGTGGCTGGTACCAATAATAGGCCACCATCTATGCGCTCAAATTTCGCCTCGAAAGTTGTTATTTTTTCTCAAAATTATTGTCAGATACCGTTACAACGCATTATATTTCGATTCTATATTTTGTTGTGTTGTAGAATAATTTGTTTTTTTTTTTGTTTTTAAAATGAAGTGTGATATATGGAAAAGCTCACCAAACTCGAACATTGACCAACAAATAAACTAGCTAGAATGTATTTGTTTCTAATGTACTAATATATTCCAAGCCAAAATATAATTTTTAATTTTATTTTGGTCTCGCTACGACCAGTGCGCAATCAACAGCCCCTTTCAATGCTTATCCAATGCGAATTCCGAGAGTGAAATCGCTTTGATAGGCCGATGATCTATTTTTGTTGCCAAATCCGAGGTGTAGGCTAAATGAAAAGATGTACTGTGTCGATTTTCATACCGTCAGGTGCAAAGTTTTTGCGTTTTATTACACCACACGAACACACTGTTTGTGTTTATGCGTTGTCAAAAATAGATTGAAGTTGTTACCATAGTGTCGTGTTTTGTTTATTAGATAAATGGTATGATGGCAATGATGGAATAGTGTCGGACAAAACATTGAGACCACTGCTCAAACAAAAAAAAGTGACAAAACATTGGGAAAAAATAATCCAATCCAGTGATTCAATCCATTTATAATAATTTATTTGCATTGTTCGAAGAAATTTATAACATCAAAAGTTAAAACAATAGTCATTCATTATAAATGCGGTTTAAACATACTTAGGAGCTGTCCACATACCACGTGGACAACTTTAGGGGGATAGGGGTTACGAAAATGTCCACGCTTGTCCACGGTGAGGGGGGAGGGGGTTTTGATATTGGCCACGTGGACGCGTTAAGTATTTTTTAAAGTAAAACATTCAAATTAATAGTCAAAATTGAATGAGATCTGTTTTGTATTTACACGATTTTTTGAACTTCACGCCCGCCCTGGGTACTCAGTATTCATCAATAAAAAGACTGAACTTCCTGAGAGTGCAGCATCCATATTTTTCCATATGACTGAACCTCTTTCCTGAAATGTATATTCTGAAGGTAACGCACATGAACTAGGATCCATCAATTTATTCCAATCGGTAATAGAGGGCCATTAAATCCGTCAGGATAAAGGCACCCAATAACGCAAAGAATGTTGGATTTTTTGTAGTATTAAAAATCACGACTTAAGTGCGGGTTGAATTCAGCTTTTGATGACAAAACTGTTTGATTTTTTTCGAGAACTCTCAAGGATTTCTGAACATTGAACGAACAACAAATTCTTCCATGAGCAGGGTTGCCAACTATTTTTTTGAAAAATCAGGGAGAATGAAAAAAATCATGGAAAATCAGGATAGATCATATTGGGTTGTTCGGAAAGTTCGTACCCATTTTTGAGAAAACAAAAGTATTATTTTTTTGAATTTTATATGCACAGTGTTGTTTTGCAATCAATTCAGGAAGTTCTGAAATCTTTCAGGTAGCCTAAACATTATCTAATTATGGAAGCTAATTTGTCCAGTTGTGAGCAGTATTTGTGGGAATGTATCGACTGGTTGCTTGGTAGAAGCTCACAATATAGAATTCCTCTCCAATATCACCTGAACCAGATCATAATTTTTTTTCAGGTGAAGACCGGGTCAGTCTGATTGTTTAAAATGACCTGTTTTCATCACCCACCACGATTTGCTTTAAAAAAAAATCGATGCATTGTGCGTTTCATACAAGTCGTAACGATTTACTTAACCATGTTTCAACTGATGCACATGAATGAAGATTTTGAACATATGTAGTGTACCTGCTAATTTATTTGTCGTGTCTCTCGGATCATTCATACAACTTCTTGCTTTACAAACTATTTAATATATATTCTTCAAGAAATGAAAAACTTTTTAATAATAATTACAGTTTAATAAAAAAAGATGCTTAGACGTTGTTACTTTTAAAATTCTTGTACATTGGATGTTATTTGCTGCGAACATGTAATGAAACCTGTATCGTTTTTATTTGACTGTACATAATTTTAGGTCGCTAATATTCCTTTCATCGTTTCCGTTCCAATTCTGTTTTGTAATCTTCGTTTTATTGAGATTGAACTGCGAGAACCTTCGGGCATATGATTCTTATAGATTATATTTCTTTCACGTTAACTTCAAAATTCAAAAAATGTCGACACTGTACCTTCGAAAATACAAACAGATAAAGTATAATCGAAAGGAAGAGTAAGCATCATATAAGCAGGGGTCGGAAAGCTTTTTAATGTAGACTATTATGACAGTTCTCATACACAACCAGCAAAACTCCCAGTATATTTATATGGATTTTTTTTCTGAAAAAAAAGTAAAAAGTAAAAAATGCATAAAGCAAAAAGTAAAAAATCAGGGGGAATAAGGATCATTTTATAAAAATCAGGGAAAATTGAGTGTTTGTCAGGATATCAGGGAGCGTGCCAAAAAGTCTGGGAAATCCTGAAAAATCAGGAAGGTTGGCATCTCTGTCCATGAGTGTACGGGCCGTATCTCTGGAGATCTATTTCTTGCAATGACGTTGTTCTTCATTGATGTCTGGTAATTTTTGTGATACGCTTCTTTTGAGTTGTCTGAAAAGTTCATGCTGCTACTGCTGATTAATTAAAAGAAAACATTAATCCTTGATGCACATGAATTAGTAGATTCGCTACAGATGTCGAAAATCACCGTTCATGAGAAACTAAACATCACGAAAAACGCTACAATGCATGGACTACATATTAACCCATATTACGGAACCCGATCGGATTTGACATATCGCAATCCGAACGAAATAAACTTTTGCATTCTGCATTTCAAGGTTGCAACATTTGCACAATCCAATAGGATTTGACTCGATCATATTAAGGGGGATAGAGACACGAATTTCGGACGTTTCTTCGAGCTCCGCAAAAGTAAAACAAAGAATATTCGTACCATCCATTATATCATTGTTTGTTTATATATCTTTCAACAATAAAACAAAACTTGAACGGAAAAAAATATATCCATAATTAGAAGCTGATCAAGTGAGGGGGTTCAAAAAAAAGTTGTGCCATGGTGTACACGATTCCAGCCCTTCTGATTATCTGAAATAAACAAATCGAACAGATCTTATCTTATCTTCTTTGTTTTTAAGAGGCTTTAAACTTTGCAGTTCATTCGCCTCTTATCGAACAGATTCTGAATCAGTAAAGATGCCACTATCGCATGAACCTCGGACAAGTCAAAAACGTGTTTTTTGACAAAATAGCGGAAATTTGAAGAAAAAAAATGCTGCTTGAAACATTTTTTCGAGTTTCTTGATTTTTTTTAAATAGTAAAGTTACGAAATTACGATTGTTTATAGGTTCATGCGATTGAGAGATGCATACAGATTGTATTCATATAAATATAGATAAAGTACGAAAAAACATGATTCGAGAAAAACGCGTTTGAAGTTAATTGTTATGGTCGTACTAGATAAGATATTACATCACTAAAATGGCTATAACTTGATAAATAATGAGATTTTCGAAAAGTCTCTTCTATGGTATATTCTTAAATGTTTGAATTATAGAAATATGAAGAAAAAAAATTGATTTATTTTTTCAAATTTCTAGAATAGAACATCCTCATAAAGAACGCAACATTGTGTTAATTTCAAATCCGACCGGATTCCGGAATAAGGTTTTATTTCACCGAAAAACATTTGAAGCGTCTTATCTCAATCTGCGATTCGTTTCATAAACGCGACGAAAATACATATTTGTAGCGAATTCTGAAGGGCAAATCATTCACAAGTATGTTGAGTTAAAAAAATCTTAGCAAGTGAATGGAACTCCGAAGCAGGTTTTCGCTTGAAGAAAGCTATGGCTGCGTCTGGTAGGACTGGAAGAAAATCTGTATCATGAGCTTCTACCAAGCAACTAGTTTCGATAAATTCCAACAAGTACTGCAGAAAAAAGAAAAAAGAAAACAAGTACTGCTAGCAGCTGAACGTATTAAAATCAACGATCCAAAACGCTTCTAGGGCACTTCAAAAACTCCACCCGCCTTACTCAACAGATATTGCATCTTCAGATTAGTAACTGTTAAGATTCTTGTAAGAACTTCAACTTACTGCATGGCATAAGTTATGAGAGGATGGTTGCATGAAGGATGCTGAAATATTCAGGAAAAAACGGTGCATCTATGATCGAAAAGATGTATGTCTACAAAAATATGCTTTTGGTTTTTCCTTAGAATCGGCACGAATTTTTCAGGACAATATTTAGCATGATTTAACAATTAAGGGTTGTAAGTCAACGGAATCATCGATCACGATGATACTGCAAATGTTTTGTTTTTACTAGGTTCACTATAGCCAATAGGCACTACCGATCCTGTAAAAGCGAAAGTCATTGATGTTTAGACGAGAAAATTCTGTTTGCAAACAAAGTGCTTGATTTCATTGTCTGATTATTTTGAAAACTCAAACAACCAGCCAGCTTGAATAAAAATACTCGAGAATAAGTTCACAATCGATATTTTAAAATGGATATGGAGATATCGTAAATGGAATTCGGAAGAAAATAATGAGCTCCCGGATAATGTTGAAAAAATTTGAAGATTTCAAGACAAATCGTTGCCATTGGTAAAGCTATAATTTTTATCAATAAAAATATGGAATAGAAAATAAAAACAAACTTGAAATGAAATTTAAGCGAAAAAAATTAATTTTTTTGTTTTTTTCCTCAAAACCGGAGGAATGTCCACGTGGACAACAGAGGGAGGGGTATAAGGTATGCCCACGCTTGTCCACGGAGGGAGACTCTAAAATCATGGGGTGTCTAAAATCATGCTTTTTCTGTCCACGTAGTATGTGGACAGCCCCTTAACAACTGAAATGATGCGACAAAATTTAGAACCAGTTCCTCCTTTCGGCTGTTTCAAGTGTTGTTTCGACCGATTTTTGAAGACAGTTGATTGTTTTTCGGTGGTATTTTGTGTTGTTCGAATGCTGGTAAGTCTTTATAATGTAAACAAGAAGTATGTAAGATTTTAATTCTTGAATTTTAGTTACAGTCAACGAAAAATGGGACGCGCGCAGAGTTTCACGAAAACACAGCGGAAGATCATCCGCAAAATGTCCAAGGCAGGCAGCAGCCAATGCCAAATCGCAGAGTACGATCCAAAACCTTCGTGTTTAATGCCCTCCACGACCGCAAAAATTTCGAAACGACTGAACGCCCAAGGAAGACTATGCCATAAAACGAGCCTCCAAGAAAGATCCATTCAAGGCCTCGAAAACGATCCGGGACGCACTGAACTTGTCCGTGAGTTTCAGGACAGTTCAGCGGCGGCTGGTGAAGCAGGCACTAGGCGGTGAAAGCCCTCATAAGGTCCCGATGCTGACGCCGAAGCATCGGGAACATTATGGTGTGAGGGTGCTTCTCTTGGTACGGGGTTGGCCGATAAGATCATGGATCAGTACCTCTACGCCCAGATCCTATGGGATGTTATGCTGCCACACACATGTTTTAACTACAGATGTTATAAATTTCATCGAACAATGCAAATACATTATTAGAAATGGATTGAATCACTGGATTGGATTTTTTTTCAAAATTTTGTCTGTATCTTTTTTGCTGGAGCAGTACTCTTAATGTTTTGTCCGACACTGTATATAATCGCCTGTGACAGAGTGAAGACTATATAATACAAAGAAGAAGGATGTGGTGCATGCATTGACATAAGAAACCCATTTGCGGCAGATGATAAGCATATGTATTTTGTTCTCGGAGAGGCAAGATTTAATCATGAATCATCAATTTCCGCCCCTCATTAGGGCCACCAAAAATAGTAGAAGCTAGAATCAATTCTAGAATTTCGATACACTCTAAAGCGAATTGGAAAAACAAATGATTTCACAGTTCTATGTCAGCAATGCGGTCATGTCCTGAACACCACCTCCTGTCCACAATTCTAAAAAAACAAAACAACTTCAATCTACCTTCGGCAACGCATAAAAACAACAATGTGTGCGTGCGATGCAAAAATCCACGAGCGCTCTACACCAGACGACACGATATATACCTTACTGGTGGTTTCGGTTCTGAAACAACTGAGTGCCGCAGAACGATAAATATTTTGAAACTTTAGGACAAAACCTAAAGTATTACATAGGGGTTTTTGAAAATTCCGAAAATTGCCGAAAAAGTGGCGACCATTTCTGCTAAGAATGAGTTATTTTTCATGACAAATCGCAGTTTAGAAGCTAATAAGAAATCGAAAAAATGAGATATCACAGCGGCTTTGTGAGGATTTAGATAATTTATTTTCACATGCTGATAAAAAAAACTCAGCCAAATCGGTCGAGTAGATCCTGAGATATCGATACAACCAGCTGAAAAAACATGGTTTCGAGAAAAACATGTTCAAAAATTCGCACAGTAATACTTAATATATCCCTTGAAGTGACGTCGTACTTTCGGCTGTAACTTTCCAACGAAATCAAATATCGGTCTTTCAGGACAACATTTCTGAGGACATAAGCTTTCCAAAAATGCAAAAAAAAACGATTTTTTGGAGGGTCACCCCTTAAAGTATGGATGTCCACTGTGCCATGTCCCGTGCCATGGCCCACCATTTATGTGCCATTTTTGTTTGGCACGGCACGGCCCCTGTGCCAAATCGCACACATTCTACCTGCTTGGCATCGTTTGGACTTATTTTCCAAGCTGACGTTCAGTCTGAGAGAAAGGAAGGTCTGCTCCCATACATACAAACATTTTTTCAAGCTACTAAAAAAATGATTTTATTCGTTCATTTCACCTCTCAGCACACGAAAAAGCATTTTTTTCCGAAGATGATTTTTTTTCTGTCAACGCTAGTTTAGGTGTAGAGCATTATCTGATCTATCGCATATAACCCGCTATATTTCGAGGCTACGCTCGTAGTGCTGTTTCAACACGCGGCGGCGATATTTTGAAAACCGTAATATGATTCGGGTGAATTGGGATGAATCGGGGCACAAATTTCTCAATTTTGTATAGTTTTTCACAAATTAACAAAGTGATAGCTATCATTGCTTGTTTTTACAAGAGAAAAAAAAAAGATTTTTTATGTCGATCCCAGTATGAGAAACAAGTTACCGAACAGACAACCCGCTGTATGGCACATTGAAATGCATTAGTGAACTTGAGTCATTTCACATACATATTCGAAAAAATTGTAAATGATTTTTAAAACATCGGTCAAATCAATTCAGTGATAGGTTTGTATTATGAAATCTGATCAGTGATCTAAACGCATGAAACCGTCCTTAACCATTATTTCGAAAATTAAATCATGTTCTAGCGTTTTACTACTGATTACTACTCAAATGGGTATATTTATCTAAAGTGAGAAAAAAACTACATTTGTGTGATTAATGGTACTCGCTTCCAAACAGGGTGTTTTCCTTGCGTTTCTCTTTCCCTCTCTCTGGGTGTCGCCGTCAGCTGGCAATTACCTTAATTTGAAAATTGGTGCAATGCCAGATAGATTATGATACTCTTGTGCGTCGATTGGCACACGATGCACACTATTCCGCAAATAGTAACTCTGGCGGTCGTTGGAGCTTTACAATCGCCGTTCGCTGCACCATCGTCATATTTAACAGCATAATAATCCTGGAGTCCCCCGTTAGGTGCCATGTCTGTGTACTCTCGGACGGCGAAACTTTTGTGGCTACTGTATTGTGTGCGGTGATGTTTTGCCTCATGGGAAAGTGCATCGATACCGGGGCCCACATCCAGAATAATTATCGTTCGTTGTCCTCATATAGCTGCTGCATAGTTCGAGATTTCACTCAATCTAGCGGCGGCGCCCGTCGGGCTACGCGAACCAGAGATTCATGAAATAGAACCATCTCATGGTGAGATTAGCTACATATTTCCCTACCGTTCCATTTGATAGCTTTCACAGTTAACCTATTTCTGATTCACATCTCGTTGTTAACAATTACAACAAATTGGAACTCGTTGGTCACGTTTTGCCGCACCGTATGTCACAAACACGCCTCTGAAGACAACGTAAATATCGTTCCACCCCTTTTCGAGTTAAAAAAGTTGTTACCCATTTCTGGGCAGCGCATAAAAGTCGCCGCTGAACGCCAATGGGTGACTTTTTTCGAATGAGAAACGCTCAGTTGGGCGTAACACAGGTTTCGAGATTGGAGCCCAAAAACAACAAACAACTTCAATCGATGTTGTTCTCGCTTTTTCATCCCGATATCATATCACGTTGCAAACAACACTGGCACAGCTCCGTTTCAATTTCAGTGATGTACATTTCTCTTAGCACTCGATACAAAGTAACGCACTCGGTTTCAGAGATGGTGTGTTCTGGATGCTTCCTAACGGGGTTTTTCGGGTTGATGTATAGCGTCGTGCTGCAGTGACCCATTATCGGAAAGGTAATGTACGTGTTACATGTTGTACATGTTGGGTGTGAACATACTAAGACAGATCTGCTCGTTTAGTGAGCCAGCATTGAATGAAGCCTGCGCTTGTCTAATAAAAATCTGCATCTATAAAACACAAATTTTATTATGGCCTCGGTTGCATGTCGTACTCATAAACGCAATCCACGTCAACTGTGTTGATGTGTTTTGGTCAGATTCAATATTCTATATATTCCGTTTGGATCATTCAATAGCACCTTTGCTTCAACATGATCGAAACCAATCGCCACAATGTCTTGAATAGATCCGTAATCAATATTCAAGCCCTATTTCACCAGCCTTCGGATGGTTACTTTGAGTTTATCCTATACTTAACCGATGTTTTCGTCGGTTTTTCATGTAGCAACGCTACTGCGCTGGTCATATTCCTTGACGTTATCCGCAGTCCATATACTGACGCAAATTGGAGTCATTCCCATTTTCCTCTACATTTATATTCTGGGTTCTTACGTAGGACTACGTTCATGTCACGACGCATTATCCAATTTTAAGCACTTACTTGGATGATGGATTTACGAGATGTTTTCACCAATCTATTTGGACTCCTCCAATGCAGAAAAAAATATGATTATTTTTGTTAAAAGACGAAGGCTTCTAAATTTCCACACATTTGTTCTGTGTTTTTCTGTGCTTTCCTGCCAGTGCCGACAATAACGAGCAACTAATGTAGCGGCAGGAACAATTTTCATATACCACTACGAACCAGTCACGAGCAAATCGCTCGCTTGAAATACAACTGCAGCGCGCATCCTCTACGAAGAGAGAATGTGAGAAATATTGCAACTTAAGTACCGCCCATTCGCACCATATTGCAACGAGCGAGAGTAGATTATATTTCTATGACACAGTTTTGTGATGTATTTCTGATACACACAAAACATAGAAAAAAAGTTAATAATGAAAAAGGAATATTCAGACTAGAGATGAAACGGATATCCGCTATCCGGTAGCCGGCCAATATTTGCCATCCGGCCAGATACCGGATGGTGAACTACCACCCGGTTGGATATCGGATATTGGAAAAAATCAATAATTTCTCATTAAAAAAAAGATATTATCATATTTTCATATTCATATTTTTTTCTGAATTGAATTAAAATTAACTAATAACATTAATTCATTACAACTATTACTTCTACTATAATTTTGATTAATCGTTCGATTACGATTTGCTTCGTACACCAGGCCAGCTTCAGAGAATAGTCTTTCTGTGTAAATACTACTGTAAGAGGCTGAAAAATAAGCTCTAGCAAACCTTGTAAATGGAGGTACTGCTTTGAGTTTAATGACTCGTAATTGCGATCCATTCGAAATGTTTTCACAAAACTGTTAGCGAATTAGAACCTGATACGTGAAACCCCAGACTGTTCAACGATGTGGCAATTTAAAATAATAATCGTCGAGTTCAGGAAAAAAATCCCATTCGTTAGCAATGGGATTTTTTTTCCTGAACTCGACGATTATTATTTTAAATTGCCACATCGTTGAACAGTTTGGGGTTTCACGTATCAGGTCTAATTCGCTTCGTTTATTTTGAGTAAACTCAGATTTCTCTCAGGTTATCATCCCTGAGGACATTTTCATTTACAATATAAAAAAATAAAACTGAAAATATTCTAATCGTTGAGTCCTTACCAATAATGAAAATATAGTAGAGTAATAATAATGATATAATGTATATAAATGAGTAAAATACAAATTATGTTGTAATGATGACAACCTTGGTAGATAGTGTGCTGTGAGTGAAAGATGTCGCACACCGCATTGTGATTTTGTTCGCAACTTTAAATCCAAGCTGGAGGCTCGATGACATTATACACCGCATCATCGTTGTCGGGATACCGAAGATTGAATAATTTTCTAATAGGCTGGAGGCGAAAAAACTTTGTAGTTCAAAGCCTCTATAATAGAAAAAATCAATCAATACACTCTTCATTCGCGAGCAACCGGGCCAGAGCAACCTGTTAACAGCTTTTGCAAAGTTTTACGCATGGAAAGGCCTTGAGATAGAGTGTTAGTTTGATCGATCTTCCTCAAGGCTAGAAATGAATAAACTCAATAGATTCAAGCCTCTATATTCAAAGAACTAATAATAAACTGTGGAAGCTCTAATGAACTTAAAAGTCAGAGACAATCGAACGAAATGGTCATTTTTAGGACCACAACATGTTTTGATACGAAGAAAGTGGACTTTAATTATGTTTCCCCATCTTTTGACGTATAATTGCCTTCCGGGAAAATATTTTGGGTACAAATTGAAATGCATGTTGGCATCCTTTTACGTTATGCGCACCTTCCAACGACAACGACAAACAATTCAGAGCGGGTTTATGACGTAGGGCTACTTCTTTGATTTCTATAAACAGTCATTCCATGTCAAACCAATATAGTGGTTCTCAGATTTTCGTGAAAAGTGGTATATTTGCAAAATATTAGACATATATTTTATATTTTTTCATTATGGTGCCCATTTCCTTTCTAGGGTGGTCCGAAAAATACTTCTTTGCATTTTTCCCAAGAATTACTTTCTTCAGAAATTGATAACTTTTGAACTACTGGACCGATTAAAATGATCGACATATCAAATAACACGCTTGCAAAAAATTTGGATTTTGTTTTCGTAATTATTGACTGAATTTGTTTTTCAATATATTTTGATATTTTTTTTCTTGTAAGCTGACGATTTTTCACATAACATATCCAAAAATCAGAGAGCCGTTATTTTTTGTTCTTGCGTTATGATTTTTCAAAATTTACCGATGGACCGAAAATCATTTTATACCCCTTTTTAACAAGACAGGAATTCATAACTTTTGAACTACTGAATCGATTCAGATGATCGACATATTAAGAGACTAGCTAATTGACCTTAATTTGATATTTCGACCATTTTGGATCGGTCCAGTAGTTCGAAAGTTACGATTTTTTGAAAAAAGGTTATATTTGAAAAAAAAAGAAAAAAAAGATTTTTCGGAACACCCTAAAATGGAAATGGTCTAACACAGATCTAATGTTTTGCGATGAAGAACAAAATTAACAATTTTCACGAAAACCTGAGAACCACTATATCGGTTTGGCATGGAATGGCTGTATAGGAGGTCACCCTACGAAATTGAAATATAATAAATTATTGAAACAAATAAATCTATATATATAAAAATGGTGTGATGTCTGTCTGTCTGTCTGATTCTTATAGACTCGGAAACTACTGAACCGATCGACATGAAAATTGGTATGTAGGGGTTTTTGGGGCCGGGGAAGGTTTTCGTGATATTTTGAGACCCCTCCCCCCTCTCTAAGGGGGGGCTGCCATACAAATGAAACACAAATTTCTGCATTACTCGGAAATTAACCAAGCAAACGAAACCAAAGTTGGCATGTGAAAGGTTTAGGGTGCAATAAATGTTTCTATGATGGTTTGACAGTCCTTCCCCCACTCAAAGGGGGGGCTGCCATACAAATGAAACACAAATTTCTGCATTACTCGAGAATTAATCAAGCAAATGAAACCAAATTTGGCATGTGGAGGTTTTAGGATGCAATAAATGTTTCTATGGTGATAAGATACTCCTTCCCCCTCTCTTAGAGGGGGCTGCCATACAAATGAAACACAATTTTTTGCATTACTCGGAAATTAATCAATCAAACGAAACCAAAGTTGGCATGTGAAAGTTTTAGGGTGCAATAAATGTTTCTATGATGGTTAGACAGTCCTTCCCCCACTCAAAGGGGGGGCTGCCATACAAATGAAACACAAATTTCTGCATTACTCGAGAATTAATCAAGCAAATGAAACCAAATTTGGCATGTGGAGGTTTTAGGATGCAATAAATGTTTCTATGGTGTTAAGATACTCCTTCCCCCTCTCTTAGAGGGGGCTGCCGTACAAATGAAACACAAATTTTTACATTACCCGAGAATTAATCAAGCAAATTAAACCAAATTAGGCATATGGAAACTTTAGGGTGCAATGAATGTTTCTATGGTGGTTAGATACCCCTCCCCCCCTCTCTTAGGGGTGGCTGCCATACAAATAAAACACAAATTTCTGCATTACTCGAGAATTAATCAAGTAAATGGGCGGGACGAAGTTTGCCGGGTTAGCTAGTAATTAATAAAACAAGTGAACAATTTAATGATTAAGAGTGATGTAGATTCTCACAGCGCTTTTGAAGGAAACACTGCTCATATAATAAACAGCGCTTCTCAGGGCAATCCTTTGGAGTATTAAGAGAGAATTTAATTCAAAAGCTATTGTTCTCAACAATCACACTTCTACGTCAAGCACCCGATCCTTTTACTTAAAATCAAACGCAATTATTGCCAACAATCACAATGCTACGTCAAACTTCCCAACTTTCTACTTTTCTTGTTTTGTTTTTTTCTGTTTGTTCTTATTGAAGATTCGTAGCTTATGAACCGCTCGGAACACTTTTCAATTCAAGTAAAAATATAAAAATCAATTGAGCGGTTGAAAGTTTCACCTAAAAAGAACACATTCTAGGCGCAATTTATACATGTAATACCTTTAGTTTGCTGTTCACGAATATCATACTAACATTCCTTCCCTTCTCCTGGTGACTGTAGTGGAAGTGGCCGGCGTCGTTATTGACTATTCAAAGTTCGAATCACCGAAACTTGCACAATGAGAATGATCTGCTACTTCCAAGCATCATTCAGTATGTTCTACGTACAAATTCACTGGTTCAGGTCAATCACGGGGAGCAACGACGAAGTGTGCAGTCTACCCAAGATCAAGTTCAAGGAATACCTTTCATTTGTTGTTCAAAGATCTAAATTCGGTTGAGTGGTTCACAAGCAAAAATTGTTAAACATATATATTTCTGATTTTTTTATGTGTTATGTTATGTGAAAAAGTTTCAGTCTTCCAGGAACTGTATAAACAGCTAGGGACTATTTGATCTCCACATCTCATAAAACTAAAAAAGCTATTTTTTCAAAGATTCCGTCTGGAAATAGAAAATCAAGGACAAGATACAGTTCAATACTTTTATGAGACAGCTCAAATAAAAAAATGTTAAAGCTAAAAATTTTAAAAATGAACATATTCGGTAACTTTAAATAAAAAAATAGGCAAAAAAAACCTTTGATAATTCCATTTAAGGATGGTGCACATGGCGGTTTTAAGATCCAGCAAAATTTAAGCAAAATATTTGTCAGCATTCAAATTCCAGATTCAGATGTTTTGTTTCTAATCCAAAAGTTGAAAAGTCAAAACACGACCCCACAGTTGACGTAGGATGTTTCTTCGATGTTGATTTTGAATATCTTTGAAAAAGCTAACTCAATCGCTCAAGTATGGAGGCATCCCTGCAACTCGTTTGTACTGTCAGTGAAGATGATGTCGAAACATAAGAAAGGCTCTAAACTTCTCAGTTCATTAGCCTCTGGCTTTGAAAAACGCCAATTTGGAAAACAAAACCTTGACTAAATCTTGGAAAGTCTCGCTACCGCAGCCCTCTGGACGCTAGCTGGATAACTCATGAATCGTGACTGATCTTCAGTGACAAATTTTTCACGTTTCTATAAAATCGAGTCCATTGTTGGGAGAACATCTACCGGTCTGTATAAATGTATGCGAATTACACTTCCTTGCTCGAGTACAAGAGCACCTGCAGCTTGCTTATATCGTCAGTGTTGCGAATTGTAACTACTATTCACGCCGTACCAAATGGATTTTCCTACAAAGGTCAGTGACGAATTCGTTACGTGACTCGATTGTGTAGTCCGTATCAGAATTTGGTGGATCACACCATTGAGGAAAATGGCGGTTCCTGCGGCTGAAGGAGTTCGGAGAATGGAAAACTTTGGGGAAAAAACACTTGGTAAGCTTCTAAAAACACTCGGATGGTTTATTCGCGATCTTTCATACTTGATAGATGGATTTGGAATCACAAATATTGCATTGGTAAGGATCGGCTCGTATGCACTTATTTGTTCGTATGCGTTCTATATTGTTCTTCGAGGTTTTGCTTCTGCTTGTAGTTGTAATGCACCACACACTGCATTTCAGAAGGAAGGGAGTGGTTTGTATGGGAAAAGGATAGGGATGGACATGAAATTTGGAATTAGGGAACACTTGCTCCGCTTTCGCGTTGTCGGTCGCGAACAGAATTATTATTACGGCTGCACAGAATAACGCTCATCGAGTATAGGGGTACAAGATCCATACTAATTATAGTTCATGAACCTCCTTTATTAGAATTTAAAATTTGGATTTCAAAGTCCAGATGCTGTCTACGTAATTCGGATATTTCAGACTTTATTTGCCTCTATAATCCAAACAGTTACTTCTGATCTAGATACCAGATGCACGTTTCCGACGCGAGGTCCAATTAAGAAAAGCGGGTTCGAATCCCGGTTCCAGATTTGGAATGTAGGTATTTAATTTCGAATACCAGTAGTCAGAATCTTATTTTGGTTTGCGCATGGCAATTAAAATATTCTCATCATAATCAGAGAAACAGGTTGCAAGGAGATTTTCTATAAGCAGATTCCAGAATCATCCTCCACATTCATATTCCCGGTTCTATTCTATGTTTCTAATTACTATCATGATATACCGATTCCAATGTCATACACGGATTCCATGTCTCGAATTTCGGATTTCACATATCATATTTGACAAATGGCATCTCTCTATACTCTCGTTCGGTGCAAGGGCGTAACTTAAGTTGCATATGTTTTCCGCTTTGCTCTACGCATTAGTGCAAGCTCTACACTGAGCATGCATCTTGCATATTCTGAGAATGCATTCAGGAGCAAACGATTTAGCACGTCCCATCCGCACGGTTGCAGAGCAACAACTGAGGGTTTGCTGCAGCAAAGGCAGTTCACTGCTCACACTTTTTATTATTCTTCGCGTGGGTATGGTTATGCACGATGTTACGAATGGTTTCACAATAATATTGAAAACATGAAATCGTGCTTCGTCGCTACGTTTAGGGCATCTCGATTAAGGAAACGCAGATAAACACAGAACAAATGCGGGGAATAGGAGTGCTTCCACTTTTCGCCAATTTAAGCTATTTAGGAACTGAGAAATCGTGATGTATAGCATAACAAACTGTTACAGATGCAGATGTAGTTGGCAGTCCACCCTCAAAAGTCCCCGCGACTTAGATCAGGGATCGAGGACATTTTGGTCTTATTTTAAAAATTGATACCGTCGATTTTCACAGAGAAGATTGATGGATCACTCATTAGCTAAATTATTCTTTGACATCAAAATTATCGGGATGGAATCTCGACGAAAATCGAGCGGTATTGGCTGCAACAGTATCAGGACCATAAACACTATTCACATTTACAGTGAATCACATTTCATACAACGTCACTAATTCTAATAAAAAAAAAACTCCGAACTAATATGTTACAATTAAGACAGTTTTGATTGCAGATTTCAGATTCCAATTTTAAATTCCCTATTTAAGATTTTATATTGGAACTCGACTACTGATTTCAGTTTCTTGATTACAGATAATCAATTTTAGACTGAGACTTTTAGATTACCCAGAATCCTGGTTTCGAAGTAAGATTCAAAATATTAGGTTTTAAATAATATACCGATTTTGCCGAATACACCTCTTTAAAAAAAAACTTGTGAACCACTTGACGGATTTTCTATATTCACCAGCCAATGAAAGGTATTGAGGTGAACATAAAAATATAGAACTGCATATAAAATGTCTACATTTAGGCGAAATCTTCGAAACAATTATTCTTTTATTTAGAGCCAAAAATAACAAATCTGAAATGTTTAGATAGTCAGCAAAAAGAAGGGTTTGTAGAACAGTCAGTAAAAAATTATATTTCCAAGTGTCATTTTCTAATGTCCATCTCGTCTTTTCGGATTACAGATTCAGATGTTGGGTTCTGAGTTTAATAATTTTTAAAATCGACGTAAAAAATTTATATTTCCAAGTGTCATTTTCTAATGTCCATCTCATCTTTTCGGATTACAGATTCAGATGTTGGATTCTGAATTTAATTTTTGACATTTTCATTCAAACTAAATCATTATACAGGTCCTTTAAGATGAATTGTAAACAGAGATGAATTGATTGTGAATAACTCATTTAAAAAAGGGGAATGACGTAGTTACTCAAGACAACATCTTCCGATGGTTGCATTCTCGTTCTCCTAGCGATGGAGATAGCTAAGCAAATGCGCACGTGGCAATGTCTCCCTAGTTCTCGATAATCTAAGCCACGAGGTTCACGTTTACTTTTTGAGACAGTCTTTGTTGTTTACTAGGAATATGAAGTCTGAGCGGGTCTGTTACGGAGAATATTTTGCTCAGACTCAGAGAATTGATGTTCAGATTTCAAAACGTCCAGCTGCTGGATATTGCCGCACTCAGTGCACGACCGCAATGTGGTCCACCGGTTTTATTCGCGACAATCAAGATAAAAACACACCAAGCAAAATGAAAGGATCATTTGAGTTATCTCCAGCCAAAACAGGGAAATGAAGCACCAAACGGCAAGAGGGCAGCAGCAGCAGCTACTTTCACGTCTGGTGACCTCATTTAGTGGATGGGTGGAGTGTATTGCGAAAAAAAGAGAGGGAAAAAATCACCAAAGAGCACAAAACTTTCGAACAAAAAAGGCCTTCGCACACTTTATTTTGTGTCTACAGCAGCAACAAGCAGCGAAAGATGCGAGATCCGATTTGCATCGGCCTTCGGTCAGCGCCTCAATCAACCATAAAAATTGTATGCTGCCAACAACGACGAGATCTTGAATTTGTGGCATTTATTCAATTTCCTGGACTTAATTCATAGTCTCGATGAGCGCCTGGGTTTTTGGTGGTGTGATAGCCATTCTGCCAGAGATGTAGGTCAAACGACAGAGAAAAAAAAACAATTCAACCACAATGGAATAGAACACACGTTGTGCATGACACGAAATCGACGGCGTGGAAAATATAATCATCACTCATTTCCTCGTGCGAAACAGAAAATTAACCGCGAAGCGATTGAACCGCTGCACATCCGACATCAATGCGTTATAATCAATGCGTTGTCATCGTGTGGGGATGTTGATATGAGGATAACAAGCCGGACGCGGTCGGAAGAATAGATGGGAAGATGCGGTTTTACCATCTTGTACTGCTGCCCGTAGAATCTCGTTATCGTCTTTGATAAAGCTAGACACAACATTCAGACCGCTGGTTCTGTGTGTACATTTTGAATCATTGAGTATGGTGTTTTGCACATACACTGGACTGGGACCGCACTTATTTATTTATTACTAGCTAACCCGGCAAACTTCGTCCCGCCCATTTACTTGATTAATTCTCGAGTAATGCAGAAATTTGTGTTTCATGTGTATGGCAGCCCCCCCTTTGAGTGGGGGAAGGACTGTCTAACCTTCATAGAAACATTTATTGCACCCTAAAACTTTCACATGCCAACTTTGGTTTCGTTTGCTTGGTTAATTTCCGAGTAATGCAGAAATTTGTGTTTCATTTGTATGGCAGCCCCCCCTTAGAGAGGTACACCAAAGGGGGAGGGGTCTCAAAATATCACGAAAACCTTCCCCGGCCCCAAAAACCCCTACATACCAATTTTCATGTCGATCGGTTCAGTAGTTTCCGAGTCTATAAGAATCAGACAGACAGACAGACATCACTCCATTTTTATATATATAGATAGATATCAGGCAGATATTATTGTGGTCTAACCGTAGTTGGTTTGAGTTGATGACGATAACTTTCTCCTTTGAATCCTACAGCCGGACTTCTCTGAATAAAAATTTTTCAAGACTAGCCCAGAATTCATATGACCCCAAAATCTCTAGAACCTACCTGCTGCAAGATCGGCCGTATGTACTTCAGCGGCAGGGGCGAGAACTTGTTCTGTTTCAGGAAGTCGTACAAGTTCTGCTCCAACATCTCGAACACCAGACAGGTGTGGTTCTTGTGCTGGAAGCACTCCAGTGCCCGGACAAAGTTGAACTCGTCCGCATTCTCCTGGCTGAGGCGGGACAGAATCGATACCTCGATTTGGCCTTGGCGTGCATACGACGGGTGGTTTTTTAGAATTTTGATGGCGACAATGTCGCTGGTGCCCTTCTTCCAGCATTTCACGACCTGTCCGAAGGTTCCGCGGCCGAGGAACTCCAGCACCTGTTAATTTGGAAAAAGAATAGAGGGAAAGCAACGTTAGAATGTTATGACTGATGGTAAATTTGAAAGAGTTGAGAATTGTCAATCCGTTCTTTCATTTTGTTTGTCTTTCTCATGAGGAGATCATTAGATAAAATTGTTGGTCTATAGCAGGGACTCTCAAATTATTTTGGGCAAGAGACCCCTTTTCCAGAAAGAAATGCTTTCATCGACCCCCAAAAACTTGGTGGTTGGTCAGTGAGTAAACTCGATATCATTTTCTCATCAATAAATAGACATAAAATTCAGAAAATATCAAGTGTAATTAAGAATTATTAATACAAGTCTCACATTTCAATACATTCCACTAAAATATTAGTCATTCCTATAACGAGTTGGTTCACGGAACACAACTTATACATTATGGTGTCGACCCCTGGGAAACTGATATCGATCCCAAGGGGTCGATATCGACCACTTTGAGAACCCCTGGTCTACAGGAACCAATATGGGCCAGACGGAAAGTTCATTGCGAGTAATTCCAAATGAAATCCACAAATGACAAAACATGAGTATTTTTGATTCGAATGAAAGTGTGTATTCCGTTTGGGTTAGAGTAAATATGAGTTTTCCACAGCAATTGGGAATTTGTTGACTCAAGCGTAACTTTTGTGAAGGGCGTATCGATTTGAGTAAGAGAAATCTTTGATAATTTATATCTCAAAAAATATGAGTCGTACCGAAATTGTGTGTTAGAAAGAGTCATCATGTGAGGATGTTAAAAAGACAATAAATTACAAATATTTTTTGAATATCTCGAGAATGGCTACATTTAGAAGAAGATTGATAATAACCTTTTTTGTTTTAAATCACATCAGGATTAGCATTGAGCAAGTTGCACAATATCGTAGGTGGTACGAATTCAGAACAGTTACGTCAAAAGCTTGTCTCCATCCGTTACTGACGATTGGTAGTATCTCTTAGAGGAAGGCATGCTTTCTCCAACAGTTAAGAATTGTCCTGGCCACGTCCTTGCAACTGCTGAGGAATGAAAAGGGATGTTAGTTCGACTATTACTATTACTATTACTATTACTATTGCTATTGCTATTACTATTACTATTACTATTACTATTACTATTACTATTACTATTACTATTACTATTACTATTACTATTACTATTACTATTACTATTACTATTACTATTACTATTACTATTACTATTACTATTACTATTACTATTACTATTACTATTACTATTACTATTACTATTACTATTACTATTACTATTACTATTACTATTACTATTACTATTACTATTACTATTACTATTACTATTACTATTACTATTACTATTACTATTACTATTACTATTACTATTACTATTACTATTACTATTACTATTACTATTACTATTACTATTACTATTACTATTACTATTACTATTACTATTACTATTACTATTACTATTACTATTACTATTACTATTACTATTACTATTACTATTACTATTACTATTACTATTACTATTACTATTACTATTACTATTACTATTACTATTACTATTACTATTACTATTACTATTACTATTACTATTACTATTACTATTACTATTACTATTACTATTACTATTACTATTCTCATGAGGGAATTGCTCTATGATATTACATTGTAGAATGTTGTAGATGTACTCCAGCCTTCAGATTGTTGCCGCATTAGTAGCTATATCAAAAGAAATGATTTGTTGATATGTTAAATTTTGATTTGTTTTTTTTTTCATTGATACAGAGGAAAACCTTCGGAGAGAGAGTGCTTCAGCTATCTCTTATCCAGTAGGCACAACCCCTCTACTATCTACATCTCAACAATTATATGTTCTTCCTGAAGGTTTAAAAATAAGAAATTTTTACCACATGATTGCACAGAATTGCTAAGATATCAGAGATAATATTTTATATAAAATATGAACATAACTATTAATTGGATGGTGAAATTATAAGAAATTAAATATTAAAATATCACGAATGAACTCCGCTCTTCCGAATGTTGTCAAGGTAATCCAGTTCAAAAAGCTGTGTAGAAATCAATTTACCTCTATAAAACCGAATTTTAAAAAAAAGAGAAACCGAAAGAAATCTAGAAATAGTAATTTGGATCCGTAGTTTCAGACCATGATTATGCTTTGGGCTTGTGTTTTTTGAACGAAACTAGCAATTCATATTTTTTGATATCGCAAATCAAAATTTTATTTTGTAAATAAAAATAAGAGTACTAATTATTCTTCTTAGTGTATATTTTTTTCAAATTGAGCCAACAATACTCTATAACTCTTTCTACCACACTATTTCGGTACGACTCATATTTTTTGAGATATAAATTATCAAAGATTTCTCTTAAATAAAAAATTGTAGCCCGTGTCGGGCACACGTATAGAGCATCGAAGACTGCAACATACCAATTATGAGAACACTTGTAATACTAACCTCGAGCCAACCGCGAGTAATCGGTTACATATTATTAACATAGTTGTAAGACAAAAATTGTCAAAATATTGGACTCCCGGCCCCGTCAGGCTAACGCCACATGTGCCTTATTAAAAAAATATATTTTGGATTTCTCTTACTAAAATCGATACTACCTTTTCAAAAGTTGCACTTGAGTCAAAAAATGAACCATAATGATGTATACGGAAAAGTTGTTGGAAATTATAAGCAAATTCATAAAATTTCATGAACATGACGGTATAACACGACAAACATATTAAAAGGGATTATTTCCTATAAAAAAGACAATAAATTAGAAATATTTTTCAAATATCTCGAGAATGGTTGCATTTAGAAGAAGATTGATAATAACCTTTTTTTTTAAATAACATCAGGATTCATAATTTGTGATTAAAAATTACTGCTAACATACAAAAGCTCGATGTTTCGAAAGTTCCTAAAAATTCGATGTTCCACAAAGTTCGTCAAAAATATTTTTACCATCTTGGGCCCATTTTTTGAATTTTCTACATGACTTCTATTTTGTATGAAAAAAAAAATTAAAAAAAAATTAAAAATATGTATTTTGGATATTGCAAATTGAATTTCTATTTTGTAAAAAAAAGAGTACTAATTTTTTTTCTCAGTGTACATTTTTTCATATTCAACCATTAATACTCTATAACTCTTTCTAAGACACTATTTGAGTACGACTCATATTTTTTTAAGATATAAATTATCAAAGATTTCTCTTACTAAAATCGATATGCCCTTTTCAAAAGTTACGCTTGAGTCAAAAAATTCCCAATTGCTGTGAAAAACTCATATTTCCTCCAACCCAAACGGAATACACACTTTCATTGGAATCAAAAATACAAGTTTTTAAAATCTGCATTTTTAGGACGATTTCATTTGGAATTGCTGTTGCCGATCCCCTGCATCCCCTGTCGGGGCTAAACGTGTTAACGAAGTTGCTCATATTACTAGCTCGAGAAGCCACATACAGGTAAACTTCGATATAACGTACATTTCTTTTTCAAAATTGTACGTTGTAACGAATTGTACGTTATATCGAAGCAAAATAATGAACCCAGGAACACAGCTTATATTACTTTTTTGTGTTGTTTTTTGTGTAAGGTAAATAAATAGTGATGAAAAAGTTCAACTAAAAGATGAAACCAACCTTTCTCATGATGTTTCCCTTCATACTGCTCCATTAATTTAGAATCCGGATTCATAAAACCAGTTGTATCTAGAGATTGGTTAAAAGTACAGGCCTCCAAGTGACTTTTGTTGAATCTGTGAGATTGACATGAAACTCTCAGTACCTATTTCGGAAATAATTTTTTACACATTGAACATGTGTACGTTATATCGAGGTAAAATGTACGTTATATCGAGGGTACGCTATAAGGAGGGTACGTTATATCGAAGTTTCCCTGTATAGCCTTTTATCAATTGTTGTCCAAATAAGTATTTGTACTATGAAAATATTTCCGTCAGTCAACTATTTATAAATCTCATTTATTCTCAAAGTTATAATAATAAGAAATTATGTTGCGTTTAGGATACGCCAACGTCGTTTCTTACTATTTGACTCCATGAGGCTATTATTAATTGCAACCTTGGAAAGGGTAGGGAGATTTCAGAGGAAAGTAAGAAGATTTCAAGAAAATAACTAACATAGAAATTAGTATATAGCTTTCTACATAGCGGTAAAATATTTAAAACACGGTTTTTTTATTTGTGACGTGACAGGATTTTTTTTCGCACAGAGAATGTTCTAAAGTCACAAAATTCATGTCGATTTAGTAAGGTTCTTGCAAGTTTTCTGGAAAATTTAATATACTGGAAGTTACGTTCACCAATTGTTGATAAATCATAGAACAAAGTTCATTTGTGTGTTTTGAAACGGAGCTGAAAATACAAAATTGATGTAAACCGCTAACGGTCAAATTGTTAGAAAAATATTCTACTGAAAAAAGCGAATTTCACTACAAAATATATTGCAGCTGATGATTCTTGTAGGATTTATTTTAAATTTTGCTTTGACATCGTTTACCGTTTTGCAAATCGTAAATCGATGTTTTTAGTGAGTCAAAAACATGTTCAAGATCACACTGCACAATGGTCCAGAAGGTGCATTTAAGTGCAAATTAGCACTAAGAGCTCGACAGTTATTCTCTAGACAAAAACCGTCTTCGACAAAGTTGCCATAAAAAGGGTGACTAAAATTTTCAATGAAATAAAAATTCAAACTTTCTTATCTCTTTAGATAGAAGTAAACATAGTTCGGCAATGTTGTAGTTCCAGTTATTTGAGACATCTTTATAGAACACAGTTTTTTTTCCATCTCTTGAAATAACCGATATAGCGCCTTTTTTTCTAAGTTGCATAAGGGTCACCATGAAAAAAAATTTTTTTTGCTTTCATATTTCCAAATCTACATACAAACTGTCTTCGAAAGACTTTTAGAGCTTACTAATACAAACATTTTTCTATGCAGAACTTGTCAATACTTCAACTCCACTCAAAGTTATTGATATTTCTTCCCAAAAAAATACGCTCTCTGCAATTGTTTGTCATTCTTTCTGGGGCAAACATAAATAAAGTTCATTGGCGGCATTTGAAAGAGAAGAGTTCACACTACATGATGTGTGATTTTCAAAACCATGTTATTTTTCATGTTATGTAAATTAAAATTGAAATCATGAGTTTTTGGGTAAAAAACCATCAATAACTTTAAGTAGGGTTAAGATATTGAAGAGTTCTGCACCGCAAAATGTTGGTCTTGATAAGCTCTAAAAGTTGTACGAAGACAGTTTTGATGTAATATTTGAAATATAAAAAACCGCTTTTTCTTGGTCACCCTAACGCTACTTAGGAAAAAAGCGCTAATTCGATTACATTAAAAGATTTGTTTCACAAAGTTGATTGAAATAATTGGGGCTACAATATTGTCGAGCTATATTTATCTCTATCTATAAAGATAAGAAAGTTTTTTTATTCCATCGACAATTTTGGTCACCCTATTTTTGATAACATAAAAATGAGCGCTCTATCATATGTAACAACTTTTTGGAAGACAGTTGTTGTCTAGAGAATAAATATCTCCCACAGAGTTGTTTTTTAACTAAGTTTCATTAGGGCAACCATGAAAAAACCAGTTATTTTACTTTACCTTTGGAATTTAAAATTCTACTGCAAAATTTTATTCGTACGACTTTTAGAGCTTATCAATACCAACATTTTGCGATGCAGAATTTGTCAATATCTTAATCCTGCTCGAAGTTACTGATGGGTTTTCACCCAAAAACAGATTTCAATTTTAATTTACTCAAATACAAAAAATTACATATCTTTGAAAATCAAATATTATATAGAGTGAAATTTGTTCTTTCAAATTTCGTCAACAAACATTTTTGATGTTTGCCCCAGAAAGAATGGCAAGCAATTGAAGAGAGTGTATTTTTTGGGAAGAAATATCAATAACTTTTAGTGAAGTTGAGATATTGACATGTTCTGCATCGCAAAATGTTTGAACAGTAAAACCTGTTTTTGCGCGGTTTTTCTGTGCGGTGTATTGAAAGAAGCATGTTTGACGAAGTTATCGTCCATTTAATTTTTTTTCGATGGTTTATACGCATTTCAGTGCGAAAAAAGCATACTTGCGTCTCAATTATCCACTTCTGAAATCATTTCCCTCCTCTTACCAAATGCTCTGTTTTTCTGAGTTTTTGCATGACATTTCGACATGCAACTTAGAGCACAAAACAGCCACGCGCAACCGAAAAGGCAAATTGTCCCATCGCAAAGCAGGGAAACAAAAGGAAATTGAACGGTGAACGGCGTGGATTTCAGTTATTTTCTTGGGGGAAATTTTTTTTATGCGGTCCCTATCTACCGCACAAAAAAAGTTTTCTTCAAAATGTGTACCGAACACGATTTTATAAAGCTGGTGGAGAAGTTTCGCACGATTTTTTTATGCGACTTTTTTTGTGCGGTCCCAATCCCCCGCACAAAAAAAGGATTGGCTGTAGTTTTCTAAAAATCTTTCGAAGACAGTTTGTATGTAGAATTTGAAATACAGCGCGGATTCGATTATATACAGTTTTTGATTTCTTTTCACTGTGTATAATCGAATCCTGTATATAATCCAGTCGAAAAAAAATTTTTTTTTACTTGTTTTTTTGGATGTATTTGGATGTGGAAGAGGAATTCGATTTTTTATTCATCCCTTTAAAATCAGAAAACACCTTTCTCACATGAAAAAAATTAATTTATCCTGATTATCTCAGAAGGTGATAGACGATCATATTTGATGAAAAAAATCTTCCTACGCATATTTTCGAATTTCAACAATGACAGAGTTACAGCACTTTTTTTCGTTTCGGACTCTGTTGCCTCAAACTGGCTCTATATTAAAAAGTACGCTACGGAAGACGATTCTGATGCTTTTATTTGAAAGATGAGAAAATTTAGTACAGGATATAGTAGTGGAACAACTAAATTAGTGGATTTTAATAACATTTTGGAAGTGAAAAACTTAAAAGTTAACGATTTTGAATGTGTTTTTATTTTTTTTTATCCTAGAAATTTATATTAAACTACATTGTTTCTATCAATTAAATTGAAGTTCTTTAACCACTCTACAATTTGTTCTTTGAAGTCAAACTTCTATCTTTCTTAATTTGGCTGCAATATCGATATAAACAATTCCTGGTGAAAATTCAAGCAAAATTTTCAAAAATTACGATTTTTACCTCACTGTACATGTAATAGCCACTTAAACTTCACCTTAACGTTGAAAGGTTACATTTCTTCATAAAATAAGCCATATTTGAAATATAAAAAAAAATCCGTTTTTTTTTTGTATATAATCGAGTCCAGAATTGTATATAATCGAGTCTGTATATAATCGAATCCGACCTGCAGGAAGATGCGCAATAATTGATTTTCCATATTTTTATCTAAAAGCTTTCAAGAATGTCTGATTTAAGTTATATCTGTGATATAACCACAAGGATGACGTATGAATACCGTTGGCTTAGTAATCATTGTTTGAAGTTGCATTTAAATCAATTCTCAATCAATGGATATTCTAAAACATTGCTCAGAATTCTTCTTGTTAGTGTGTGAGTGGATGAATTTAAGTACAGAATTATCATTTCCAACATTTACACTTACGGCCTTGAAAAAGCCATTTTGCACACCTTTGCCGCTGTGTAGTTCCTACGTAGAATGATTGCCGATTCGTAATTGATTTTTGTTTTTCCGTTTTTGTGCGATATTATGGATCATACAAACCAAGCACAAAAGTAGTCAAATTCCACCGAAGGATCGCATAAAAACAGGTTTGACTGTATTCGTATCTAGCGTTGAAGAAGACATTAGAAAAGCAATCAGTGGAGGGTCGTAAGATTAAACCCTCGATCGCTCACTGAAAAAGCTTCTAACAACCTTTATGGCTGAGAAAATTATTTCGGTCTGCACAAATGCATACCTAAGCAAGAGTACCTGTAGCTTCGGGTGTGACTATTGATTGATAATTTTTTCTACTACGAAAGTCATTCGCCTCTAGCTTTGAAGAAGTTCAATCAATCAATGGAGGGATTTGGAATTAAACCCATCGATCAAGCTACGGAGACCTCCTAAAGTAAAGTGGCGTTAATTATAACGCCACAGTGCCCACTTTGGTAGTCCGTGTTAGGGAAACACTTTCCGGTGCACAACAATGCATGCAGGTACAAAAGATCAACCGACTTTCATGTATCATTAATGAGTGAGTGTGTCTAGAATTATAAAAGTTTTCCAATAAACTTTCTATGGTTGATAAACAAAATCGTTATTCTAATAAAATCTCTACCAACGTTAAACCCATTAATCTAGGCTGTCGTTGAAACTTGACCATCTCCTCTAAATCGATTCTGTTAATTGTTATTCTGTTAATATCAGCCAATACATAATTTGTACTGTCATAGATGAATGATAGAAGGAGCAAAGTTATTCTCCTTCACGATAACCATTGGTCGCAAATTGGAAAAACTGTGAAGGAAACACGGGCGCAGCTCTTCCTCATATAGTGTACTGATCGGAAACAGTACTCTCTAATTACATCTATACCACCCAATCCGTGCAGAACGATGCGGCAATTAAGTTATGTGGGTCTATAAACAGTGGGGTCTGCTAGGAAGAAATTATTTCGAACAATGTATCACTTCAAAGACTCAAATCGATCCATAAAACAATTGAGACGAGGTATTTCATTAGTAAAAAAAGATCAGGACAGCATTTTTTTTCTAAAATTTGACTTTTGTTAGATATTATCTACTCGCCAACTCAAACTTTTTCTAGCGAAAAAAATCTAATTTGCCGTCTACATTCACCGACCGAAAGAGAAAGACTTCTAGGTATTTCATTTTCCGTCGCCAAGTCTTTCAACATCGTCATCGTGTTAATTTCAATAAATTCATTCAAGTTTTCTCCCCTCGAGACTGTACTGTATATTGCACTGTCCGCCCCCAAAAAAACGAATTAAAAAGAGGTCATCTGAGGTGTCTGCCGATGGCGAGGAAGTGGTGGAGCTGTAGTTCCGGCACCGTGCAAACAATTAAATTTACCTTCCGGCGAAAATTACGGGCGGAGCGGGTGGTGCGTGTAGAAGGGAACATCTAGGAACCAGAAAAAAAGTTTTCACTGATGGACAAAAGTTTCTCACCGGTATTGTTATCAACAAAGTTAACGCAACTTCTTCCTCCGAACATCAACTCACCAAACGCACAACTCCTCCCTGTGTCCCCCTATTGGATGTGGATGAAGCTTTGTCCTTGGCAGAGTCCTTCGGGCTGCCACGAGTTCTCTTATCTACAGTTTTATATTGCTTCCCACACCAAGAAAGACGACGGTGGCAAATTTTTCTGCGTAATGAAATTCATAAACGTGCGTTTGTCTCTCCCCGAATATTACCTAGAGTTTATGTGCGTAAGTAATGCATATTTAAAAAACATGCATTCGCTCAAAAAAAAAAGGTATTCTTTCCTTCAATTTATGGGCCATTCACATGGCGGGCGAATTCGGATTTCACATGTTATTACTGTCGGTGCCAAAATATTCCCGTCCGAAATGAATAATATGTTTTCGTCGAGCGCGAACAATTTTCGGTGGGTAATTATAGAAAACCCGACCACCGGGCGGCGCGCAAATCATAAAATTATGTCATTTAGATGAATTTATAGTTCGATCTCACCATCTTTCCCCTACCTGCGCGGGTTTCACAGTGAAATTAGTTTCGACTCTGTGCACGTCGCAATCAACTAAATCATTGAACCGCAATTGCAGCGGTTTATAGCCAGACACAGCAGCAGAAGCTGTAACAGCAGCAGCCATTGATCACAGAATATCAGTTTTCCCAATCAGCTATCGAAACATCGCCAACTTCTAAACGCAATAAATCTCACAACTGAACCTCAAAGGGCAATGGTGTCACCGTTGGAGCAGTAGCAACAGCAACAGCATCACTTTGCAGCGCACAAAGTGCTGTGTGTGGTTTTTGTTCGCTTTGGTTGCAGCGCTCAAATTTCGGACCTACTGGGACGGCTTGGGGTAGCGTTTTAGAGTTGAGCTCCGAATTCGGTAGAACACACGAAAACATGATTCCGACAAGCATGATAGTCGGAAAAAACGAAACCTGTCCGTTAGGATGTTAGTGAAAATGGTCATCTCTAATTTCAAAAAGTTACCTCATAAAAAATGTTCACCGCCTCGAAAAAACACCCTATGCCAAATATCAGCTCAATCGGACTTAAGGTAGAGTGGCGCAAAGCGGTCAAAATTAGATTTTTTTGGAAATCGAAAAATCACCCAAGAGGGGAAGGAATCGGGGTTTTCGATTTTTTTTTTTGTTTTTGATGCCAAATGTCTTGAAATGGCATGAAACGACGAGATCTAGTGTCATCTCAAAAAATTTTTTTCGACAAAAATCGACACTCTGGGACTCTGGGTTTTTTTCGAAATACGAAACGAAACGTATGGTTTTGAGTACCAATAAAAATAATTATCTGGATTTTTCATTCGGAACATGCTGCGAAACGTTGATTTGCACGATAATATACCCTATGCAAAATATTAGCTCATTCGAACTTCACTTATTAGTTTTTTTTTTTTTTATCTGTATTATAGTGATTTTCAACTCATTTGGCTGGTTCGTCACTTTTTACTTCCATTTTTGGAAGAATGTCGGGAGTGAGAATTGAACTCGTGACCTTTAGCGTGAGAGGCATGGATGTTACCACTACGCCAGATCGCCTCCATTCACTTATTAGTGTCGCAGACGTTAAATTTCAGTTTTTTGAAAAACGAAAGATCACCGGGGGTTTTTAAAAAAAAAGCTGATGCCAAATGTCTTAAAATTGCATTACTCGTCGAGGTTTACTGTTATCTCGGAAAAAAAATTGTCAAAGAAAAATTTTTTTTGCGCTTTTTGGTTTTTTTTATCTGAAAAGTCGATTTTTGACAAAAAAAAATTTGAGATAACTGTAAATCACGACAATTTTAAGACATTTGGCATCAACAATTTTTTTACGTGGAACTACGTCTAACCGGAGTATATGGGGGGTAAAATGAAAACATAAACAGAACATGCAAGAAAAATTAAAGATTCCGAATGCTTATAACTCGAACATTCCTTACTGTATCGGAAATATGTTTACATCAATTGATAGGGAATATTTCTACGCATCTATCGCAATTTATAAAATGTTATTTTTCATCAGATAAACAATTGGATAACTGTAGAATGTTAAGCGTTATCTAGACGCCCTAACTACCTCGTTTTGATTGGCCCGATTTACGGTTTCCCCAACACAGCCGTCATAACCAAGCAGCCTTGGGGAAATCGGCATTGCAAATACATGAAAGTATGAGTTTTGTTCTCACCGAAATGTGTTCCCTAACACAGACTTCAAAACCAAGCAGTGTCATCGGCATTGCAAACACATGAAAGTCGGGGGTATTTTTGTTCCGGCTGAAATGTGTTTCCTTAACACAGACTTCTAATCCACGGAGCGTGGGGAAATTGGTGTTGCAATAAATGCAAACTGCGAGTACTTTTGTACTCGCTTGCCTTTGTGCAGACTAGAATATGTTTCCTTAACACGGACTTCTAAACTTAGGAACCTGGGAGAATCTAGCAGACATTAGAGGCGAATGAACTGAAAAGTTTAAAACCTCTCTAATTCATCATCAGTCATCAGTCAGTCGGCAGACATTAGAGGCGAATGAACTTTCAAGTTTAAAGGCTCTATAATATAAAAAGTATAAGTTGAAGTTGTTGATTCATGCATGCAGGGGGTACTTTCCTCACCCGCATGTTTTTTTTGCACTCAGAAATGTGTTTTCCTAACACGGATTACAAAAACGGATACGAACACAACGCTTTGGCTCGGTTATTCAAGATTGCATTGAAGGATATGCCTTCATATCTTCACTGAGTGCCTGAAGTTCATCAAATCAAGCAAGTTCGCGGTTCGAGAAGTACGTGCACTTGAGAGATGTAAACTTCAGAGGGAAATGTAAAATAAAATAATCGTTTGATAATTCTTCCGTTCACAAATTTTGTCCTAGGCATCATACCAAATGTGAAAGGACTGTCATTAACTTTACTTGTAACGAAGAACATAATCTATTACAATGCATGAATTGACCTTACATGGCATTTATTCAATCTCTTTACTCACAAAGCAAATATATTAAATTCGATTGAATTCGGAAATTGTTTAATTCAATCAAAAATTTAATCAATACAAACAAATGATTGCTGAGCGGTTATATTATAGCTATAACCCACCCATTTTTTGAAAACACCGATTTCCGGTAATTCGGTTTTGATTCGGTTTTCAAAAAACTCTAGTTTTAACGTCTGCAACACTAATAAATGAAGTTCGAATAAGCTATTTTTTTGCATAGGGTATATTATCGCGCAAATCAACATTTCGCAACAAGTTCAGAATGAAGAATCGAGGAAAAAAAATTTTTTGTCGCTTAAACCCATACGTTTCGTCTCGTATTCCAAAAAAAAAACAATAGTCCCAGAGTGTCGATTTTTGACCAAAAACTTTTCGAGATGACAGCAGATCTCGACGTTTCATGCAATTTTAAGACATTTAGCATCATTTTTTTTTCGAAAACCCCGATTTCATTTACTCCCCCCCTTGGGTGATTTTTTGATTTTCAAAAAAATCAAACTTTGGCCGCTTTGCGCCACTCTCTCTGAAGTTCGATTGAGCTGATATTTTGCGTAGGGTGTTTTTTCAAGGTGGTGAACATTTTGTACAGGGTAACTTATTGAAATTTTAGGGTCTATTTTTTCCCATACATTCATTGGCATCCTACTAGAGATGTGCCATCCGCTCAAGAGCTGTTCCGAAGAATCGACTCTTTGAAGTGAGTTGACGCGGAACAGCTCGTAAAAAAAATCAAACAGCTCTTCAGCTCACTTTGATGATGATGCAGGAGAGAAAAGAGCTGTAGAATTGAAGAGAGTGTGTGAGCTGTAAGATTCAAATGAACTGACCGTCTCTCGCTCTGCGTGTTATAACATCAGTTCAGTTTCATTTGTTCCTTGTCTTTTCAACAGTTATATTCGCGTTGAAGGAATTGGGCTTTGTTTACCAGTTTAGGGGGCGCCAAAAATAATAAGTGACTTTCAGGCAGAATGAACACGTTTTTAAAATTAAAATTATGAATGAAAATTAACATCTGTGTATTAAATTAGTATTCTATTTCAATGAAAAACACTTTGTTTGTAGGTGGTGAAAATATCTCATAAGAAAATTCTTTTTGAAGACAATTTTATATTATAATGAAATTCTCAGTAAAAATGTCGGAAATGTATAGACAAATGGTTAAATAAGATTCAGGAATACGTGTTTTAAGTAATTTAATAACACGGTGTGAAAAAATTCATTTAAATTTTAACATTTTAAAAAACTGGCTTCGTGTCTTCTAATCTGATAAAGATTACACTATCGAGTTTGGGACCCAAATTGAAAGTCGCCACCAGACGTCGTTACTGACAACTGAGCTGAAGAGCTGTTCATAAAGAACAGCTCTTTTAGATGAACTGAGCTGATCTGAGCTGTTCATCATGATGAGCTGGATTGCACACCTCTACATCCTACTGTCCGTATTTCCTTCACCTAACGAGATCAAATGTCGGATTAGCAGAGATATTGAGCTAAATGTGGTTATGTTGTTCTTTATCTCAAAACATTAGACCCGCATTTTTTTATTTTTTCGTTGGGGTGACCATTTCCATTTTAGGGTGGTTTGTAAAATCAATGTTTTCCACTTTTTCCCAAAAATGACTTTTTTGAAATTCATAACTTTTGAACCACTGAACCGATTTAGATGACCGACACATCAAATTAAAGCCAATGAGCTAGACTTGCAAAAAAATGGATTTTATTTTCGTATTTATCGATTGTAGTCGTTTTTCATTGTTTTCATGGAATTGGACTAACTAGACATTTCAGAAAAAAAACTCCTATATGATGAGAATGTGGGTGATATGTCGTCATTTGATTATTTTCATTGGAACTCAAACTCCAATAGAATTCATAGAGATCCATGCTGGACGAAGCCGGTGAAGGTCGGTCGGTGAATCATATTAATACTTAATTTGAAGAAAATAAATCTAAAATTGATAAAAAAAAAAATGAACGTACCATGAGAATTTTCAACGAAAAAAAAACCGGATTAAGCAAGTCCATTACACAAAAAAAAAATCTAACTTTATCGATTATAATCTGTAGTTGATGGAACCAGATGGATAAGTGCTATGAATTGCGTAAACCATGTATTTAACGATGCGTTTGATGATAACTGTAGACAAACTTATAGCAAATGTATTTTTCGACATGACAACGACAGACCGCAAACTTCAAAATTTCGTAAAAACATATCCAAAACGACCGAGTCACTTTCGGACGCTCTCATGGTCGGTTGAGTAGCGTTAGCATCACTATTAGATTGCAGTGAAAGAGCAGGCCTTATTCATGTAAGTAATTTGTAAAAAACATGAACGATGTTATCGGTGCAGGTGGAGCGTAATTTGAATAATTATTTCAAAGAAATGTGTTTCGTTTTCACTATAAACAACCGTGGAAACCATTCTATTATTGTATTAGGTGTACCGGTAAGTTTCTTTGGTTTCACAACCGTGAAAGCTTGGTGGCGTAGCTTGATTATTATTCCAGTGAATCAAATTTCCAGACATTCGTTGGAAAGCTACTGTCATTGCGCGTCTTTTTCAGTATATGTCAAAAAGTTGAAGCGTAAACAACATAGTTATTCGCCACTTCCAATATGACGAATTTCGTACCAACGGGAGTGTTTTTGCGGGGAGTAGAAAAAAATATGAAGAAAAAAGCTGCGGAAAGTCATCGCATTTTGGTGGAAGTTTATGGTGACCATGAGCGAACGTGTCAGACGTGGTTTGTACGGTTTAGAAGTTATTATTTTGACCTGGAAGACGAAGAAATTTCCGGACCGCCAAAAAAGTTTGAAGATGAAGAATTGGAGGCTTTACTCGATCCGTCACAAACGCAGCAAGAACTTGCAGATACACTTGGAGTATATCAGCAAACCATATCCGATCGTTTGAAAGGAATGGGAATGATCCAAAAGATGGGACATTGGGTGCCGTATGAATTGAAGCCACGAGACGTCGAACGCAGTTTTTTCACGTGCGAACGATTGTTCCAACGGCATAAAAAAGCGTTTTTTGCATCGAATCGTTACTGACGATGAAAAGTGGGTCCTTTACGATAATCCTAAACGTCGTATGGATACCCCGGCCGTGCATCAATATCGACGGACGCGCGAAATATCCACGACCAGGAGGTTATGCTGTCTATTTTGGGGGTGAGGTGTATTATGAGCTGCTAAAACCGAATGAAACCATTACGGGGGACCTCTACCGACGATAATTGATGCGTTTGAGCCGTGCACTGAAGGAAAAACGGCCACAATACGAGCCAAGACACGATAAAGTTATTTTGCAGCACTACAATGCTTGGAAACGCGGAAATAGGAGATCCTATCCCACCCGCCGTATTCTCCAGACATTGCTCCGTTTGATTGCTACCTTTTTCGATCGATGCAACATGGCCTGGATAATCAGCACTTCTCCAATTTTGATGCAGTCAAAAATTGGATCGATTCGTGGGTAGCCAACAAACCGGCCGATTATTTCCGCAAAGGGATTCGTGAATTGCCAGAATTGCCAGAAAGATGGGAAAAAGTTGTGACCAGCGATGGGCAATACCGTTGAATATTAAAGGGCCTGGCCGGGTAAGGGAGTAAAAAGTGCACCCAAACCAAATCACTAGCTGTATGGCAAATATTGTAAAGGATTTTAAATAAGAAATTTTGGCGGTTTATTTGAACCCCTATGTGGTTTGACGTAGGATATATAGTGAAAAACGTACTTTTTCGTTTATTTCACGCCATCCTCAAAAGATCCGAGATAGAAATTTGAAAAAATACTGAATGTGCATCTTACTACGGTGTATCAAAAAAAATTATCAAAAAAAAATTTCATCAAAAATTTTAGTACCAAAAAAAATATTGAAATTTTGAATTTTTTTTTTGAGATTTAGAGATTCAGTACTACTTTAATTCATATTTAAATGTGTTTCTACGACTTTTCTAGATATGTGTGATTTTTTTCAGATTTTTTTCAGTGTTGCGCGGTATCAAAAAAAAATTTTTTTTTATATTTCCAAAGAGTGGTTAGGAAAGGGAGTAAAAAGTGCCCCCAAACCAAATCACTAGCTGTATGGCAAATATTGTAAAGGATATTAAATAAGAAATTTTGGTGGTTTGGTTTATTTGAACCCCTATGTGGTTTGACGTAGGATCTATAGTGAAAAACGTACTTTTTCGTTTATTTCACGCCATCCTCAATAGATCCGAGATAAAAATTTGAAAAAAAATACTGAATGTACATCTTACCACGGTGTATCAAGAAAAATTATCAAAAAAAAATTCATCAAAAATTTTATTACTAAAAAAAAATTTAAATTCTGAAAAAAAAATTTTTTGTGGGATTTAGAGATTCAGTACTACTCTAATTCATATTTAAATGTGCTCTTACGGCTTTTCTAGATTGATAAATATCTTCAAACTGTTTATTTTTTTCAAATATCAAATAATAAAAAAAAAATTAAAAAAAATACACAGTACAAAAAAATGTTACAGATTTTCTGGCATTTCGAAATTTTGAGAAAAAAAATATAACTTCGAGACCCACTCCTGCTCAAATTTTTATTTAAATGCGTTCGTATGTCTTTTTTCTACATGTGGCGTAATTTTTCCTGAATTTTTAAGAGCATTGTGTGACACAAAAATAATTTTCTTCATCGTCTGCATTATTATTTTAATTTTTTTGAAATCGACTATTTTATTGTATTCGTGGTTTTCAATTGAAAGATTAAAATAAAAAAAACAAATCGGATTTGTGGTCTCAAAGTAATATTTTTTTTTCAAAATTTCGAAATGCCAGAAAATCTATAACATTTTTTTGTACTGTGTATTATTCTTTTTTATTATTTTATTTTGATTATTAGATATTTGAAAAAAAACAGCTTGAAGATATTTATCAATCTAGAAAAGCCGTAAGAGCACATTCAAATATGAATTAGAGTAGTACTGTATCTCTAAATACCAAAAAAAAAATTCAAAATTTAAATATTATTTTTAGTACTAAAATTTTTTGATGAAATATTTTTTTGATAATTTTTCTTGATACACCGTAGTAAGATGCACATTCAGTATTTTTTTCAAATTTTTATCTCTAATCTATTGAGGATGGCGTGAAATAAACGAAAAAGTACGTTTTTCACTATAGATCCTACGTCAAACCACATAGGGGTTCAAATAAACCAAACCACCAAAATTTCTTATTTAATATCCTTTACAATATTTGCCATACAGCTAGTGATTTGGTTTGGGGGCACTTTTTACTCCCTCACCTAACCACTCTTTGGAAATATAAAAAAAATATTTTTTGATACCGCGCAACACTGAAAAAAATCAGAAAAAAATCACACATATCTAGAAAAGCCGTAGAAACACATTTAAATATGAAATAGAGTAGTACTGAATCTCTAAATCCCAAAAAAAAAACTTTTCAAAATGTCAATATTTTTTTAGTACTAAAATTTTTGATAAATTTTTTTTATACACCGTAGTAAGATGCACATTCAGTATTTTTTTCAAATTTTTATCTCGGATCTTTTGAGGATGGCGTGAAATAATCGAAAAAGTACGTTTTTCACTATAGATCCTACATCAAACCACATAGGGGTTCAAATAAACCACCAAAATTTCTTATTTAATATCCTTTACAATATTTGCCATACAGCTAGTGATTTGGTTTGGGGGCACTTTTTACTCCCTTACCCGGCCAGGCCCTTTGTAACCTTTTTTGCAGAATAAAGCATTATTTTTTGAAAAAACGAAGAAACTTACCGGTGCTCCTATCATAATGGATCGCTTAATTCGAAGAATACATCACTCTTTTCCAGATTCTCTAGTTTCTTCGGAAGTAAAACTCAACATCGATGGTTATGAAAGTTCACCAACAACTGATAAATTGTAAGTGTGAATCAATCGATAACATTAATTATATTCTTTCTGATCCATGTTTTTCCTCTGAGCTGTTAAACATGTAAACACTCACCGTAAACCTAAAGTCTGCTAACTTTCTGACGACGATTAGAATAGAACAAGATATATAAACGAAATAATGTGAACACAAATAAAGGAGAATAAAATTATTGTTGTTCTAGATTTTTTTTGAGGAAATGTTCCTTTAAAATTCACCATTGCTTCTTCCCTCCATAATTTCGTATCTAACTTTACAATGCAGAATGCCTTCAGTTCGAGCAAAACACAGAGATAACAGCGGAATGAACAACAAAAACATGACGATGGCGCGTCCACAAGGTCTCCGGCATTCCATACATGAGAGAGTGTTGTATGGCCATATCTCGATCGCTACGTATCGACAAACGTCAGTCAGGACAGCATATTCAACGTGGCATTTCAATTGCAAAATCAGCGCTTTTGAATTTTAACTCGTCTCCTCCCGTCTGGTTCGTATTCAATCTCGTTGGGTTTTTTTTTCTCCGCTCGTATTTTCCCAATCGCGATCGCTGACGTTAACTCAGGTGCTACTGTTTGCACCAGAATGGTAATAACAACAACAGCCCGCGTAGGTCTTAGAACTAGCTCTAGAGTTATGAAATTCAAATCGGGGGCTATCCATTGCGCTCAGAAATTCAGAGCCAACCTTTCGTCGACTCCAAGTGAAACCAGCGGTTGCTTCACTACAACAATTTCGGTGGTCGGTTGTTGAGTGAGCATTGCAAAGTTCATTGGGTTGGTACGGAATATGACCTATTGTTGAAGGAGGGGAAGTTCTTGGCGGTACAACTGAATAATGCTAACATTGCAAAATCTATTATTGCACGAATTTTAGAGGTTTGGTCGTTCGTCCGGTGACGTTTCAGCAAAACTCTACCTAGAGACGGAGAGGTACACCTGGTGGTGCTTTTGCTTTTATTTTATTTTGTACTGCTCCCAACAAAAATACATTCACTTTGTTTTTTTTTCTGCTGTTAAGTAGATATAAAAAAAAACCTGTTCTTGCGAGGTGAGCTCGTACGACGAGACCGATGTCGCCATTCGGGTGCACACACAGTTTGCAGGAAAGTGTAGACGACGAAAACAAGGTGTTTGTGATTTGTGGGACAAACTGTTTTTTTCGCTTGGTTTCGTCGCTGGCCATGTGCGGAAATGTGTATCGATGAAAGTGGGTTAGTAGTCGAGTTTTGATATTATACCCGGAGGAGATTTTAGACCTCTCTCGTCAAAAGTAAACCCTGTGAATGTAAAGGAAAATGTTTGCATCCATCACTATGGTCCTCTTGCAGTGGAAACAAGGTCGGCTACTATGTAGCCGTAGATTCAGTAATCTACATTCTAGATCTCATTTGTATTATTTCCAAATAGCCTCTTTTCTCTCGAGCAATCTTCTGAAGCTTAACTTGCTTGAAATCTGGACGCACTGTCCAGAAAAAGAAAATTACGTTAAATGGGTGAAGAAAATCAGGTGGTGGCATATATTTTTTTAAGAATTAAAAAAACACATTTTTGTGAAGAATGAATTTGATTTTCTAATATACAGGGTGGACTCGATTATATACAGTTTCGGATTTCTTTTCACTGTATATAATCGAGTCAAAACATTTTTTTTTATTCCGTTGTTGCCACGAAGACCCTCATAAGAGCGAAGGCAGTTTCAAATAGATAACATTTGAATGAAAATTATTGATTGATGTTATTCGAATACTTAAAAACGTAGTCCTGGTCCAGACACTTGCTCAATCATTATTCTAGAAATGTCGTATACTTCTGCCAAAACTTGTCATTTACATAGATAAAAATGATTCGTCATATGTGTTGCTGAGCTGAGCGCAAAATTCGAGAAGGGATCATCCGATTTGAGCTGCCTTTATTTTATTGTGCTCGTCTCCATTCATAGAAAAATGTTACGGCAAAAAAAAAATTCAAGATTTTGAAGGATAATGAAAAACATTCGGAAAAACTTAATTCCCATAAGTTCTACAGTGACGTCCTAGAAGGTGTCGTTAGTCCAATGAGAATTCACGTTGATTGAATTGATTTTCGTGTTCCGTGGGTGTGAAGCGAAAATGATAATGGATTCTCAGGAGTAATAACTATATCCATATGAAGCATTAATTTTATGTAAATAATAATAAATCGTCAAATGCGTGGTTAAGCGCGGTTCGTCCTATTTGAGTTATCTTTATTTTGTTGTGTTCGTCTCCCCTCAGAAGTATTAGAAAATGTAGAGATAAATGATTAGGTATGGTTCAGGACTACGTGTTTTAAGTATTCAAATAATGTCAAATAATAATTTTCATTCCATTTACAACAATTAGAAAATGCTTTCGAGCTTGCTAATCCGATAGATCCAATAGCTTTACACCAACGAACATGTCGACACTGTATATCCGTCATCGCGAACTTATTGACGAATTTCATACCAGCTCGACAGGCCATTGCACAATGGTCCAGGAGATGCATTTAAGTGGAAATTAGCATTTCGAGCTCGACAGTTATTCTCTAGATAAAAACTGTCTCCGACAAAACTGAAACTTCTTCCCTGTAAAAGTGCCCACCTTCTGGAAATGGTGTTGTGACTAGTTGAAAATTGTAAGGGCTATTCACAATTTTTTTTAATATGAAAAAGAAACGTTTTTGAGAAAAATAAATTAAAAATTTTAAAAATATTTTTTTCAGTGTAATTTTCTATTTGTTTTTTTTAAGAAAATTTTAACAATTTCCTACATTTTATTCTTTGATTGCAATTTTGTAGATGTAATAATTTTTGGACCATAAATTTTTGTAAAAAATAAGGTAAACATTTCTGGCCCTTTCAAAAATTAGTCTACTTTTTCTTCGTGGATTTCAAGTACGCAAAGTTGCTTGAATGACCAATGTATTTACACCCACAAAATTTCACTGCAATCCGAAATGTTGCTGCCAATACACAATGGTCCAGATGCATTTAAGTGGAAATTAGCAATTAGATCTCGACTGTTATTCTCTAGACAAAAACTGTCTTAGACAAAGTTGTTACATATGATAGAGTGTTCACATTTTCATGTTATCAAAAATAGAGTGACCAAAATTGTCGATGAAATAAAAAATATAACTTTTTTATCTTTATAGATAGAGGTAAGTATAGTTCGACAATATTGTAATCCCAGTTATTTGAGACATCTTTGTAGAACAAGGTTTTTTTTTCTATCCCTTGAATTAACCGATATAGCGCCTTTTTTTAAGTTGCGTTAGGGTCACCATGAAGAAAAACTGTTTTTTTGCTCCAACTTTTATATCTCAAATTCTACATATAAACTGTCTTCGAAAGACTTTTATAACATATTAATACAAACATTTTTCGGTGCAGAACTTGTAAATATCTCAACTTCACTCAAAGATATTGATATTTCTTCCCAAAAAATACGCTCTCTTCAATTGCTCGCCATTCTTTCTGGGGCAAACATAAAAAAAGTTTGTTAACGGAATTTTAAAGTACAAATTTTACTCTATATAATATGTGATTTTTAAAGATATGTTATTTTTTGTATTTGAATAAATTAAAATTGAAATCATGAGTTTTTGGGTGAAAACCCATCAATAACTTTGAGCATGGTTGAGATATTGACAAATTCTGCATCGCAAAATATTGGTATTGATAAGCTCTAAAAGTCGTACGAAGAAAATTTTGATGTAGAATTTTAAATATAAAAGTTAGAGTAAAAAACTGGTTTTTTCATGGTTACCCTAATGCAACTTAGTTGAAAAACAACTTTGTGGAAGATATTTATTCTTTAGACAAAAACCGTCTTCGACAAAGTTGTTACATATGATAGAGAACTCATTTTTATGTTATCAACAATAAGGTGACTAAAATTTTCGATGAAATAAAAAATCTAACTTTCTTATCTTAATAGACAGAGATAAACATAGTTTGACAATGTTATAACCACAATTATTTTAAACAACTTTGTAAAACAAAGTTTTTTTTATCTTTTAATATTATCGATTTAGCGCTTTTTGTCCTAGGTTGCATTAGGGTGACCATGAAAAAGCGGGTTTTTTGCTCTAACTTTTATATTTCAAATTCTACATCTAAACTGTCTTCGTACGACTTTTAGAGCTTATCATAACCAACATTTTGCGATGCAGTACTTGTCAATATCTCAATTTCACTAAAAGTTATTGAAGTTTTTTTATCCAAAAATTCATGATTTGAATTTTAATTTACTCAAACACGAAAAATAGCATAGTTTTGAAAATCACACATCATGTAGATTGAACTATCTTTCGAATGAAACAAATAAACTTTGTTTATGTTTGCTCCAGAGAGAATGACAAACAATATCAATACCTTTGGGAGATATTGACAAGTTCTCCATCGAAAAATATTTGTATTAGTAAGCTCTACAATTCTTTCGAAGACAGTTTGTATGTAGAACTTGGAATATAAAAGTTAGAGCATTAAAACAGTTTTTTTCATGGTGACCCTAAGTCAATATGGATAAATGGCGCTATATCAGTTATTTCAAGAGATATAAAAAAAACTTTGTTCTACAAAGATGTCTCAAATAACTGGGACTACAATATTGTCGAACTTTGTTCACCTCTATCTTTAAAGATAAGAAAGTTAGATTTTTTATTTCATGGACAATTTTGGTCACCCTATTTTTGATAACATGAAAATGTGAACACTCTATCGTATGTAACAACTTTGTCTAAGACAGTTTTTGTCTAGAGAATAACTGTCGAGCTCTAAATGCTAATTTCCACTTAAATTCATCTAGACTATTTTGTATTGGCAGCAACATCTCGGATTGCAGTGAAATTTTGTGGGTGTAAATACATTGGTCATTCAAGCAAATTTACATACTTGAAATCCACGAAGAAAAAGTAGACTAATTTTTGAAAGGGCCAGAAATGTTTACCTTATTTTTTACAAAAATTTATTACCCTAAAACTATTATATCTACAAATTTCCAATCAAAGAATAAAATGTAGGAAATTTTTTTAATTTTCATAAAAATATACCAAATGAAAAATTATACTGAAGAAATATTTTTAAAATTTTTAATTCATTTTTCTCAAAAACGTATTCAATTCATATTCATATTCAAAAAAAAACAATGTGAATAGCCCTTACAATTTCCAACAAGTCACAACACCATTTCCAGAAGGTGGGCACTTTTTACACGAAAGAAGTTTTTCTAACAACAACTTTTTCATGTTTTTTATACTACTAATCCTAATTTTGTTCAAAGTTAAGATAGCGATATAGTCAGATATAGAAAGAGTAACATTTTTTTGCAAAACTTCTCGCGTTTGTCATGTTCTTGAAGTGTTTCTAAATAGAAAAAATATTGCAGAACATGTAATTCGCGATAATTTCTACATAAACATTTTAAACCATGAAAAACACATTTTAAACCATTGACACATTGATAAAGCGGAATAATGACTGTGAGTCATGTTGACTAAATTCGAGGCGTATGCGCAGCGTGCAACGTTATAAGCGCATGACCGACGCGACGACTTGAGTAAACACAACATTAATAGCACGCGTCAAACCAAACTTCTATCCTTATTTTTGTTTCATTTTATTTCCGTACTAACATAGGATAAGCAACAATGTAAACTATGTAAAGTTAATAAAAACGTTGAGAATCTTGATAAAGACGAGCAGTACACGAGCAGTACACAAGCAGTACTCGAGATACACGTTACAAGTTGTTTAAATCGGGCGAGATGTAAATTCGAAAAGTCCCTCGCATTTTAGCATTTCCCCCACTTGGTGGTTAGACACTCCACTCCCCTCTCTAAGGGGGGCTGCCATACAAATGAAACACAAATTTCTGCGTTACTCGAGAATTAATCAAACAAATGAAACAAAATTTGGCATGTGGAGGTTTTAGGGTGCAATGTGGTGTTTTCAGTTCTCTCCTGAAATTTTTTTTTTCGGGCATTCGCAATCGGCCTTTCGGATTCCTATTGGTGAATGAGTGAAACGTTTATCAATATGCTTATTCAATTTCAAAATGCATTATTATTTTCTCAATAAAGGAACACGAAGCTCAATCTCGTCAACGACAATTCGAATTGAAGAAATGAACTTCAATTGGACAAATTTTTCAATGCAGAGACATATGCGTTTCGATTTTTTTCGACTATTTTCGAATACACTTCAATTGATGCTATCATTTTATTTGGGTGGAGACGAACACAACGAAATAGAGATAGCTCAGATCAGACCATCCGTTCGCTTGTGATGATTATACGTACGATCGAGGAATTTTTGATTTGTATTTAACATATCGGGTCTGTTTTAAAACATAAAAGTTTTTAATATTAAATCCAGCTTTTGAGTAAAATTTTTAAACGTGTATTGAAAATGATTTTTTTTTCAAAATTGTTCATATCCCATCAACTATGCTGTACATCATATTTTCAAATAAAAAAAACAGGATTTTGAGCTATGAACATTGTTGAATATTGGAATACGGAATTGCATCACACAATTCGATAAAAAGAAATTCAATTAGATTGCTTCCTTCCAAGAAAGTTTGAAAACGGCCGGGAGGATATCAGCCCAAACTCCTTCAAAACGGATGAGTGAGCATCAGCGCCAAAATATATTAAACTGTCGATAACGCATACTGAAAATTGCCCGCTGGATCGTGTGGGAGGAACTTTTCTTACTTCTGTTTGGTTTGTTTTCGGTTTTGTGTATTCTACCCCCGCAATTTTGGCAAGAGTGAGAGCCATGAGGAACCATTCAACCAAAGTTCGCTAAAAGTCGAAAAAATGGTTCAATATTTGCGTTACGGCTGAAGAGGGAGCGGTTTGTCCAATAGCAACAACCCCCATTGAGTCTATTTTTATCTCAGGCGAAATATAGATAATCTCCCGGTATTCGATCCTCCCGTGACCGTGGCGGGAAAAAGCATATTCAATTCATTTTCGAGTTGGGAAAAAACTGGTATACTCTCTCCAAATTCTATAAGACCAGGAGATAATCTTGCTGCTTTGTGTCATTGTAACAAATAATGTGAGTAAGGAATTGGTGACTACCATACATTTCATGAGTTTCATATGTGTGTGTGCAAGCGCTGAGCGTAAACGAATGTTTTCGTTTTTTCGACTGTCAAGTTTCTATAAGACCAGTTAAATTTTCTGTTGTTTCAGTTGTTTTAATCAATTAAAGCAAATGCCGAAGGGAAAAGTCCCCACGGAGAGAGAAGAGAGACAAGTCGATGATGCATTTCACCAAGAAAATGTTGGTATAAGAGAAATTTCTCATCGGAATGGACGATCCCATCAAGTAGTGCTCAATTATTTGACGAATCTTCAAAAATACGGTAAGAAGAAGAGAGCTCTACGTAAATCGAAGCTCTCTGACCGGTATAAGCGGGAAATAGCTAGAACAGGTTCGAATACCTCAAAATCGCATTTGCAAATAAAGCAATATTTCAACTGCTCAACTGCTCGGGTGACAATTCGTCAAATTTTGGTAAAAAATCCTCACTCAATGCATAGGTTATCTTCACTGACGAAAAAAAATTCAATATTGGTATTGGCGTGATTTACGGAAGAACAGTATTTTTCAACCAGGAATTTTGGTGGAAACTTGTGCATGGTTTGGCCGGGATTCTGTGCAACGGAAAGCTCAAGAAAGCGTTCACATCATTCAAGGATTACATACATATTCTGGAATCCTCTGTCCTACCGTTTTTGCGTGGATATCGCCACAAAAAAATCACATTCCAGCAAAACAATGCTACTATTCATACCAACAAAGGATACTAAGCAATGGATTAAGGACCAAAAATTTAATTTTTTGGACTGGCCGGCTCGCTCTCCAGACTTGAATCCTGTTGAAAATCTTAAGGGGCGGTCCTTGTACGCAGAATCTACACTGAGGGAAAACGGTACACCACGATTGAAGAGCTCAAGGTCGCAATTTCGGAAAAAGGGAAAAATATCGAGAAATCCGTTCAGCAGAATTTTGTAAATAGTATTCCAACACGAATTTTCAAGGTTATTAGTCTAAATGGCAAGGTTACTAATTACTGACATGTAAATCACCCGATCGTTTTGAATTTTTCATTCATAATACTTATGGATTTTGAAGTGGTCTTATAGAAACAGGACAGCTGAAATTATCATATTTAAGCACCATAAATAAACAAACAACTCTTTTGACGAAATTGACGTTAAATATACTTTATTCTAAGCATTCAACAATGTATGAATGTATCTTGGTGAAATTCTAACTGTTCGTGTTGCAACGAAATAGAATCAGGTTGGTCTTATAGAAGTTGGGCAGAGAGTATGCGTATCTTTCGACATGCCACTTGAAATACAATTAAGACGTATAAGTTTTATTTAGAATCGGATTCTCCGTCGAATATTGATAAAACTATTAAACAAGAAGGTTGAAACAATTGAGTAAGACAACGCTAGACACAAACCCCAATTACCTAAAATAACGAGAGAGAGAGAGAGAGAGAGAGAGAGAGAGAGAGAGACTTACCTCGTACTGTGCAGACAGGGAGTACAGCACCTCGTGCTGTACCAGCTGGTAGTCACCATCGGCTCCGCTGCTCGAACGCTTGCTGGAGGTCTGCGTGTTCGCATGACCTCCCCCAGTTGCGACCTTTACATGTGCCGTTTTGGTGCCGTTGGACGGGGCTCCCATAGCCCCCGGAGAAGCCCTAACAATCGAACCGCTGCTGCTATCTTTGCTGCTGACGGTGGCCACAACAACCGTAGCACTCTCGACGCAACTACAGTCACAGTCAGCTGGAATGGAAAAAATAGAGAACGAAGAAGAAATATAGTGTTTACAAAATCTCGAGCACCTTAACGACAATCATAACCCTTCGAACCTCTTCAAAGCCATCGACAAGAACACTTCTTCAACGAATACATTTCCGAAATCGAATATCCCTTTTTCTGTATACTAAATATAAATTTGAACTGTAATATTTCGTACCAAAAAGAAGGTAACAGAAAAATGATTTTTCGTGACAATACGAAGAATCTTCAGAGACGCGTCTCTCGTGGCCAAAAAAGTCGCTGTGGTATGCATACCCCATACCCCATCATCAGCCGCAGAACGCGAATACTCCAACCCAGGATAATATCTGCGAGATGTTACCACGGCTTGTAAATGAGGTGGAAATTTAATGGTGTGTATTTTTAACTTCGAATCGCACTGCAAAATATGGCACGATCCGAGAAAACGGAGTAATAATGGGGGAAAAACAAAACGGAATTCCATTTCGAGCGAGGATGGATAGTCAGTCATCGGCGGTTCGGTCGGGAGACAGGCATAATAGAGAGTGAGAGCTGTTACACTGAAAAAACGAGTGGTTTATTTTTAAAAGCAGTGCAAATGTAAATGCGAATGGAGAATCTTCTGTGAAATTCTATGATATTGAATTTCTTTACTCTGTAGGTTCTGTGACCCAAGACATCATGGTGACTCGCTGTATCCTCCCCGAAGGGGAATACCGACTAGAATTTACGTACAAATTGCGCCGTAGCCCAGAAATATTCACACAGAATTTGATATCCTTATTTACACAACCTTCGGCCGGCAGGCGCGCGGTTGTATTATCCGTGTTGTAGCACAGCCATCGAATACGTTAGAGAAGTAAATAAATAAGCTGTAATGCCATCGGAGCTCATCTAATTTAATATAACGGATAACATAGTTCTACATGGTTGAGCACATATTTGTATTAGAGTGGTTCCGTCAATGTTCTCAGAAGTGTGTCACCGCTAACCGGCATAAAATATTGATGGGATTATTGTTTCGAAATATAGGAACTGTCGTTGAAGTAAGCATTTTATTTGGATAAAATGATGGGCAATGAAAGTATTACTGAACAGAATAAAAACGTTGACTCGAAATGTGCTACATGAAAACGAAAATCACAAACCGTACATTCTATTAATTGTACAGTACAATTTGCGACGAAGAGTGCCTTTAATTTACTAAAAAAAAATTGATCGATCGGTTAATAAAAAGGCTAAACGTATCAATTTGAAATTTTTCAGGAAATTGGAGCTAAATTTTTTTTAACATACCGCAATATAATCTAAATTACAGTTTTTGGCCCTTTTCTAACATAGATGTAGAAAATTTAAATGATTTTTTTGCTCGAAAATACAATCGATGTGTTTTTTGAGAAAAGTTGCGAAAGCAAATGACGATGTGATGTTATTTACAAGCAATTCAGTCAGAAATTTAAAAAAGAGTTATTTGACCCTGCCATAGGTAGGTAGGTTAACAATAATTTCCCCCAGAAAAAGGTTCATGCGAGAGTCACATGTTTTTAAATACGTCAATGGTTCCTTCTACCCATGAATGAAATCGTTGTCAGGGACAGCGATGATCTATTGATTAGATCTGTTGAGTGCTCAGATGGTTGGGTTTCTCAGAAAAAACAGGAAGTGGGTTATATCTATGGTATAACCGCAAGGGTGACGTAGGACTATCGTTGATTTAGAGATCATTTGTATGAAGTTGAATCTGAATTCATTCTGAATGAATGAATATTTGGAGAACTTCGAAAACGAGAGCGTTACGTTGGAGGCACAAGGTTTTATGCATCCAATATTGGATACGGAAATATCCTACTGATGGGGAAGAATAATCTTCAGAAGCTATCCTGTTGATTGCGATTGATTGCAAAATCACAAAACCTAATGTATTTGGTCACAGTGTTACATGGATAGAAAACATTAAAATAAACTCTTCCATATGAATGTAATTTTAAATTCCCAGAGGAACTGGCAGATTATTTTCAGTAACGATTAGATATTTCCACATTTTCCTCGATACTGGAAGCCCACCAGTGGTTAATGCTAACTCGATAACCATCTGTTAATAGCACTTGATTGAAACATATTTGGTCACAGTGTTACATGGATAGAAAACATTCAAATAAACTCTTTCACATGAATGTATTTTTAAATTCCTAGAGGAACTGGCAGATTATTTTCCGGATCTTTCTCGATACAAACGGAAAGAATTCCGTGCGTGTATGTGTGTGTGTAGCGGCTGCTTCGAGATCTTCCCGGGGAACCGTTTGTAGCATCACTCTCCTCCTGATGGATTCCCTTCTGGCCTAAGGTGCACAAACAGACTCTTGGTGACACCGTTCATCCGCGCTTTCATGATAAATGAAGAGCTTCACCACAACAGCGACAACATGCTCCAATCGCTGTTCAATTAGAACTGAGTGGATTTCCGAGCAACGCTCGCTTATATACCGATTGGTGATTTCAATAGCCTATTTGAAAGCAAATTTAAGACTATTGAAACAAGTTTTTGGATCAGAAAGTAACAAGTATAGAACGCGTAGACATTTTATCTTTCGAATGAAGTGTTTATCATACCATTTCGTTCAGTTGTTTAGGAGCTATTAACACTCAAAATCTCGGTCTTCGGCGTAACGCTTTCGTTTTCGAAACTTTGATTTTACACCCCGGTATAGAAATGAAAGACGTAGTCCTACGTCAAAAAATAAAACAAACAAATGATGCGACAGCTTTTATATTTTTAATTCATTGGTGTACACCAATTGGCACGGCAATCCTTCTGAATCTTCTGAAAGCTAGTGAATGATCGTGCAATATTCGATATACGCCATATCCCCAGTATGTTACATTGCGTAGGTCAGCGTTTTTTCGATTTATATGAGCATTTTAAGTGATGAATTTTTATACAAATTGGAGAAAAAAACATAGCCACCATTTTTTAATTTTGAATAATCGTAAAAAAAATCAAGTGTTCTTGCCGAATTTCAGCTTTATCATCCGTATAGTTCCCTAGACAAATGTACCGCCAGCAAGGTACCGATTTTTAGAGGACACTTACGCACACCAATGCAGTATTTCACACACACCCTAAAACCGCAGCAAGAGGTTCGATCACTTGACTAAATCTCAAATGACCTAATAAGTCGCCAAAGAAAGTCTTTTTTTGGCCATCCAGGTCGGGGCCGCCCTTCAGAAAGCCTGTTGACTGTTCGCTAGCAGGGTGCGATTGGAAAAGAAATCACAAACGACAATTCTTCATACCTTCACTCTGTGCTATTTTTGTGCAAGGTCGGAGCTTAAGTTGAAGAGGTTTCTTTGTGTTTTAACGTAGGACTAAGCTGAACAAGGTTCATAATATAAGTATATGGGGTAATATAAAAATCTAAAAATTCAACAACAAAAATAAGACTTTGAACATTTATAACCATTTCTTAATAAATCACAATAAAAATTTGCATCAATCGATTCGAAATATTTTTACGCATCTGTCATAACTGTTATATTTCGAACCAATTATGGAATACTTTAGTCCAAGCAGTTAGTAACCCTGAAAAGAGCCGATGACATCGAAATTCCTCGCAGCTTCGATTTTTGCATGCATCGTCAGTGACGATAACGCAATGGTACCCGCTTTTGTGGTCCGTGTTAGGGAAACACATTACAGTTTGCACAAATGCATGCGGATAGAACGATACCATGCATCAAAATTCAACCGCTGCCCAATTACGATCGAGATTAAATTTTTGAGACCGGTCCAATGCTTATATTTTTTAGATTTTTTAATAGTTTGCTTGGGTCCCTAAGAAACACACATGTAACTCGTTGACCTTTTATCTTTTTAATGAAATGATTGTCATAAAAATTCATTCAGTCGGCAGGGATATTAACGTTCAAAACCTTGCGCCTCAACCTCAAACGTAACGCTCTCGTTTTCAAAATTTTAAATTGACACCCTAGTACAGAAATTAAAGATGTGGTCGTACGTTAACAATGAAATTTTGTCTCAGATACCACTCTTTTATATTTTTAATCTCACGTCCAGTGCAAATTTGAAAAAAAATGATAAAAAAAATGACAAAAAATCAAAACTTAAAGTGCTTTGAGGCACCCCTAAATCATGTCCGATTGAGCTGAAATTTTGCACAGGTCATTTTTTTGGACCAATAAACAAAATGTACATGCTTGGTTCTTCAAATTCGATAATTATATTTTCCCATACCTTCATTGCCTCTCAAGGCTAAGTCCCAAAAGGTCGATTTTCGGACAACATTTTTTTTCGAGATGACACCAGATCTCGACGTTTCATGCATTTTTAAACAGTTTTATTTAGCTTGCCCTATAATCTGTTTGTTTGTAGCTTTGTAACATGTTTGTATGTAGCGCTGACCCACATTAATAGAAATTTGACCCCCTTCCTGTTGACCGATTGATCTGAAATTTGGAACACACCTTTATCTCGGCAGTCATTATAAAACTGCGTATTTCATTATCATGAAAATCCAAGATGGCGGCCGCTACAAAATGGCGGATCACATATTTTCTCAAAACCTCATCAATATGGGTTTTCCAAAACCCCATCAATATGGGTATCAAATGAAAGGCCTTGACTAGTATAATACGGTTATTTAAGAAAAATACAAATCCAAGATGGCTGCCACTACAAAATGGCGGACTACATATTTTCTCAAAACTTCATTAATATGGGTATCAAATGAAAGGGCTTGACTAGTAGAATACGGTTATTTATGATAAATGTAAACCCAAGATGGCTGCGACTACAAAATGGCGGAATACATATTTTCTCAAAACGTCATTAATATCGATATCAAATGAAAGGGCTTGTCTAGTAGAACACGGTTATTTATGAAAAATGCAAATCCAAGATGGCTGCCACTACAAAATGGCGAACTACATATTGTGTCAAAACCCCACTAATATGGGTATCAAATGAAAGGGCTTGACTAGTAGAACACAGTTATTTATGAAAAATGCAAATCTGTGATGGCTGCCACTATCAAATGGCGGGCTGCATATTTTCTCAAAACCCGAAACCCGGGCTTGAATAGTAGATCACAGTAGATAATGAAAAATCCAAATCCAAGATGGCCGCAATCACAAAATAGCAAATTACTTTATTAAACGGTTTTATTTAGCTTGAACTGTTCGTATGTATGTTTGTATGTCTGTATGGTTATCCCAAATTAATAGAAATTTGACCAATAGGAACTGACCGATTTTATAAAATACCTTTAGCTCTGCTGTCATTTTAAAACTGCTTATCTTGAAAAATTTCAATTCAGCCGCCGCTACAAAATAGCGGATTGCATATCATCTCAAAAAAAAGGTTGATTGAGATATGTGTATCAAACGAACGAACTTGACTCGGAGAACACACTATGTATTTTCTGCAATCCACTCAATATCGATATCAAATGAAATTTTTTGACTGATAGAATACAGTACAATGGTTTCATTGTAGAGAAATATTCTAATGAAACAGATAATGTACTAAAAACTAGAAAATAAAATAATTTACTTATTTTATTAAGTAAATGGACTGCGTCATCTATATGAATGGATAATCTTTTTGATTAGGATGAATTTGGTTTTTGTTTTGTTTTGGAATAGATAGAATATGAGTTTTCTACAGAATTTACATTCTGACCAATGATATTCCAAAAACTATAAGTCGCATCTAAATGGTGTCTTTTGTTGGGAAGAGTTGTAGAGGATGGATGTTTGAAATTAGAAAAAATATGCACTAAATTAGTACTTTTTTTATTTACGAAAAATGGCAATATCTCAAATACATAGTCTTATTTTTTTTTTCAGTGCAAAATAGTAGAATTAAAAGCATATTTGTTTTTTCAATTGGTTTCATTGTAATTCCTGAACTTATATTTTTACCACAATAATACATTTATTCTTGAAACTTTCTAAATCGCTCTATTTCTCATGGATAAAAATAACATCTATGTACTCGAAATATTGCAATTTTTCTTGGAAAATTAAAATAAAAGTTTTTTTATTTTTTCAACGTTTAAACATCGATTCTATACAACGTTTTCTAAGAAACAATTTTGGTACAACTTTTAAAATAGAATTAATCAAAGATTTCTTTTACTAAAATCGACAGGCCCTTTTAAAAAAATACTCTTGAATAAAAATTGTCCCAATTCCTGTGTAAAACTTATATTTCCTCTATTCCAAATCAAATACAAACTTTCACTTAAATCAAGAATGTATGTTCCTCGAATCTGAATTTTCAGGACGGTTCCATGAGGATCTGCCGTTTTATAAAGCACTTCAAGAATAATTTTTCTGACTATCATAATTGTAAAAATTGTTATTTCAATATAAAAAAAAATGTTCATTCAGCTTGCCATTCGAAAATACAATATAAACGTATTGTTATTTGTTATGTTCCCCTAAATAACTTATGTTTCGTTGTAAGACAAGAATAGAGAACAGGAAAGAAAAGAAAAATGGAACAAGAAACAAAAGAAAAATAGAAGAAAGTGAAAAAGAAAAGAATGAACAGAAAACTACCTATAACCTGTAGGTATCGATTCGAAATGCATATTTGAATAAAATTAAAACGAAGAAAAATTATGACGCATAAACCTAGGCCTTTATTGAAGTATCATTAATGTCGGAGTAATCCGTCATAAAACAAGATCCTTTCAAGAATAACTACCATTATCTACCATCTTGAGAAATTACTTGATTACAATAGAGCAACTCGGCGCCGAAAGGCTGATTGGCCAGAATTGAATAAAACATTAGGGGACCGAGTATTTTTTACGAGTGAAAATGTTTTTTGTAACCCAAGAATAATTTTAAATAGGTTTTATCCCTTTTAGCAAAAAAATTCACAATAGAAATTCTAGAAATGAATTTTAGGGAGCTTATGCATTGTGCTTCGTGGACAAATATAGACTCTTCAAAAATCACTTTGAAGTTATACAAAAACTTCCCACTCGTGGAATATGTTCTACCGAAATGCCGCATATTCTCAGGCCATTCTGGAATTGGAATTTCTTACTTCAATTTAGTAAACAAATCATAGTGAACTTTCTGAGAAACTTGGTAAACCGACTTTATTTAATGCAGATTACTTTCTGAATCAAAATTGCTTCTGCTTCTCATTGTGCGATTCAATTCGCCCAATCCGATCCAAAGAGTGTATGTAGTACAATTGTACCAAGATCGACGCGTGTGCCCCATAACCGAAACTGTATTCTCCGTATACGTTTGTTTTGACTATCTTTATGTCTATCCTTCTCTTTTCGGTTGAGGGAGCTATTATTGCCATAAACACACTGCTGTTGCACGCAATTATGTGTCAAAGAAATGCTAAAATGCTAGATATTTTCCCTTTGCATATTTGGCATAGAATAAGCAGAAAGAGAGGTCTCCTAAGTGATTCAAGTTGCCCTACAGAAAACAAAAATCGTGAAACGTTTTCCACCGTGTAACCAATCTACTTGACGTCAACACGGATCCACGTGATCCAAACTTCTCCAATCTTGTTTGCCTTCGAAGCCCCGTCTTCTAGCAACTCAAAGCGCCGCCGTATGATTCCTCCCCAGAAACCTTACACCCCATAGCCATAGCCCCATAGTCAGTTATCTATTGCGCAGTAGAACCCAAAATTTGTTTTTTTCTTTTCCTCAGATGCTTTTATAGACCAAAATTCTCACATTACCACTTTTTGCCTATTAACTTATGGTTCCCTGCTGGGCTTCCATTAGAGGGTGGAAGGGGGTGCGTGGTGAATGAAACTACGCAAACCGGCGTTTGCCTTTTTTTTTCATCCAAACTGCCATAATCAACAACAACAAAATATCGCCGAAGGAAATACAACTCTCTGTGTGTGGAAGGTTTAGTGGCATAAGAGTGTTCACCGCTACGGTGGCTGCTATTACAAAAATGATGGCCAAATATGAAGCGAATAAACAAACTGTCGGAATTTCGGTGGATCCGAGCTTAATTTGTGTGCTGCTACACTGATGAAAAAAAGAACGCTGTGGGAGAATGGATCTCCTGGTTGATGGATGATGATCATAAATTTGTTTGTGCCGGCTATGAATATACATAATCTCATGTTTTTCGCTAGCTTCGTCCCTCTTGCCTCGCAAATGATAAGCGTTGATGACAGTGACATGTCCCAGATAGAGAGAGAACGAAGGGAATTGCAAATATTATCGGATGACTTTGCACAAAGTAGTATGAGACGCCAGTGCGCGGTTTGTCATCAGTTTCTGCGCGATAATGATTGGTTGACACAGCTGAAAATATGTGATGCAGTGAGCGAAAATTTTTCCGTGTGTTTTTATAACTAACGTTCCCAGTGGAACTTTGGCCTTCTCAACGTAAGTAAATATTACTTGCGTAAGTATTACCGGCCAGAACGGGAATTGAACCCGAACTCCCGGCATGATAGTGTGGGACGCTAACCACTCGGTCACGGGAGCACATATCTATTTAACCATAAGTGGTAAATTCTATTGATTAGATTAATGATTTTGAAAGTAGTAGTTTTGGTTTGGTCAAATAAAACTTAATGAAACTACAAATTGATTGATAAAACAAACCAAAATACCTCAACCCAAGATCATTTCGCTTTATGACAATGCTCTGCATCACATACTATCTGTGCCGCGCTTTAGTTGTTACGAAGATGCGAGAAATTGTTCAATGAATGGGTATAATGTTTACTGATACGTATCCCCAAATTGCTCGAAAGATGGGAACAATGTGTAGCCATGAATGATGTATACATTTAATAAATCCTCTTGTATCATGTTTCCAAGTGTCATGTTATTTTTCAAATTTTTATATTCCATGCCTTTAAATCTGCTATATCATCTCAGCAATTCCACGTCAAACCGATATAGTGGTTCTCAGATTTTCGTGGAAAATAGTAGTTTTGTTTCTTATCGCAAAATATTAGACTCGTTTTTTTTATTAGGGTGCCCATTTCCATTTTAGAATGGTCCAAAAAAATCTTGTTTTTTTTTTCGAAAGATGACTTTTTTCAAAAATTCATAACTTTTGGACTACTAAACCGATTCCGATGATCAACATAATTAATTATGATAATAAAAATCAATTAGCCAGTCTTTTTTTTTTTTGAAACAATATTATACTCGCGAAAAAAAATTGGATTTTTTGTACGTAATTGTGTTGGTTGTGTGAAAAATCCTCAGATTTCAACGAAAAATATAAAAACAATATGGCCCGAAACCATTTAAACTACGATCTACGAAATCAATTTTTTTAGGTGGAATGGTATTTTCAAGGGAGACTTGTTTATTGGATTCAATATGATATGTTGATCTTCTAAATCGGTGCAGTAATTCAAAAGCTGTGAATTTATGCAAAAGTCAGTTTTGGGAAAAAGGGGAAAAAATGATTTTTCGGACCACCCTAAAATTAAAAAAAAAACTCTTTGTGGTCGTTTGTCTGCTCTCAGCCACCATACCTTTTTTACCGTTCTGGTCGTTTGTCTGCTTGTCCACCACAGCAAGAAATCATGCTAATCTTATATTTTACGCGACCAAGTATAAGTTCTTGCTTTTCCTAAACGAAACTTGATGTCTAATGAACCTGTTCACGAATCAATACGGCGCTCCTACGAGTAATAGATAACGGTACTAAGTATCAAACAAAGGGGTCACCCACACAAAATAACGCACAGTGCGTTGAATGCATAAGAATGTGTTACAAAAAATCACAACAGCAGAATTTAGCCATTGTAACACTTTGGTGTGATGGAAAAGATTGTTCATAAATATCAGAACTACTTTTTGCATAAATGTCTCGTGTTATTTGAAAAGTGCTCATCTTTTCGGATACACATTGCTGGCATCAATTACATATTTATTGCATTAATGACGAAAGTGTCTTATATTCAACGCATAATAAAAATAAAATTATGTATTAATTATACTTCATATGATTCACTCTTGGAGACTATTTCGAAAGATTTCGCACAAAATAAATTAAAAAATGTTTATTTTTCATAGGCATGTATCTAGGGAAAATAATTCCGATCAGTACGATACCCATGCCCAAATTTAATACGACAAAAATTTATAACATAAAAACGATGATACCTACAGAATTCATGCCAAGGATGAAATGTAGGAAATTGTTTAAAATTTCACAAAAAAATACCAAATTTTTTTTGGAAAAAAAATTTCGTTGACAAAAAAGTTATTTTAAAAATTAAAATTCATTTATCTCAAAAACGTATATTTTTAAATTACCAAAAATATATATATGAATAGTCCTTAAAATTTCCAACAAGTCGTCGATAGATCGGAAGATGGGCACTTTTACAAGGAAAAGTCATGTTTTCTTTGAAAAAAATACAACTAATCCTTATTTTTTTCAAAGTCAAGATATAGTGTATTCGACAAAATTTTAGATCTTATTGAAATGTGAACTTTTGTCGAAGACGTCAACATTCTCTGTTATAGTTCTTGGAATATAAGTCATTTTTGTATGAAAACTCTTGAAAAAAATAATGTTTTGTTCGTAACATTTTTGTGTGTAAATTCTCACGTTTGACATGTTCTTGACATGTTTCTAAATAGAGAAAAGTTAGCAGATCATGCAAATTGCGATAATTTATACATAAAAATGTAACGAATAGACCATTAATAGCATTTTTCAAAGAAAAAACATGAAGAAGTTGTTGTTCGAAAAACTTTTTCCATGTAAATGTGCCCATCGTCCGATGTATCGAAAACTTGTTGGAAATTATCTATTTTTTTCAGAATTTTAAAAGCATATTTTTTCGAGAAAAATTAATTTTAATTTTCAAAATTTTTTTTTACAATGAAATTTTTTTCCAAAAAATCTTTGATAATTTTTAATGGAAACCTATGTAATTTCCTACATTTCATTCTCTGACCAACTTTTTGTAGATCTTACAGTTTTTAAATTAAGATTTTTCAAGTTTTTCCACTTTTTCCCAAAAATGTTTGTTTTTTCAAAAACTTTAACATTTGAACCACTGAATTGATTTCGATGATCGACAAATCAAATTGAAGTCAATGAGCTAGCCTTTTATTGAAAAATATTGAACTTTCAAAAAAAAAGGATTTCTTTTCCATAATTATTGATTGTAGTCGTTTTTTATTGTTTTCATGGCTTTGGACGAAAGGGCGCTATATTTTTTAAAAATATTTCTTGAAAGCTTGAAAGCTGATATCCCGATATCAGAGATGCTTTTTCTCGTTTTTGAGATATTATTTTTCAAAGTTTACCGCTCGGAAAATCATTCTGAAAATCGTCGTCAAAATACCCTACTCGTGCCCGATGATGTACCTCGAAGTAAGTGTAGGGTAACACGGGGTGAGTTGGACATACGGGGTTATTTGGACCAACCCTTTATCTCAAAAAGTACGGCTCAACTTGAATTTTTATTGGGCAATTTGTTTAGGGGGCCCAAATTCCAATTTGTACACTCCACCAGTGTTTACAACCGAGTGATGATGACAGAAGGATGGTAATTAGTCGTTGGATGGTGCGTACCACGATAGAAGATAAAAAAAGGAATAAAGACCAAAAAAACTCACCAATGTATAATATAAGATAATTATCATCAAAAAAATTTTTTTTTGTCAAAAATCGATTTTTCAGGCAAAAAAACGACCAAGTACCAAAAAAAACATTTTTTTTGACAAAAAAAAATTCGAGATAACTGTAAATCTCGACAAATAATGCAATTTAAAGATATTTTGCATCATTTTTTTTACAACCTCGATTTTCGGTGATTTTTCGTTTTTCAAAACAACTTAAATTTTAACGTTTGTGACACGAGTAAATGAAGTCCGAGTGAGCTAATATTTCCAATGTGTGTTCCCTAGGGTGCCAATGAAAATATTATCGTGCAAATCAACATTTCGTAGCAAGTTCCGAATGAAAAATCGAGATAACTATTTTCATTTGCACCCAAAACCATACTTTTCGTTTCGTACTCCGAAAAAAAAAGTCCCAGAGTGCCATTTTTCAACAAAAAAAATGTTTCGAGATAACACTAGATCTCTGCGTTTCATGCAATTTTAAGACATTTGGCATAGATTTTTTTTTCGAAAACCCCGATTTTCTGATTTTTTGATTTTCAAAAAACTCCAACTTTGACTGCTTTGCGCCACTATTCCTTAAGTCCGATTGAGGTGATACTTTGCATAGGGTGTTTTTTCGAGATGATGAACATTTTTATGAGGTAACTTTTTGAAATTCGAGATGACCATTTTCATTGGCACCCTAGGGACACATTGGTTTTTATTTATGGAAACTGAAATAAATCATTTCATATTTCATGTCATTTTTAACACAACCGCTACTATATGTAATTGTACACTTACACTTGTGCTAAATGTTTCACAATACACGATCGGTAATTGATATGAAATGTCACGAAGCAACCAACATTAAAGTTTCAAATTCAAATTTTATTTGCTAGAATTAATCGTATCACTCACCTTACTTCCAATAAAAACATGCCCCCGACTCGCATATATTTTCAATGTGGATTCTCCCCGGGCAACTCGTTTTTGATGCCTCTGTTAGGGAACACATTTCGGCCTTCATGTATTTGCAATACCAATTTCCCCCAGGCAGCTTAGTTTTGAAGGCTCTGTTAGGGAACACATTTCGGTGGGAACAAAAGTTTGCTCTACTTTGATGTATTTGCAATGCCGATTTCTCCGTATCTTCAATTTCGACCAAAATCAGAACGAGGTATTTCCGTTTGGAGATTCTTCGATTGTTTGATGATTAGTTTCATATAATATATTATTTTATTCATTGTGATGAATTGTTATGGTGTGTTCAGATCGATTGATGCAAATGTCTCGTAAATCCATCGGAAAATAACTGGTCAATAATTGTAAGTATATGAGCTGCCGCATGTGCCGTCAATTTCGACCAATAGGAAGTGGCTATTTCCGTTAGGATAGAGGTTGAGATTTTTCAATTGTTCGATAGTTAGTGTCATGACATAGATTATTTTATTCAATGTAAAAAATTGTTATGGAGTGTCGAAATCAATTGACGCAAAAATCTCATTAATCCATCATGGAATGAATGAGCAATAAGCGTTTGAAATTGTACAATTTTCACGATGTGCTCGATTTTAGATTTTCAATGTGTACCCCAATATGTTCCCGAAATACGTAATCCTACGTCAACATAATTCATTTCTCAGTGTTAAGTGTGAGGCCGCCGTGTGTGTCAGTTGTAAAAATAAAAACCACCATGGTAGCTACTGCGGGTAAATTGATGTGCGTTATATTTGTCTAAAGAAAGCTGTTAAAACATATCAAAGTTGACTCTTAGCTCTGAGAAAGACTATTGACTACTCGTGTTTTCCAAAGCGAACTCCCGGACGATACGATTTGGTACCAAAGATTCACACGATGATGTATAATTTTGTTTTTACTAATTGTAAGTGTTATTGGGAACAGGAGAAGAAATAGTGACCGAAAGACTCATCCAATGTACACTATTTGAATCCGAACTTCAAACTCCAAGATAGACGCCCGAAAAGTTCAGTTGTACGATAAATTAGTCCAATCTTCAGGGGGTTGCCAAGAGAGTTATAACCGAAAGTCGTGTTTGGTTGATTTGGGAATTGAGGCTCCCTAACGCACTCGGGACGTGCGTTGATTCTATGAAACCTAATTGATGTGGCTCCTTTGTTCGTTCGAATTGTTCATAAGTCATGGTTCTACATGCGTATCGAAACACCCCTAGATACGACAGAAAAAAATAAGGAAAATACCATTTCCGTGAATTTTCGCTCCCAAAGCGGCGGTTTCTATCAACCGGAGCAATCCGATGAACATGTTTCAGCCAAATTCACAATCCTCTCGAACACCACCACCCGGCAACAGCAGAAATAGCTCCAAGTGAGGAAGGATCGGAAGAAAGAGAACAGCAGCAGCGGCAGCATCTTGATGGGATCTGAATTTGATTATCCCACGTGCGGACGACTAGCGGCGGAGGAAACCCCATCCAGTCCAAATTCATCAGACCATCATTGGCACCTAACCTTGAGTAGTGATGATGTCAACAGAGGACACTCCGTGGAAATGGGCCTCCTGCAATGACAAGCCGAAGCGAACGCGTTTGCTTTACAAGTAGTATTTTTTTCCTTCCTATTTTTCCGAGGAATGGTACCGCCAAAGTTTGATGAAAACGACGTTGTGCGTCAGATGTAGAGAAGGATTTTTTTCTACATATTTTATGAGACCCAAAATCAATATCACCACGTGGGCGCGTGCGTGCGAACGTGATTTCGCTGTTATGACTAGACATTTTGATGATGATGGTGATGACGATGGAATTGTGATGAAATTTATTTCCTTCACCCCTGCTTTGGGGTCTCTCTATCCTGGTGGAACGATGATATTCCGTGAATAATTGTTTTACTCACGCAAGAAATAAAACGGCTGAGAAAATGGAATTACAAGCAAAGATTCAATTATGACCGTGGAGGGAGATGATGAATACCTTCTGAACGAGATATTGAAATCATTTCAAATATTAAATGGAAACGCTTGGTTTGAGAGTTCAGGTTCATCGCAAATTTGTTCACACACGTCCCATCGGTTTTTTCTTCATATCTCTCTGAAAGATACAAAACGCCGATACCGTTGGTCACCCCTATAATCACCTAGAAAGTGGCAGGTGGCGCGACTAAATTAAGCTCATCCAATGTAGCTGTTTTACGATCGTGTCGTAAAACTTCCTCTCTTTTAATATCATCTCCTGCCCATACATATATTACACCAGGTGGGACTGATACAGAGGATGCAAGAGTGAAATGATTACAGCCCAAAATATGCCCATCTGTGTGTGCTTCTTTACTCGGTGCGAAAAACTTTCTTTCTGTGGGATATTTGCGCTCGAATCACCTTGGTTACAAATTGTTCCATGATTAAGGCCTGTGCTCTGTCTGGCAACCATGCTTTTTTATCATTATCGAATAATTATGAAAATTCAATATCTGTATTTCGTTCATTAGAAAATGGCTCTATGTATGTTTCGATCATAAGCGAACGCCCATGGCATCGTTAATTTTGTTTTACGAATCCGATAACCCATTGAACGAACAACTTAAACGAAAGATATAATATATGGTCAACAAAATCAACAGAGGATTTGCTGTCAAATCGAACAATTCTGCCTAAAGTTTTCCATTTAAAATCGTAATTCTCCTTCAATTTGTTTTATATTGTTTTGAGTTGTTACAAGATTAGTCGGTCTACAAATGGTATTTCTTCTTCGTGCATTCAACTATCCAGAATACTCATACTATTCATAAAATACATTATCAAATAATATAATAGTATAAAAAATTGAAGAAAAAAATTTAAAAAAAATATTGTGGAATAAGAGAAAGAAACTAGAGAAAAAAAATTATAGAGGGTGGTGTCGAAAATACAACCGCATTGTTAACGTAAGACTACGGCGGAATTATCTCATTTCGACTGTTTGGCACTTTGGATATTATTTTGGAATATTCGGAATTAGAGCAAACTGAAGTTGGTAAATAATCTCATTTATACGTCAAAAATAGTTTTCAAACATTGACATTGTGATAACCTTATGAATAGATCCACCACCGTGTACAAAACATTACATGACAATTCACTAGCCGAGCAAAAAGTTTGCTTTCCACATGTTAACAAAAAATCCAAAAGTACGCCGATTCGTTGGAGATTTTTAAACAATTCGGCGCTTGTCTTTTCTGAATAAGTTAATCAAAAATTGCAGGATCATCGCATTGCAACTATGATTTCGTACCAAATGTTTTTTTTCTCATCTCGAAAGCAGGGTTTTAAAATATTGAATTTATTACACTGCATATCTTGATTTATAAAAATTTTGAACGCAACGCAACGCGAGATGGCTTTCGTTAATCTATTCTTTTCGTTCTAAATTAAGTATGATCATAATCAACCCGCCAATCGTATATTGACTCATTTAAACTATCCTCTGACTAAACCGATTATGCTGTTCCTAAACTTTGTTCTACCGCTCATCACCTATACCAATACCATCTACCAATCATCAGCACTTTTCAATCAGGAAGTTCTCAATTTTGTAAAGTTTATAATGAGACATGAATGTTATTGTTTATGTGCCCATGATAATCGAAGACCGCTCCGATATTGTTTAAGCGTTGTTTATGCGACGATTGCCTGCTGAAAACATGACGGAAAATCTCCCGAGTAGCCGGTTAACATGATGCCGTTTGGGTGTCACACATCCTCCATTTTCACCTAAGACAAAATTAAAACAAAATAAAAACAAATAGAGGAAAACAAATCGCGTGTTTTGTTTGTCTTTTGACGTAGAACTACGTCTTTCAGGAAAAGGTGCCAAATCAGAAAACAGGTCACATTTTTGTGAAATAAAGTTAACGTTAAGAACTATTTTCACAGTGAACAAATTCTGATACTTTGCACACCAATGCACAATGGCCCAGGAGATGCATTTAAGTGGAAATTAGCATTTAGAGCTTGACAGTTATTCTCTAGACAAAAACTGTCTTAGACAAAGTTGTTACTCATGATAGAGCGCTCGTTTTTATGTTGTCAGAAATAGGGTGACCAAAATTGTCGATGAAATAAAAAATATAACTTTCTTATCATGATAGATAGAGGTAAACATAGTTCGACAATGTTGTAGCTCCAACTATTCGCTATCTCTTGAAATAACCGATATAGCGCCTTTTTTCCATGCTATGTTAGGGTCACCATGAAAATAACTGTTTTTTGCTCTAACTTTTATATATCAAATTGTACATGCAAACTGTCTTGGAAAGACTTTTAGAGCATACTAATACAAACATTTTTCGATGCAGAACTTGTCAATATCTCAGCTTTACTCAAAGTTATTGATATTTCTTCCCAAAAAACACGCCCTTTTTTTATTTGTTTGTCTTTCTTTCTGGCGTAAACATAAAAAATGTTTGTTGACGGAATTTGAAAGAACAGATTTCACTCTATGTAATATGTGATTTTCAAAACTATGTTATTTTTTGTGTTTGAGTAAATTAAAATTAAAATCATGAGTTCTTGGATGAAAACCCATCAATAACTTTGAGCAGGATTAAGATATTGACATGTTCTGCATCGCAAAATATTGGTATTGATAATCTCTAAAAGTCGTACGAAGACCATTTTGATGTAGAATTTTAAATATAAAAGTTAGAGTAAAAAAAACCCGTTTTTTCATGGTTACCCTAATGCAACTCAGATAGAAAGCGCTAAAAACAACTTTTTGGGAGATATTTATAGTTCACACAAAAACTGTCTTAGACAAAGTTGTTACATATGATAGAGCGCTCATTTTTATGTTATCAAAAATAGGGTGACCAAAATTGTCGATGAAATGAAAAATCTAACTTTCTCATCTTTATAGATAGAGATGAACATAGTTTAACAATGTTATAGCCCCAGTTATTTTAAACAACTTTGTAGAACAAAGCTTTTTTCTATCTTTTAAAATAATCGATTTACCGCTTTTTTCTAAGTTGCATTAGGGTGACCATGAAAAAACGTGTTTTTTCTGCTTTAACTTTTATATTTCAAATTCTACATCAAAACTGTCTTCGTACGACTTTTAGAGCTTATCGTTAAGTTATTTTTTTTCTTTCATCGACAATTTTGGTCACCCTATTTTTGATAACATAAAAATAAGCGCTTTATTATATTAGCGCCTTATGCTAATTTCCACTTAAATGCATCTCCCGGACCATTGTGCAATGGAATCGGAAATTCTCTAAGATTCGTTTGATATACTATACAGTACAATCCACTAATGCCTAAACAGTTTAAATTAATGAAAACTGGAAGCATTTCTACTTTCCCATACATTTGTTCTGGCGATTTGTGTGCATTCCCAAACAGAGCTGTCAATAACGAGCAACTGATACATTCGTTTCTGCCCGTTTGGTTTAAATAAGCCATGCGCGATTTGAAGCCACACCACTTCTCGTTTCGCTTCAACACTTCTCTCGAAGCAACATGGTTGCCGCAAAGCATGGAGCGGGAGAGGATTCTTTTCTTGTCGGGTGAAGGAGGAGTATGGAATAGAGTTTTTTTTTTCCACAAGGGCGTTCTCAGGGCTAGAGACGGACACCAAAAATATAATAGAATGAAAACACAGATGCGAGTGAGTTAGCATAACACAACGAGCGGATATCATTCATGGCTAATGATGATGTTACACACATACACACACAGCTCGATACAAGGAGAGGAAGCCCTCTGTATCGAGGTGTGCTACGAAAAAGAAGAGCAGCATACGAGAATTTTTTGTGTTCTTGTTTTTAGCTGAATAACCATGACTAGGAACAATTTATACAGAATGATCTGTTTCTATTCAAAAGATATTAAATAGATAATAGACATAAAAGTGGGCCGGAGGGATTTTATGATTTTTGTTTTTTTAATTCAATTGAAAAACACAGTTGGCGCGTACGTCAACCATGCAAATTTGGGCAGTATAGTGGTTTTCAGATTTTCGTGAAAAGTGGTAATTTTGTTCCTTTTCGCAAAATATTAGACTCGTTTTTTTGTTTTTTTTTATTAGGGTGCCCATGTCCATTTTAGGGTCTGAAAAATCAAAATTTTCTCCTTTTTTCCAAAAATGATTTTCTTTTGAACTGTTTGTCCGATTCAGATGATCGACATATCATATTGAAGCCAATTCGCTGGTCTTTCTTGGAAAAATATAACTTGCAAAAAATAGGATTTTGTTTTTGAAATTATTGATTGTATTTGTTATTCACTGTTTAAATGGCTGTGGAATGAAAGGCGCTATATTTTTTTCCAATTTTTTCTTGAAAGCTGGAGTTTTTTTTACATAACTATACTAAAATCAGAAGGCTTCTTCTTTTGTTTTTGAGTTATAGAAAGGGGCACCCTAATTGAAAAATGAAAAAATACGGGTCTAATATTTTTCGATAAGAAACAAAACTACTACTTTTCACATAAATCTGAGAACCAGTATATGGGTTTGGCATGCAATGGCTGTATTACTAGGGTGCCAATGAATGTATGGGAAAAATTTGACCCTAAAATTTCAAAAATCGCCCTGCCCCTCGGGGTTTTCGGAATTTTTTCTTTTTTTTGATGCCAAATGTCTTAAAATTGCATGGAACGTCGAGATTTGCAGTTATCACAAAAAAAAATATTTTTATTAAAAAGATTTTACAGGCGGAAAAACGACCAAGCGCAAAAAAAAAAAAATTTGACAAAAAAAAACAATTTTTTTTGACGAAATCAATTTCGAGATAACTGTAAATCTCGACGAGTAATGCAGTTTTAAGACATTTGGCATTGGATTTTTTTTCAAAAAACCTCGATTTTCGGTGATTTTTCGTTTTAAAAAAAAAACTCTAACTTTAACGTTTGTGACAACAGTGAATGAATCCGAATGAGCTAATATTATGCACAGGATATATTATTGTGCAAATCAACATTTCGTAGCAAGTTCCAAATGAAAAATCGAGATAATTATTGTTATTGGCACCCAAAACCATACTTCGCGTTTCGCACTCCGAAAAAAAAGTCCCAGAGTGCCGATTTTTGACAAAAAAAATTTTTAGATGACACTAGATCTCTCTTTTATGCAATTTTAAGACATTTGGTATCAACATTTTTTTTCGAAAACCCCGATTTCCTTTACTACCCTTTTGGGTGGTTTTTTGATTTTCAAAAAACTAAAACTTTAACTTTTCGTCACTCTCCCTTATGTTCGATTGAGTTGACATTTTGCATAGGGTGTTTTTTCGAGGTGGTGAACATTTTTTATATGGGATAACTTTTTAAAATTCGAGATGACCATTTTCATTGGCATCCTACTGTATATGTACAAAATTTCAGATCCTTCCAGTGCATGGCGCTTACCTTCATAGAAATTCAAACATCTTGTCTTCTAAAAAATCTATCTCAGTATAATAGTCGGCTCCAAAAATTATGTCGTTTCAGACACCCCACACCTACTTATCAATTGAACAAAAAAATGGAGCAAAAAATATGGGTAGCTACAAAAGAAAAGACGTGAGAAAAAAGCTCCCCCCTTTTTTTCGTTCGCCGTGTTATGACAGGTGAACCCAAAAATCCGAATGCGCCCCAATACTAATTACCAATTAGAAGCGATGTCTGCACATCAACAGAATAACTTCTTCCAATGAAAACGCTTTTCTGTGTATTTTTTTTCTTTTACCAGCAGCAGCGCCAAGAAAACAACAATCGATCTATTCTCCACCTGACATTTAAACTTCCAGGTAGGGACGGTGACGGCGGCGTTTGTTAATAATTTCAGCTCCCATATGACACGTTTCCCTGGGTCTATCGAGGCGTGTGAGGTTGTTTTGCTGTTACAGGCTAAGGTCGATAGCGAGAAATCAATATCCTTTTCTGCTAAATATTCGTGCGACTCGAGATATCGAATGGTGTGTAAACAACACATGTCATGTTACTACTACTTTACAGTTATTCACGATGTACCAATGCCCAATGCACACGGGGAGCATATAGGTTTTATTCGTTGGTTAACACAGTGGATCAATATAGAGTGGATATATACAACATTCTATACTCTAGGAGAATAGACTACGTTTCCGTTGCGATTGCTTTGGAATGCTCCTGCCGAGAAGCCGGTGGTGAAAGGCAGGAGTGGTCTGTTTGAAGGACTTTTGTTCACATTCGTGTCATGTTGTGACAATGATGTGGATCAGATAGTTTTGGGTCAAACGAAAAAAATATGAATTCAGTTTTTCAATTTTGATTAGGCATCAGAACCATCGTTGTGCATCTGAAGCACAACCGAGTTATAAAAAAAAAATCAGTGCCATTGACAAACGCGACCGCTGAACCGGCGCGCACACATCATAATGCATAACACGTTTGTGTAAATATAGAAACAGCAATCTGCGAGAGATTAGTTATTGTGCAGCATCATCAACAGACGTTTTCTACTGAATCCACACAGTCGCGGCGCGGCTCGAATGTTAACCGCGTCTAAAAATGGCATTATGGCGCTCTCCCTATGTAAATGCAGAGCTAGACAACATTTCTGCCTCACACAGGAAACAGCACAGCGATTTGGATCAAGAAAGAAAAACATAAATTGTGATCTCCCATTGTTTGCAAAGTTAATTTAGCATTAATATCTGTCGTTTAGTGGCGGCGGCGGCGGCGCGCATAGACGAGAAGAGAGCGATGACTTTCTCTTTCTCCGTTCCGCGCTATCATCTCCTCCCACCATCCACCATTAGCTGGCAAAAATTGCAACCAAATGCTGCTCAACGCGCTGGGGCTCTATATATGCTGGGCTGGCTGTGAATGGTTTTATTTCTCTTCCCGTGAATAGAAAGCGATTCCGTTCGCCCGCGCGCGCTCTGATCGCGAATTGTTGGTACAACAGCCTGAACTAGTCAATATCAAATAAAATAACAACGACTACAGCGACTCTTGCCTACGCCTCCCGCGCCCGCAGGCAAAACATTGGCGAGAAAGAAATATGTCGGAACAAATGTTTTGTACTCTTTTTACCCTGCCTTGTACCAAAATAGAGCCTAACCCAAACACAGAACACAGTTCGTGTTGTTCCAAAAATCAACACAAATAATATTGGAATTAAAAAAACGGAAGCATACATTTTAATACCTTTGAATGACTTTTCACCTCAATACACTACTCCTGGGTTTAGGAGAATAACGGGTTTCCGTCGTAAGCTCACCTGAAATGGAAGGAAGCAAATAGAACAGTTAGAAAATTGAGCATAGAAATAATTTGAAATATTTTATAAACTAAGAAAAAATGCTTCGAAACACACAGCTACAGTAGGGGAGAACTGTACAAAACGCACCCTTGAGGTAAAATGGCCCAAGCCATCAATTGTCAAAAATCTTTAGATTAGTCATGTAAAATGATATATTACTTTATTCATCTCAATTCGCAGTAATCTCTTCCACATATCCGCAGTACACAAACATGTCCATCATAATAAAATAAGATATAAATTATGAAAAAAATATGGATTTGTTATACCTATGATATAACCGCAAGGTTGACGAAGGGCTGCCGTTGGCTAAGTAATCAATTGTATTTCTTCAATTAGCAATAATCCCACCTCGAATGTTCCCCATTGGGTACGATATCGCCGTTGCGCAGAGATATCTTTTGTGTGTAATGATTAAACTAGTGTATGAATGAAGCTGTTTACGAATTCAATTGTAAACAAATCCCAATTTGAGTCAATTCATGCATTATGGTAGTAGTTATCGCAGCAAATAGTTATCAACATTTTGCCTAATCATCAAACGGTTTGCGTAGAAATTCAGTGAGCTGGCGACATGAAGAGATTTATTCCAATGCAGTCTTGAATAGTCGAGCCAAAGTGTTGCATTTGTACTCTTTTTTGTAGACAAACGAATTCCGGAGTGTAAAAATACTTGGGGGCATAAAAGTATTGCCGACTTGAATGTATCTGCAATGCCGATTTTCCCAACTTTTTGGTTTCGGAATCTGTATTGGGAAAACACATTCCAGTTTGAAAAAATGCAAGCAAGTACAAAAGTACCCGTGGTTTGCATCTATTTTGCTATTTCAATTTTCCCCCATTTTCCCATTTTTGAAATCTGTGGTTAGAGAAACATTCCAATTTGCAAAAACGCAAATGAGTACGAAAGTTCCCGCTGCTTGCATCTAATTTGCTATGTCGATTTCCACAGGCTCCATGGTTTTGAAGTCTGTGTTTGGGAAACATCCATCCATTCCAACGATCGTACCTCAATCGTTGCGCAAACATAACTGAGTGGATTTCCGAGCGGCACTCGCTTATATACCGATTGGTGTGATTTCAATAGCCTGTTTTGAAAGCAATTTTAGGACTATTGAAATAAGTTTTTGGATCAAAAAGTAAAAAGCATATAACGCGTAGCATTTTATTTTTGGAATAAAGTGGTTATCATACCATTTCGTTCAGTTGTTTAGGAGCTATTAACGTTCAAAATCTCGTTCTCCGGCGTAACGCTTTCGTTTTTGAAAATTTGAACTTACACCCCAGTATAGAAATGAAAGACGCAGTCTTACGTCAAACACTAATGCATCTGCCTTATCTGTAAATATTCATGCTTGCTTCGTAAGATTTTGCGGTTAATCAATGTTTAAATATCAGGATATTCCACAACGAATCATTGAACTTTATGATCACACTTAAAAATCAGACCAACTTGTCATATTTTACAAAAATTTGGTCAAAAATTGTGAAAACAATAATTGGGGCAGAATGCACAGGAAAAAAATATTCGTTACGTAGGTTACAAAAACAAACGTTCGTTTTGACCAATGCCCTGGCATGTAACCATTTTTTGTGGCTCGCATAGAAAATCATAAGCATAGTAATTACCCCAAGCCGCACTCACATTGCGGAACAAACAAAAGGAAGTTGACAGCACGACTGAATTGACCACAATCACATTACGAAAAGAACAAAAGATACTTATACGCTTGAGCCTTTTCTATGCAGCCTACGCTCAATTTGTATTGGTTGGGATAGGGATGTCAGCCCTTCGGTTCTTCGGTTGCATAGTGGATCTAATTGATTGCATAATGCGATAAAATTGCAACAAGTTTATTGGTGTTATACTATTTATTTGAAAATTTATTCATGTAATGAATTTTCAATAAGCTGTGTCTAGCATCGAATATGTTTTTTTATTAAATATAACAAACAGAAGTACTCTTATTAACTTATCAATAACAAAACATTGAAATTTCGGGCATCCTGCAACCCCACTGTGTGCGCTGTGCTCGTTTGTTTTGCTACGTCTAACCAAGTTGTTATGATGCGTTCTGTCCATGGATTATGGCATTTTACCCCACCCTATATTTTGAACCGTCGACGGAAATATTAAAAATTCCATGCAAATTCGAGTATTTTATATAAAATCACATCAGGGATATAATTGGCAGTGATGGAAGAAGTATTCTAGATGTTAAACAGCATGTATCAATTACAACAAGCGCGGTAAATGACTGATTTGCTTAAATGGTGCGTTTTGTATCACTCTCCCCTATCTATGCTGCATCGATGTCCGCAATATATATTTGGAAACATTTCTATTATACTCTTCAATGAAAGCAAACTTGGCCCATCGCGAGCAAAAAAAAGGTTGAAATCTCGACTAAACGTTTAATTTCTGTTTCTGTAATTTGCTCGGTGCTCCCGTGGCCGAGTGGTTAGCGTCCCACATTATCATGCCGGGGTTTCGGGCTCGATTCCCGTTTTAGCCGGGGAATTTTTCGTCAAAGACACTTCTTCCGACTTGCACTGTGGTCATGCGTATTTTTTAGTTTGCCATTCCAGAGTACATTCAGGACATAGAAATCTCAACTAAGTACTATTAATAAAAATAACACTAGTAATACCCACGATGAGAAGGCAAAAGTTCCACTAGGAACGTTAGTGACATCCAATAAGTTTCTGTAATTTATGGCATTTTTGTATGGAGACTCCTTCAAAACTCCTCGTAACATTTTGGTGTGTAAATTTTTGCGTTCAACATGTTCTTGAAGTTGCTATATAGAAAAAAAAATGGAGAATATGACATTCGTGATAATTTATACACTGAAATGATACGAGCTGTGTTTGATTCAAAGTTTGATTTGTTAATTTATTTGTTTGACTTAAATAATTTCCTACATTTCATTCTTTAACCAACATTTTGTAGGTCTTTTTTCAATTCTTAAGTATAAATTTTTCGAAAAAAAAGTTGAAAAAAAAACTCAAAATTTCAAAAAAAAATCTCACTTTAAAGCTAAAAGAACCAGTGATGAAACGGATAGTGATCTAAAACTTTGTCGAATGCACCAAATCGCTATCAGGATTTAAAAAAAAAAACATGAAAAAGTTGTTAGAAAAACTTTCTCCCTGTAAAAGTTTCCATCTTCCGATGTATGGATGAAATGTTGTAAATTTTAAGGGCTATTCATGTATGATTTTTGAAAATTTAAAAAGAAAACGTTTTTGAAAAAAATAAATTTCAATTTTGAAAATATTTTTTTTCAGCGTTATTTTAAAACATTTTTTTTTGTATTTTTTATGAAAATTTAAACAAATTCCTATATAATTTTGTAGGTATTATAGTTTTTGAGTAAAATGAGTAAATTTAAAAAAAAACTTTGGCCCTTTCAAAAAGTTGTTTCATTTTTTCAATTCATTTTTTGAAATATTTCAAGCTTAAATGACCAATGTCTTCACATCTACAACGTTGCACTGCTATCTGAGATGATGCTGCCAACTTCTAAGACGAGTTGGCATGAAATTCGTCACCTACAAGAGGATAACAAATGAAAAATAATGGACAGTAAAAAAATTGGATTCATACCTGAAATTATTTCTTCTTATAGCTATGCCATAATTCATCAAGTTTCTCGACTTGTTGGACTTTATACTTGGAAAAATATCTCCGCCTGCGAATGACGAATCTCTATAGTAGCATGTCCGAAAAAGACCCTGAAACTATTGAGGATGATTGTAGCAGCTGTTATCCATGGTTATTGTAGAAATAATTATTTTGCTTGAATTTTGCTTGAATTTTCAACAGGAATGAATCTATATTGCAGCGAAATAAGAATAGATATAAGTTGATTGTCAAAGAACAAATTGTAGAGCGATTAGAAAGCTTTAATTAAATTGATAGAAACAATCAAGTTCAATATGAATTTTTAGGATAAAATTAATAATAATACATTAAAATTAATAACTTAGAAGTTTTCTACTTCCAAAATGTTCCACTAACTTTGATTTTTCCCAACTATATTCTGTACTAAATTTTCTCATCTTACTAAGGGAAGCAACAGAATAATCTTCTGTAGCGTACAGGCAAACCTTTTTTTTGTGCGGGCATAAGGACGGCATAAAAAAATCGTGCAAAACTTCACCAGTAGCATCAAAAAACCGTGTTCGGTACACATTTTGAAAAAAACTTTTTTTGTGCGGTAGATAGGGACCGCATAAAAAAAGTTTCCCCCAAGAAAATAACTCAAATCCACGCCGTTCACCGTTCATTTTCCTTTTGTTTCCCTGCTTTGCGATGGGACAGTTTGTCTTTTCGGTTGCGCGTGGCTATTTTGTGCATTTAGTTGCATGCCGAAACGAGATGCTGTTAGATATCATGTCATGCAAAAACTTAGAAAAACTTAGAGAATTTGATGGGAGGAGGGGAATGATTTCAGAAGTGGATAATTGAGACGCAAATATGCTTTTTCGCACTGAAATATAAATTATCGAAAAAAAACTTAATGGACGATAACTTCGTCAAAAATGCTCCTTTTCATATACCGCACAAGAACAGAAAACCGCACAAAAAAACCGCACTGTACTTTTTAATGTAGAGCCAGTTTGAGGCAACCAGAGTCTGTAACAAAAAGAAAATTCCATAAATCTGTCATTGCTGAAATTTCAACATATGCGTAGCAGGATTTTTTCCATTAAATATGATCCTCTGTGAAAATAGTGAAAATAAATCCGAAACTGTATATAATCGATTCCGCCCTGTATATAATAATCACGAATTGTTTGAAATGATATTGGGGCAAAATGATGAAATGATGATTTTTGTATGAAAAAATCAATATGATCAATATCACATCTTAGAAACCAACGAATGAAGAAATAAGTGGGAAAAATAAAAATTAAAAGAAAAAAAAATCAAAGAATATAGAAAAGTTCAATCAAAGAATATAGAGAGGTTCTCAAATGGGGATCAACATAGGGTAGGAGCCTGCCCGTTGGTCTCAAATGTTCCTATCTCACGCCTCCACGAAGATCATATGACGACATTTTTAGATCGGGCGTGAACTGGAAACACACACCTGGTCTTGGCTCCGAGAACGGGTGTCGAAAGTGGCTAAGTGAGGGGGTGCGAGCGAGTCAGAGCGCTATATCTCTCCCGGGGAAGGCCTCCCGGGTCATGGAGGCCTTGCCAACCCGCTGTCTCCCTGGCAAAGAAGATACACCCAGAAAATGGAGCTACGTTCACGAAGAATACTTAGAATGCGATCGCCCGAGGAGGGTCCCCGAACTGGAGCTGGTCCTGCGGCTGGAGGGCGAGGTGCAAGAGCGGGCCACCAGCCGGGTTCAACCCGAAGAGCTACCGCCACACGGAAACAGCAGCCATCGACATCACCCAAGAAACGCTGCGCCTACGAGGCGTGTTGTGACTGCCAGACGGCAGTCGTCCACACTCGTGGGTACCACTAGGCGCCGGATCATGTGGACACACGAAATGAACGAATTCGTGATCCGCGCCTATTACATCTGCACTGCTTTGGAGACGGACATGAGCGGTCGCCCTCGAATACTAACAATGTTCGAGGAAGCGTATCCAGAGTTCGTCGGGAGGCTTGATCAGAACGCGATGAACGCGAGGCGTAGAGCGATAGTACGCAACAACATGCTCTCCCAAACGCAAATCGACGAGATCAAGCAGCAGGTGCAGAGAGAAATAAGCTCCAGGAACAACAGAGCAAGCGATGTGTCGAGACGAAGTTCAGTACGGCTGAGCAATTCATTCGCGAGTGGGGCACGCGAATCAGCACCAGTGGAGGCCACAGTACAACAACCCCCTGAGCCGGAAGACCCACAGCCAGATCAACAACTACTACGCGATCTGGTCTTCCACTACGACGAGGCGATCTCACAGTTCCGCGACACAGACCCATTGTCGCGCCCCAGGATCCCGAAGTTGCAGCATTCCCGCAGGCTGACAAGTGCAGTAAAGCTCATGAACGAGCACGTTCTTCCGCTGCACTTGGTTGATGCTGAGAACATGGAGGAGCTGCAACTGAAAGTATACTGTGCTGCTGTGGCGACCGCCAAAAGTTTAGGATACCGTATTAGGCCAAGAGGCGGACTGCTCCAACATCTCCGTGAAAGGCGTGAGCCTCCATGGCGAAGGAGATTGGAGCAACGGATCCTAAACAAGCGCGCCGCAATTGGAAGACTGATGGCGTACAAAAGAGGCAGCAGATCGGCGAAATTATGTCGCCAAGTTGCTGTGATCGTGCGGCCTACTGAACTTCGCCAGCTGGGAGCTCACCAGCTGACGGAAAAACTCGACACACTGGTACAGCAATTGAGCGTCCTTACAAAACGGCTGAAACGTTACTCTGACTCTGCAAAGCGCCAGGAACAAAATCGGATGTTCAGAGATAACGAAAAAGCGTTCTACGACCACATTAGCGACGAGAAGCCCGACTACCGCGAAGGTTTGCCAGATATTAGCGATGTGACGAACTTCTGGGCTGGTATTTGGGAGACCCCAGTACAACATCGCGACGGGCAAATGTGGTTAAGACGGGAGGAGGAGAGTTGTGGTGAAATTGGAGAGATGCCAGCTATCATCGTCGAAGAGAACGATGTCCGCGAAGCCACGCGGTACCTGAGGAACTGGGCAGCACCGGGCCCCGATGGTGTTCAGAACTTCTGGCACAAGAAGCTGACCGTCGCACATCAAAAGATAGCTGAGTGCTTCAACAAGGTGCTACGTGACCCACACAACCTCCCTGAATTCGCCACCCGTGGCGTCACATTCCTCCTCCCGAAAGACAGCAACACATTGAACCCATCAAAGTACAGGCCGATAACGTGCCTATCGAGTCTGTACAAGATATTAAGCAGCATCATAACCGCCAAAGTTTCTGCCCACTGCGAACAACACCATATCATCGCAGAAGAGCAGAAAGGATGCAGAAAAAATACGCATGGCTGCAAAGACCAGGCCATCATCGACGCAGCCATAGTCGGCCAGGCGGTTTATAACCAGCGGAACCTAAGCATGGCCTATATCGATTACAGGAAGGCTTATGACTCCATACCTCACTCGTTTCTCGTCCGGGTATTGGAGCTCTACAAAATTGATCCCGTCGTCGTTAGGTTCCTGCAGCATGCGATGAGGCAGTGAAGCACGTCTCTGCACCTTAGTGATGGGGAAAATGTGTTGCAGGCTAGAACGCTGCAGATAAAGAGGGGGATATTCCAAGGCGACTCTTTCAGCCCGCTTTGGTTTTGTCTGGCACTGAACCCCCTCAGTAGGACGCTCAATAGAAACGGTCATGGCTATAAAATAAGGTATGGCGACGGCGCCCACGAAGAAGTGACCCATACCTTTTACATGGACGATCTCAAGGTCTACGCTGATTCACGTCAGCGTCTAGGTGTAGCTATCCGGGTTGTCGAAGAAATAAGCAGGGACATCTGTATGGAGTTCGGCCTCGACAAGTGTCGCTGTGTCCACCTGCTGAAAGGACAACTTACCGAACCCGGAGGTTACGAGGTCTATGACGGCGAGTTTATAAGAGACATGGTTCGTGGCGAATCCTATAAATATCTTGGATTCCGACAGCTCACCGGGATTCGCCACTCCGACATCAAGACGGAGCTGCGAGACAAGTTCTTGAGTCGAGTGAACTGTGTCCTGAGGACTTTCCTCAACGCGGGGAACAAGGTACGCGCGATGAACACATTCGCGGTTCCCCTGCTGACCTTCAGTTTTGGTGTAGTCAAATGGAGCAAAACTGACCTAGAGGACCTTGAGAGGAGGATGAGGAAAGCATTCAAAGAAGCCGGAATGCACCATCCTCAATCGGCACTGGAGAGAGTTTCACTACCACGCAAAGAAGGGGGACTTGGAATCGTCGACATTTCTGCACTGTGTGTTGCCCAGGTACGACAACTGCGCGAGTACTTCGCAGAACGCGCCAACCAAAACGCGCTATACCGGGCTGTCTGCGCCGCCGACAGAGGATACAGCGCTCTGCACTTGGCGCAAGCGGAGTACCAACTCAACTGCAATCTGCAGACAGTGGAGGAGAAGATTGCAGCTTGGAAGCAGAAGGCAGTGCATGGTGCCCACCCCCATCAACTGGACCGGCCACACGTCGACAAGGCCGCATCTAATATGTGGCTAACGCGTGGTGAACTCTCTTCAGTAGTAGAAGCCGACATGATAGCCATCCAGGACAGGATAATGCCGACGAGAAACTGCAGGCGGTACGTCTGGCATCAAGACGTTGATGACATTTGCCGGATGTGTCATCAACCAGGTGAAAACATAGAGCACATTATGGGAGGCTGTCCCGTTTTGGCCAACGCAGCCTACACCGAGCGCCACAACAACGTGGCCCGTATTGTTCATCGACAACTGGCGCTCCAATGTGCTCTGCTGGAAGACAACGTACCAAACTACCGGTACCTGCCTGCACCTGTCCTGGAAAATGACCGTTTCAAGCTGTACTGGGATCGCACTGTTCTGACCGACCTCTCGATCCACCACAACCGCCCAGATATAATGGTTTACGACAAGAGCGACCGCAAAGTCACCATCATCGATGTCGCTATTCCACTGAACCAGAATCTGGAGGAGACCCACGGTCGCAAAATCTGCAAGTACCGACCATTGGCCGTGGAGCTCAAGGAACTGTGGGGGCTAAGGGAGGTCCCAAGAATTGTTCCAGTCGTTCTCTCTGGAACTGGAATTATCCCGAAGACACTTCTGGAAGCGCTAAAGGTGTTGAACATCGAGAAGGAATTGGCCGGCATCCAAAAGTCGGTCATCCTTAGCACCTGCGCGATTGTCCGACAATTCCTCGGTCAGGACTAAAACAGCACGAGCATGCAGATACGTGCATTCCGCAGAGCCTAGTCCCCCTTTGGCATTCAGAAGCCCGGGGGCAGGTGAAAATTCTGGCTAGGTTCGCCTAGTTAAGAAGTGAGATAAGTCTGCCAAAAAAAGAAAATAAAGAGAAGAACGGTGAAGCGGATGGAGAAATAAATTTGAATTTATGAAAACAAATAACTAAATGAGCGGGAAAAAGAAGAAATTGAATGAATAAAAATAAATATAAAAAATAAAGAGAAGAAAAGTAAAAAGAACGACGAAAGAAATAATTGAGAGTAGAATCGGAACTAATAAAGAAGAAAATGCAATACAGCGCGGACTCGATCTTATACAGTCTTCGATTTCTTTTCACTGTATATAATCGAGTCAAAAAAAATATTTTTTTTTATTTGTTTTTTATACATTTTTCGTTTTTTGATCATAATAGAAGAATTTAATTTTTTATTCATCCCCTTAAAGTCGTAAAATACCTTTCTAATATAAAAATCTTAATTATTTCAGGAGGTGATAACGGATCAAATTTGATAATAAAAATCCTTCTACGCATATGTTCGAATTCCAACAATGACAGAGTTATTGAACATTTCTCTGTTTCGGGCCCTGTTTACCTTAAACTGGCTCTAATTCAAAAATTACGCTACGTAGGACAATTCTGTTGCCACCATTAGAAATATAAGAAAATTTTATACAGGATACAGCAATGGAACTTCGCAATTAGTGGATTTAAGTAACTTTTTAGAGGTGAAAAACTTCAAAACTTATGTTTGTTAATGTGTTAACAAAAGTAATTTCTTGCCAGAAAAAAAACTATCTTAACGGATACGCAGAACCATAATGGAAAACTCTTTATGCTTCGGAACCCATCCCAAGCGACAGAAAACTACATTAATCGAAAGATAGAAATTTCCGTAGGTTTTATTGAGCATTACACAGCAGAACGCCAATGGGGTTACAATTCCAAATCCATGTTTCCGAATTCAAACCAAATAGATTTCCAACATTTTCGAGTTTCAAAAATCCATTTCTTGAAAGTGAATGTAATGGTGTGGATGCGAAAGACTTTTGGGTCCAATTCGTTGTGATTTCTTAGCGATATCCCGGGTCGCCTCGTGGTAGAGTGAGAGCACTACTTTGATTAATTTGAAAAAAATGTCTGAAATTAGAACGGTTTCAAATCTTAGCGACATTGTCCTACCAAGGAGAACTCACTCAGTGTGTTCTTCGTGTCATTTCAAGGAGTCAGATAAACAGATGATACTGAACCATGAATATTTTGTCTGGCAATAAAATTACGCGTGATTAAAAGCTTGGTTACAACGTCCCGTTTACCATCACATGACATCTAAATTCCTAAATCCTCACACACCACTTCCTTCCTTAAATACCTTAGGTCTGTAACAAATTCATATTCATAAGAAACATATTAAGCGCGGGATTTCCAAAAAGCAGAAAGTACCGCGTCGAAGAAGAAAAATAATAAGTCATGATTCCAATTGAATCGAGAAACAGCCCCGGGTCGCGGATCATTTGAAGTAGGAACTAAACGCAATCATTTGATTACCACCCACGGGGCTAGCTCCGTTAACATAGGCACTATTCCAAAAAGAAACCACCGTTTTTCCAAGCCAGGCGGAACAACGAAAAGGGAGGCTAGAAAGGTCTCGTGAAAGGTGAAAATGAATTATGACAGGAAGCGATGGAAGCGTCGTATCCATCTCATTCGTGCTGAGTGAAACTAGAAACAGCGAACGAGAGACGTGCGGCGACGGAATATTGACAGTTCGTGAAAAATAGCATTTGCCGTTTTATTTAGCATCATTGATTGAAGCTATGTTTGGCGAACTGCCCCAAATAACCAAGGTAAGGTGCATGAGTGGCGATCATTGACCTCCGCGGAGAGAACAGTCTATCCGCAATTGAAGCAATTTGTATTCCTGCAAATACTTGAACAGTCGAAATAACGAAATGTTAACGGATAAACACAACTCAAAAATTGCCTACAATCATCAATGTTTTAAGTTGGAATATTTTACAAGACAAGCAGAAGGTAGACTCAATCAAAATTGTGTTCCACTGAGAAATGAACATATCTAATGTTGCCCTTCTCAGCAATTTAAACGCCACTCAATTGTTTTTTTCCAATGTTATTACCCTCTTTCAAATTTCCATCGAGAGTGCAAGCACTTTTGCACCGGTATCTCAGACCAATTCCACACAGGTTCGCCACCATCCCACACGTTTGTGCCATTTTCCAGCAAAAGGAATTTCACATTGGACAATCGATCAATCGATCCGACCGGAAATGGTTTTTTCCTCTCTCTCCTATCTTGGTACTTTCAGACTGGGAGCTATATTTTGTAACAGGGCTCCTTCTCCAAGGCATTGCACAGAAGCAGTATTACGTAAGTGAAGGCACAAATTAGCTTTATGTAATGGTTTTTCAGTGCAACCTCCCGCCGATAATTGCCTTTGAAGGGGGAGGCGGACGAGCAAACATTCCGACGCACAACTTACAGTTTCCGAAATCGAAATAGTGTCAATCATGTTTGCCGCTTCCGAGACAGCCACCATTCTCGTTCGTGGTTGATAAGCCGAATATTTTGTTTTATTGGAAACAACGCAGAATCGTGTCGTATCAATATAAATTGTTCCAGTTTTGCCGCCTCAAACATCAGCTCCATCACTCGTCCAAAGCCCCAGACAGAGCGGAGGAATAAGCGAAAACGGTGGGAAAAACAACTTGGAATGACGTCAATGAGTAAGGAGAGCGCGGCTTACATTTATAATGCCGATGCCGCCGCCGATGGCACTCCTATGGTTCTCAGGGATGACAGATCTACAGATTTGTTTAATTTTTACAGAAATAGAAAATCGTAGGTTAAATCTACGCAATTTACTTCAATCTGTTTTTTTATTGTTTTTAGCGTACGTTGTGTTGTTTTCTTCAGAATTGAAGTATAGTCTGATTTTAAGGAAGTGAAAAAGAACAAAACTAGATAAATTGTCTTTTCACTTGTCAGTCTTAAATTTTTATTTTTATTTTTTTTTTGCGTTAGACATTAAGTCCCTGAGAACTCTCAAACCTGTTTAGAATTAAGTCTTGTTGTCAATTGTTGTTGAATCAAAAGATCGCTTGAGCAAACCTTTAGAACGATTTGAATAAACTGGATCGTCCTATGTTATATGACAAAGTTTTATACATTAAACTCCCAAAATCTATGAACTTGTTGGAACATGCCCCATTGATGGGGAAGATGTCTTTAGGCGAATATAGCAGTTTTTGAAAATTAATTAATTTTGAATCACTGGACTGATTTCCGATCGCTTTCTAACAAATCCTTTCATTTGTTTTGGAATTTAAGAAGTTTCTAACGAAATACTGGACTGCACCTCAAATGTATGGCATACTTCCGTAAATTATTTCAATTGTTTAAACTCAAAAACTTTAGATGGGTTATACCTATGATATAACCGCAAGGTTGACGTAGGGCTGCCGTTGGCTAAGTAATCTATTATATTTCTTCAATTAGCAATAATCCCACCTCGGATGTTCCACATTGGGTACGATATCGCCGCTGCGCAAAGCTATCTTTTGTGTGTTTTGATTAAATTATTGACTAAACTAGTGAATGAATGAAACTATCTACGAATTCAATTGCAAACAAATCCCAATTTAAACCAATTAATGCATTATGTTATAGTTATCGCAGCAACTATTTGCAACATTTTGCCTAATCATCAAACGGTATGCGTAGAAGTTCAGAAGTTCTTCCAATGCAGTCTTAATCGAGCCAAAGTGTTGCATTTGTACCTGCTTTTGTAGACCGTGTTAGCAAAACGAATTCCGTAGTGTAAAAATGCATGGGGGTATAAAATTATTGCCGGCTTGAATGTATCTGCAATGCCGATATTCCCAACTTCCTGGTTTCGGTTTGCAAAAATGCAAGCGAGTACAAAAGTTCCCGTAGTTCCCGCATCTGTTTTGCAATGCCAATTTCCCCAGGCTTCTTGATTTTGAAGTCTGTGTTAGGGAAAAATACATCCATTTCAGCGATCGTACCACCATCGTTGCGCAATCATAACTGAGTAGATTTCCGAGCCGAACTCGCTTATATACCGATTGGTGTGATTTCAATAGCCTGTTTTGAAAGCAATTTTAAGGCTATTGAAACAAGTTTTTGGATCAAAAAGTAACAAGCATATAACGCGTAGACATTTTATCTTTCGAATGAAATGTTTATCATACCATTTCGTTCAGTTGTTTAGGAGCTATTAACGCTCAAAATCTCGTTCTCCGGCGTAACGCTTTCGTTTTCGAAACTTTGAACTTACACCCCAGTATAGAAATGAAAGACGTAGTCCTATGTCAAAAAGAATACTTTTACGATGTGGGTTATTATGAACCTAATTTATAATGACAACTATAAACTTGTTACTTCATTGTCCTTGCGAAAAATGGAAATACGAAAAATTCATGAAAAATTAAACCTGATTGGTTTTCTATTCCGGAAATTAGATCAACAATTGACTGACTTGATATTTTCACACTCCAAAGCGAAGGAAAAAATGAATAGAAAAAACTATGGGTGGGTTACACCTAAGATATAACCGCAAGGTTGACGTAGGAATACCGTTGGCTTAGTAATCAATTGAGTGTATTGATTAAATTATTGATTAAACAAGTTCTTCTTTTTGAATGGTGTTAACGTTCCCTGTGGAACTTTTGCCGTCTCAACGTATGCATTAACTAGCGTCATTTATTAATAATTAGTTGAGATTTCTTAAGCCAAATAACACGCCTTGAATGTATTCCTAGGAGCAAGCTCTTGAATACGCGTGACCACAGTGCAAGTCGAGGGAAATTTCTTTAACGAAAAATCCCCCGGTCAGAACGGGAATCGAACCCGAACACCCGGCATGATAATGTGAGACGCTAACCACTCGGCCACTGGTGCACTGATTAAACAATTTCTGAATTCAATTGCGAACAAATCCCAATTTGGGTCAATTCATGCTTTGTGATAGATTAAGTTCTTCGTTGCAAGTATGACGTATGGCACGATGCCTTGTTTATTTCATCCATTTATCGTGGACTTCCAAAATATGTGAATGGAAAAATGGCTAAACGATCAATGTATTTTACATTTCCCTCTGAAGTTTTTGCATCTTCCGAGTGTACGTACTTCTCGAACAAAATGTGATCAACATTTTGCCTGTAAACGTAGAAGTTCAGTGAGCTGAGTGGATTTTCGACCGAGCATTCGTTTATATACAGATTTAAGTGATTCCAATACCCTGTTTTCGAAGCAATTTCTAAGCTATTGAAATAAGTTTTTGGGTCAATAATTAATATTCATCATTTTTCATATTTCATTTCATATTTCGAATGAAGTGATTTCCATACCACTCCGTTCAGTCGGCAAAGAGGTTCAATACATTGTACACCAAGCATCACGCTCTCGTTCTCGAAACTATGAGCTTACATCCCGGTTCAGAAATGAAAGATGCAGTGTTACGCCAATAGAAACAAACAAAGCAGTGTTGCCACAGTTTAATCTATACCAGAGGGGTTAAAAATCTTACTCACATTTAAATTTAATTCGGCATTCGTGTGTTTGATGATGCTTATACATAGTTTTTCTGAATTTAGATTGCATACTATCATTTATTAAAGCACCATCTCAAATAGTAGTGAAACGTTGTGGGTGTAAAGACATGGGTCATTTAAGAAACTTTGCATACTTGAAACATTCGAAAAACAATTATACTACTTTTTGGAAAAAGCCAATTTTTTTTCGTATTTTTTACAAAGATTTATAACTTAAAAACTATGATACCCACAAAATTCTTGTCAAAGGATGAAATGTAGGAAATTGTTTAAATGTTCACAAAATATTACCAAAAAAAATTTTGGAAAAAAAATTCGCTAACAAAAAAGTTATTTAAAAAATTAAAATTCATTTTTCTCAAAAACTCTTTTTTTAAATTCCCAAAAATATATATATGAATAGCCCTTACAATTTCCATCAAGTCATCCATACATCGGAAGATAGGCACTTTTACAGGGAAAAAGTTTTTCGAACAACAACTTTTTCGTGTTTCCTTTGAAAAAATATAACTTATCCGAATTTGGTTTAAAGTCAAGATAGCGATATAGCGTATTCGACAAAGTTTTAGATCTTGTTAAAATATAAACTTTTGTTGAAGACATCAACTTTCTATCTTTTATAGTTTTTTGAATATATGTCATTTTTGTATGAAGAGTCCTGAAAAAAATAATGTTTTGCTCGTAACATTTTTGTGTGTAAATTCTCACGTTTGACATGTTTCTAAATAGAGAAAAGTTAGCAGAGCATTTAAAATGCGATAATTTATACATTAAAATGTAACGAATTGAACATTAATAGTATTTTTTCAAAGAAAAACTTGAACTAGTTGTTTGATAATTTTTTTCCATGTAAATGTGCCCATCGTCCGAAGTATGGAAAATATGTTGGAAATTTTAAGGGCTATTTATATCTATTTTTTTTCAGAATTTTAAAAGCATATTTTCGAGAAAAATGAATTTTAATTTTCAAAAAAAATTTTTTTTTCAATGAAATTTCTTTCTTTGATAATTTTTAATGAAAACCAAAATAATTTTTTACATTCCATCCTCAATGATGAATAGTTCAAAAACCATTCTCTATTAATTTAGCAAACCAAATCATTCAAAAACTTTTTTAAAGGCGTAGCCGAGTTTTCTATTGCATTTCCAGAATGAAGAAAAAAAAAATTAAGTTCAACTTTGATGGATTTTCAAACCTGGGAGTTCCATTATTATGAGCTATGATTTGAAGTCACCACTAAAATTCTATCTTTTTATGGTTTATTTTTTTATGGTTTATTTTTTTATGGTGACAAATGCACTTCAACGTTTCGCTATTTCTAATCAGAGCCGCTCGAGTTTTGCTTATCCGTCATTTGGTGAGGAAATGCTCAAATAGTGAAGAGATTCCCTACCAATCCTATTAAACACACAGCAAAAGATTGCTTTATGGTTTGCGCCGGGTCACTCATACCCATTTCACATCCAACAGTCACGATCCGCTTCGGTAATAAATAGATTTTTTTTCGTGATCGAAGCAACGATTCCAATATTCGACCCATAACCCGTTGCTCTCGATTAAAACATGTGCAATCAAGAAAAAACTTCTTTGACGAAAAAACACCTTTCGATTTTTAATCATATTTTAGTATGTCGTAAACAAAAACAAAACGTATTGTTCAGCGAGCGAATCTGTGGTTTCAACATGTGTCAAGTGCTGGAGCATGTGCCTAATTGCTTCACTCTTAGAACAAAATTTGTCATTGTTCTATTCTTTTCTGGCTCTCTATTACCCTCTTTCTTCTTTTCTTTTCTCGTTAACGAGAATAGATTACAGAATTTCTCACCTAAAATATTTATCAAATTTCCACCTTAAATAGCTAAAACAAAACAAATATCATTAATGGAACAACATTATGGATCAATGGAAAAATTCTATTCAACAATTCATTAATAAAGTTTTGATCTTGAAGAACGACACGGAAAAAAATGTTTGTTTATTTTATTTTGCCTGTGCTTTTCTATAACTCGAATAGTGAAGTTTTCCGCATCATTTTTCAATTTCATAAATAACATATTTCCATGTTTGTTTTCCCTTCACGTTGTATTGAATTGGTCTTGCTTAGTACCGGAAGGTTTGACAAAACAAATCATAATTTGTTTTTTTTTCTCCTTTCCGGAAAATGTTACACTGTAGTGAACGTTACATTCGGGTAATGTTTCATTCAAATAAATGTTACCTTTGGTTAAATGATACATTCGGGTGACGAATAAACGGTTATAGAATTTTCTCAGAAACTTCAATCGAAAACAAAGGTGTTTGTGGAGCAGACTCATGTACCAAATAGAATCGTTGCTTGAGCAGCGGAAATATTCTCTGCTCGATCGAATCATATTAAATCACAGAGATATATGGATAAAGAAGAGCCAAGTAAAATGATTCCATCCATTCGCAACCACCTCGGGCACAGCTTTAAAGTTCAATCGCCTCGTCGCACTCGGGGGGTCCATAAACTTTTGTTCGGCCTAGCTCTTGCACATATTAATGCACTATTGAAGCACCAGCCCCTGTCTTAGAGAGACCACATGTTGGATGTCATCAGCAATTTATTGCACCTAGCGTGCATATATCAAAACTGTCACCAGTGTTGCCAATGTGATTTTATTGAAAAGATGATGACAATACACTTAATTTTTTTTTGTGTAGTGAAAAACAATCATGGAAATAAGTATCATCACTCCCTATGCATTGTGCAACGCTTCGATTGAACAGAAATGTCCGTCTGGTAGTCCTGACTAGGATTTGAAACTCATTCATTCATTTCATTATTCGCCATTCGTACGAATGAAAGCTCAACATATATTAACGAGCAACCGGTGTGATGATGATATCTTCCGCATATAGGTTTTCCAACCGGTGGAAAGTATGTTGCGGCCGAGCTTTGGAGGCGCAGCCCATTCCCCGTTGTTCGCTGGGGTTTTTTTTGTGTTGAGTCGACATATCGTCGATATGTCTGCTCTTCGTCGTGTGCTTTTACCTGGGTGGTGGGTATGTGTTAGATCCATTGAGCCACTGCACTCCAGCCCAGCTCTCTCACGTACGAATGGGTTGACATTTGTGGCAATTAATGAAAATTTATTTATATTTGTCGTGGTTTGCCACGGATCGTTCTTCATATTCCTACCTACCCATTGCACTGCGAGCGATGCATTTGGTCGTTCGCAAAACGTTTTTCGTCTATGTCCGGAGTTGCACCCGCTCAATGACACTTCTTATGTGGCTTAGCATAGTTGGTTTGTGCGATTCAAGAAGTTCAAGAACTGGTGTGAGAATCAGTATGAATCACAAATCCCTTATAGTGACGGGTATAACTCTTGAAGAATAGTGTCAGCATAAAGCTATCATAACATAACAAAAATATGTACACACAACTGTTTAATTTTTATTCAAGTTGAACACACTTCGCCGGATATGGATAAACATGATGTGATGCGTTGCATCATTTTGACCGCTTCACTTAATCATGAATAATCAAAAGAAGTGGAGAAGATAGTCCTAAACATTCTTTGGTCTAGGTCAGTGGTGGCCAACCTGCGGCCTTCCAGGGTTTTTCATGCGGCCCGCAGCTTGATTTGAACAAAAAAACATATGAGCGAAATTAAGAATATAGTTGAAAATTCTTCCATACAATCTATATATATATAAAAAAGAGTTTTTCCCTCATACGTATAACTCATCATCACGGGATAACGGCTGATCAGATCTGTCATCCGTATATTTTGTGAGTTTGTCTTCACCCAAATTAGAATGATAGAGTACTTTGGAAAATATTTGAAAATATTAGAAAAATTCGAAAATTAGAGGTACGCATATGTATGTTTCGCTGAGAAAATCATCATTTAGATCAATTTTACAGATCTGAACGATAACATACAAACTCTCTTGAAATATATTCGTTATTTTTACCAACAAAAATATTCTCTAGAAAAAAATTATATGGCAGAACAACGTTGGCCGGGTCCGCTAGTTAAATATAAATAACTTTGTGAGTAATTCTTGTTAATCGTGTGTATCCAAGGTGATCATTTCCTGTTTTCCACATTTTTGGTTCAGTTCTACTCACATTCGCGTAAATTCGTGCATGTAACGGCAGTAAAACCGAGCTTATACGACGTCAGCTACTCGGTTGCGATTAAACGATCCGAAGAATTACGAACGAACTCATACCATGAAATTTGATTTGTATGTATGGGGTAAACGGGCGAATAGTTTGTTGACACATCCTGTGCTGGAAAATTGGTTGAATTAGAAGCGAAAATTGAATGTTTGAAAGTTTGATAGAACGAGGTGCCGACTATGTATTTTATTCAGTGGTGATAGATGAGAGAAGGATTTCGAAGTTACCCGAGAATGTCTTGAAAGATATCGTCCAAATCATCAATCAACTCGCACGCATTGGATCATCGTGAGTTTCAAGCTTCTTTTCTACTTTTCTGTTTTATTTTTCACTCAAAAACAAACATAAGTTTAATAACTAATAAAACATGCTCATTTTATAACTTCTTTGTTTGAATCTACAAATATTTGTGAGCAATTGTTTCAGTTATGAAAGAAGTGAAATCAAAGTCAAGGAACAATATCACGTTTCATGCAATTTGAAGACATTTGGCATCAAAATTTTTTTTTCGAAAACCCCGATTTCCTTTACTTCCCCCTTGGGTGATTTTTCGGTTTTCAAACTATGACCGCTGTGCGACACTAGTAAATGAAGTCCGATTGAGCTACCCGATTGGATAGGGTAGTTTTTCGTGGGAAACAACATTTTTAATCAAGTTCGCTTTGTAAATTCGAGATGGCCATTTTCATTGGCACTCTAATGAACACGTTCAACGCAATCCTCTTCGGAAACAAAAGCGTTCATCAGTCGAAATGAATTGGATAAATTAATTGGTGCGTACATGGAGTCATTTATTGACGCCCAGATTGGAGCGAATATGTTAGGAACGATGCAAAAAAAAACTCCTAAAATGGTTAAAAAACGAGACTAGTAACAAACCATTTGCTAAACCATCGGATTATTCACTTTGGGCCAAGTTGGAGGAGCGTGACCGTGGACATTTTCATTGGAATTACCGATCGTTTAGGAATTCAATCGAGCAGCTGCAGTGATTGACGATTGACCTTAGCGTTTTCGACTCTGCGTGAAGAATTTTAAAATAATTTTGCCGAAAAATATATTTCTGGATATTCAATAAAAGTTTTGGGTTTTTATCTCATTTTATTCTCGAGTTATGAATTTTACAGGTATAGAACTGAATGCTCTCTAATTTAAAATGAAAGTTGCTTGTTTATAACTGTGGATATTATTTTATAATGCAACGAAAATTTTGAAATAACCATTCTACCAGTTTGGTCGCACTGAAATTTTTTTTTTATTGTAGAATCATTTGATGATTCATTCTTGTGCCCTCAAAACAATACTTTGCTCGAGATAAGCGCAGCTGCAATCCTTAGTGGAGAAAGTCTACTGGCAAGCGAAACCAAATCACATACAAACTTCCAGAACGACATTTACTTTCTTGGTGACTAAATAAACGAAATAAACTCTATGTGTTAATCTCAAAAACCTTGAAAAGAGTAGCACTGCCCGCGAGAGCCCAAATAAATTAATAACTTAATATAACTTGTTGAATAACTTGGTGTTCCCCAAATAATTTTTTTGGTGCACAACCGTAACACCTGCTTCACCATAGCGTCAGTTCAATGCATTGATGACAGCAAACAAACAAAGTTAACTGCTTGGAAAAAGGCTGAATATTTGCCTCAACAGAGATTCATTATACCCTAGCGTAAATATTTCCCTCCCGCTATCTTCCCTCCTTGTTTATATTTATCATTACGACTGCATAATTTGCAACACAAAACAATCGGCAATCATAGCATAAAAAATAGGCAATTATTGCATCGTTACAGGGCCAATGCACACGGGAGCAGATACAAATGGGGTTTCAGCGTAGCGAAGATGAACTATTTTTACGTACGGTTTATGAAGCACGCACGTACGCACACAAATATCCATATATCGATGGGTTGAAGTAACTAAATATACACACACTTATCTCCGTTCTGCGCTCTGCTCAACAGAAGCCCTTTCTGTTAATATTGCCAGTCTACATTAGCTTAGCTATCATCCTTTGTGGAGAGAGTTTTCCTACCGTCATGCGAAACTAAATCACTGACAAAATTCCAGAACATTTATTTTCTTGGTGAGCTGACGATAGCCTAGCTTGATGATTCCCCACACAATTGTGTAACTCAGAACCTTAATGCAATGGCGTCAGTTTGATGCAATGAATGCAATGCTAGAGACATCCGCGAGTGAGTAATTTGGTCGCGTCCACAGCTCAATCCGAAACGAAGACATGTGATGACGCAAAACAAGGAAGAACAAGCGATTGTCATTGCTTTGAATACAGAACGATACTGAAAGTTTGCCTTCCTTCCTTCCATTATTGAAGTAAAGAGATTTTAAACTTCTTCAGTTCATTCGTCTCTAACCTCCAAAAAGGCCATTGGAAAACATTATTTTATCCATCATATTACTCCTCCACCCCCATTGCCTTGAGAAAGGCATTCTATCCCTCGCCATCCAGCTCGCCCAGCACAGACAGAAAAAATGTATGAGGAAATGGGAATGCTTCCAATTTTCATCAATTTAAACCATACACAGACTATGGGATTGTAATGTATAGCATATCTTAGGGAATTTCCGATTCGTTTGGTATATAAATCGCCAAAATCCATTCGCGGCAAAATTAATTATTAACGTTAACTTTATTTCATAAAAACGTGACCTGTTTTCTGATTTGGCACCCTTAATGAAAAACGTAGTTCTACGTCAAAAGTACCAGTTCGATACGTATATTTCAAATTTTTATTATGAAAAGTAGTGAGAAAAAATTATTGCGGCCCGCACCATGGATATACCTGGCCACCACTGATCTAGGGTGTAGCAACAATCACAATTTGATTGTATATCGACCTTCTTTCTGCTCTCTTCAGTCATCTCCTAGATACATTGAGCAATTTCTGTTTAATGTAGGTAATTGAAAGATCAAAACAAAATTCCTGGTGAAAATTCCAGTTTATTTCCTATAATACGTTCTTTGTTCGCTTTCCAACCAAAAGTTTTCGAATGTTGATGAGCGCCCGAGGCAGTGTAGGTTCAGCATGCATATTGACTTCAAACGAATGTTTTCGATGACGAACGATTTTGCACAGTTTTCGATTTCCGATTCCCTGTAATAATTCTTCACACAACCGATGCGGATGAACTTCGCCATTTAACAGTAATCATCATTACCTATTGGTAAAGACCTGAAGAAAACGCTATCATCACCGAATGGCGTTGTAACCTAGTCAACGCGGAAGAGGGGGTCCGATAGAAGTACATTACAATTTTTTCTCTCCCAGAAATCGCTATTCGTGGGTTACCATTTTCGTTCAATTGTGTATTCGCGAATGGGGACGGCTGACCAAAATTGCTCTTTGTTTGAAATAAATTGTTGCATCTGATGACGCACAGAAAAGGGAATTGCGAGATTACACATTGTAGGCAAATAATTTGTGCACTTCATGACGTTGGTGAACGCAGCAAGTAAACAACATAAGATAACAATCGTGTCCGATTCTCCGTTGTCAGAGCGCGTTACGTGAACAAATTACCAAAATCCTCCGTTTCAAAATATATTGAGGTTGCGAAATAAGTCGTAACCGAAAATGCGCACTTGATTTCGTTTCCATCGCGTGGGGTTGAGTGATACACAAAATGTATATCCCGCGAATTCGAAGAAAGCAGAACAGAATCAAAAGGGATAGGGATGCCAGTTTATTTTCTGTTTTGGACCCGCTTTTCCCCGTTACGCTTATCAACGCTTATATAGCATACTTGAGGAACGTCAATTTACGCTGTCCTTTGATTCTGTCCAATGAAACTTTTTTTGTTTCGACAGTCCATTTCGACATCTTTATATTCGGCAAAGTGCTGCTCCGCAAGTGCATGTTTCATTGAAGCAAACCGTTTCATCCGGTTTCAGTAGCTCATAACCCACTATTTCCTCTACACACAAGACATCTTCTTTCGGTCGAAACTTTTTAGGTTTGCAGCGAATGGGTTGGCTTCATCAGATGAAGGACATGATTTGTTCTCAAAATTGATCCATATATCGTCGCCAGTGACAGTTCGATGAATAATCGCCTTCCTTTTGTGCCGTTGAAGAATCATTTCACGAATGGTTTTGCGATGTTCCATTTGCTTTTCGTTCAATTTGTAAGGCACCCATTTCTGGATGTTTCCCATGGCTTCAAACGACCACTTTTGAATTGGCGAAACCATCTCCTGGATGTTCTTACTGCTGGAGCCGCAAATGCTTCTCAAACGACATTTATAATGCGTTGAACAACCAAGTTATTTTGTTTCCTTACAAAATGACACCAACTTAAAATATCAACCGGACAATTTGAACTATCACACCTGGTTAAATGTAAATCTAAGAAATGAAACGAAATTATGAAAGATTTCAAACGCTTATAACTTGGCTATTTTTCGATAAATCGCAGTGATGTTCGCGTCAATTGTTTGGAAACACTTCTGTTACCGCGATCACCTTTCGGACCTTGGAATCAGTGCTTTTGATTAGGAGATTGGAACGACACAACTTTATTCTCCTTCGAGTATAATAGACCGATATTCGGAGTGATGGATAGTTGTTGTATTTTCGACTTTACAATGTAGACTAAGACCGATTTGTCTATTCCTATCGGTTTTATAACGCAAAGCGGGAAGATGAGTGGGTAGCACAATAAAACAATGTTCGTGGGTCTTTGATAAAAATCGACAGATCACAACCGGATGCTGCGATGGGCTGAAAAGAACGATACGTTAGAAAGGGTGTGCTATCTAGACCTATTCGAGCGGTTTGGCTCGTCCATAAATTACGCGTTGCGTGAACAACTTCTATGCATTTATCACAATGAAGAAAATTATCATTTTGTTGAAACAAAGTATTGAACAACTGAAAAATAACAAATATCAAAATTGTCTAAACCAGGAGTTCTCAAAGTGGTGATATCGACCCCTTGGGGCTGATAATGGTTTCCCAGGGGTCGACGAAAACGAAAACTGATTTTGGTGGTCCCCCATAAATTAACACAAGTTCTTATTCGAAGCTTTCAAGAAACTGTATAAGTTGTGGTACGTAAACCAACCTTTTTTTAAGAATGAATAATATTTTAGTAGAAAGTATTATTGTTGTAATTTGTATTTATAATTATATTAGACTTGATATTTACTGAATTTTATGCTTATTATTTTGTCAAGTTTACTCACTTAACCAACCGCGATGTTTCTGAACTGGGAAGTATTTTGTATGAATAAGATAAAGATAATTTTTTGAAGAACTTTGGCGATGGTCGATGGTATCACTTCATTCTGGAAAAAGGGGACTTAAAGAGCAACTAACGTAGCAGCAAATCACAGTTTGAATATATCGATACCATTGCGAAAGCAATCGCGACTAAACATCGTGCATCATTCTACCCAAGGGAAAAAAGAAGCAGCACGATAAATGCTGTACCTGCAGTGTCACAACACGATTTGCTATCGTGCTGAACGAACATGCAAAGTTGCTTGGTTCAGAATGTATTCTCAGAATATGCACAAAGCAAACTCAGTGTAGAGATTGCACTGGTGCGGAGAAGCAAAGCAGAAGAGATATGTTATTTCGCAGATTAATTTCGATACAGAAGAAAACTCAACCCGGCGTCTAAAATGTAAATAGTGTTTATGGTCCTAATGCAGGAACAGCCGAACAAACGCAATTTGGTTTTATATTAGCACTGTTTTTCGATTGCACAGGAGATAAGTACTGCACAGAAATCTGAAAATACGATGTATGGATGCTGCTAGAGTTAATGAGAAAAAAAACCTATAGAATAAATTGAAGGCGAAAAAAATTTGCATATTTTCGAAAAATTATGAAAAAAAAAAATTTCAAAATTTTTCAAAAAAAAAATTCTAACAAAAAACAATTAAATTTACGTTGACGAATTGATCTTCATGTTCCGTTGGTGTGAAACAAAATTGGTAATGGATTCTAAGGTGGAATCGCTTTGGAAATGAAAATTATGAATTGCATGTAATGGAGTGACATGAACTTAAAGCCAAAGCTCAAATTTTGGTCGCTTTCCCAGGATGCAAACATAAAAAAAATGCTTAGAGATCAATTTAGTGTATTTTTAAATCTCGATTATTTCGATTGCCACTCAGATGGACATAGAGTTGATTTGAATAGTTAACTGTTTTAAAACACATATTTACTTTGATGATTCTTCCTGCTACATATCTATGATCCACTCAATAAGTGGTATAGGTATAGGTATAGTACCAAATAGGTGAATTCAGCCGCCAATGAAAAATTATGAACGATTTAAATAATTATGCTGGTAAGATTAGACGGACAGTGCAAAGTTAGCAAACGAAAGAGCATCCAACTCGCACTCTCTTTCTCTTTGTTTATAGAGTATATGATTTTGGTTTGTCCAATTTTTTTTTAATGCTCTAGTTCAGCGCACCTTTGTCAAATCAAGTATCAAAATGTTTCCAAACCGATGAATAAAATTATCTTTTTCATGATTTACAATAGTTTTATTGGATATTTTTACCAATTCACATGTTTTAAAAATTTATAAAGTCCACCTTCTATTGGTGCCAATGTGCTCCTCATTTGAGCTAACTTTCAATACATTTAATATTCCTTTTTGCAAATGTAATATTTTTTCAAAGAAGACTCATTCTTTAATTTGTTATGTCAATCATCCCAATCACCCCACAGTTCAAAAGTTAAGGATTTTAAAAAAAGTCGTTTTTGGAAAAAAAAAAAGTGGAGAACAAATCTAAAATGGAAATAAGCACCCTAATGAAAAAAATAAAAAAAATACGAGTCTAATATTTTGCGATAATGAACAAGACTACCAATTTTCGCTGAAACCTGAGAGCCACTATATCGGTTTGGCATAGAATGGCTGTATATAAATACAACATTTACGTTTTGGAGTAAAAAGTTTTTGAAGATATAATCAAAATTCTTCTAAACTTTTAACTTCGAATTAGCTGTCCCATATCCTGTGGCTTGTCCTTTTTGCCCACTTCAAAAGGATACTATTTCTTGTATTTTTATAAGCCTGCGGGTACTCCACGGCAACCTGATTTACCGACTGTTTCAAAAACAAACAAAAAGAAAGGATCTCATGTGCGAATTTGTGTAGCTATCATAACTTCGAACGGCTGGAAATTATGAAAGCTTCAGGTTGACAGTTATAAGACGGCGACCAATCATTTTGGCCTCATTACCACCTTTTCGGTGTAACAGTATTCTTTTGGTTCCATTGTTCAATTGAACCACAGAGTGAAGAATAATTGATACGAGGCATCCATTGGTGTGTTATTAATAGCACAAATAGCACGATGTTTCTTGTTGCAAACAGCAGAGCGCGTGTCCGGAAGGAAAATCACCGTGAAATATTACACATACACCAACGCATGATACAATCATAAAAAAAATCAAACGCATTTACCAGAATCGGTATAGGCTCTTGTCTTGGATGCTCTTTTGCTTCTATCGAATGGAAACGGATGTCTCGAAGTGGTAATTCGAATTGAGAAAAGAAAAAATACCAGCCAGTGAGATTTGTTGATATTTTTAAGGAGTTTTTGGTTAGAAATTCATTCCTAAGATTAACCTTGTGATGAGTTATCGTGGTAAACAAAATAGCAGAGCAAACCTGGCATGAACTAAAAAAAAATGAGCCTGTAAAAAGCAAACTAAATGACAGATAGTCCTAAAATACTGATATGAAGTTTTAGCGCTCTTTGTCGCACAGTGTTTCTCACAAGCTCGATTTTTTCAGTTCATGTCAAGCGTGTTCTGCGATTTCTGGGCCACGATAACACAACATCTATCGAGGTGAACATTCAATCATCCGTTAATCCATCTTCAACTGTTTCTACAAAACCATTTATCGACCCTTTTCTGGGCCACCAATACTTTCTACAAAAAAGATATACAAAATATCTCGAGCCATTCTAAAATGATATTAAAAAAATAAAAAGGAAACTGATTTTTATAACCTTATGGCAAGGAAAGAGTTTGTGTGAATTCAGGAGTGTGTTCGAAATTTGTGGTGACCTTTTCCGATCGATCATTCAACTTTCGTGAATTTGGGCATTGTTTCCGGACTAAAAGTGGCTACAAACTGCAGAAAAAATACTTGGATATTCAATAAGTTCAGTGTTTTAGTTTCACTTCTAGATAGCGAACAATCAACAGTACATATTAATCTGTCAATTTGTTCGAATTGGCTTTTGTTGGTTTTTGAATAGTTCGCGTTCGCCAGTGCAAGCATACATCCATCGACCCTTGTCAGTGCTACCAAATATGTGTACTGAAAAAATCGTAAATTCAGCTAATCCATGCCAAACCGATTATAGTGGTTTTCAGAATTCCGTGAAAAGCGGTAGTTTTGTTCTTTATCGCAAAATATTAGACCCGTATTTTTCAATTTTTTATTAGGGTGCCCATTTCCTTTTTAGGGTGGTCCAAAAAATCACTTTTTCGCTTTTTTTCTGAATATCACTTTTTTTCCAAAAATTCATGGTTTTTGAACTACTGGACCAATTCCGACGATCGACATATCAAAAGGAAGCCACTTTGCTAGTGTCTGAAAAAATACAAAAATACTTACGAAACAGTTGAGTTTTGTTTTTGTAATTATTGATTGTTTTTGATTTTCCTAGTTTACATGGTCTCGGGAGCTAGGGCGCTATATTTTTTTATATTTTTTCTTGAAAGCTGAGGTTGTTTTACATAACATATCCCAAATTCAGAGAGACGTTATTTTTTTGTTCTTGAGTTATGATTTTTCAAAATTCATCGATGGTTCGAAAAATCATTTTTACCCCTTTTTTCCACCACAAAAAATCACAAAAAACTTTTGAAATACTAGACCGATTCAGATGATCGACATATCAAATTAAAGCCAAAAGATGTACGCGAGGGAAAAAATAGAGTTTTGTTTTCATAACGATTGATTGGAGTGTTTTTTTCATAGTTTAAATGATTTCGGGACCAAAGGCACCAATTTACAATTTATTTACAATAATTACGGAAACAAAATCAATTTTTTTAGGATTTGTGGTATTTTTTTAAAGAAGGCTAGTCCATAGGCTTTGATTTGTTATATCGATCATCTGAATCGAACCGGTCTAGTAGTTCAAAAGTTATTATTAATTATTAATTATTAATTTTTGAAAAAAGTGTTGAAAAATGATTTATCGAACCACCCTAAAATGGAAATGGTCACCCTAATGAAAAAATGAAAAGAGACGGGTTCAATATTTTGCGCTTAAGAACAAAATTACCAGTTTTCATGAAAATCTGAGAACCACTATATCGGTTTGACATGAAATGGCTGAATTTCTATATTTATTCTCGTCGGCAATAATTTGGAAGTCCTACATTCACAATGCGGGCCGTATCTTGGAAATCACCCTTCTAATTGATCTTTGAATGACCAATTGAACAGGCCAGATACATCAGAATGTACTTCGATTTTCGGATAGAGTAGCGAATTTTGAAAATGTTTATTCTCTCTCTTAATTTTTTCGTATTTACATGATTTACATAGTTTTGAAAAGGTGTTCAACCACCATTTGCCGTTTATCACCAAGCAAACGATAGATGAAGTTGGTTGATAACAAAAATCGATTTCTTCCCAACTTTTCCTCTGATTAATATGATTACTTCTCCCACCCAAATCTTGATGTGGCCCACGCCAAATTATATCCGATGAATGGCAGGCTTGGCTTATTCATCATGGTTTCCCGGGAGAAAGCTCTCTTCCAATCAAAAATAAACTACGTACGACGGGACCCCACCCACTTGGGATGGGGGGAGCGGTGGGGTCCGGTGATTTCAACAAAAAGCCTGTACCTACACTCCCTGCTACAATCGTTACACACACGCGATGGATGGATGGAAAATCATGTACTTTGTGAATAACAAATTAGCTGCTACTGTTGCCAGCCGCCGCCACCAGTACCATCATCATTACACACAGTAAGGCTGCCCATCCCTCCCACTTTTGAAGCGACAGCACTACCACGGAAGATAAGAGGAGGAATTAGGCGGAAGCGAGCAAATGCCGAAACCGGGGAAAATCGATTCCGGGGCACGTGTGCGACGACGGTCGGCATCAGAAATTAGGAGCATCGGAGGATGGCAATCGTGAGACGCGGTGAAAATAGAGTTGTTGTTGTTTAGATACGAGGTTTTGAATGAATTTTTCCCATTTATGTTTATTTTTATTAGATTTTATAAGATGTTTGAATGTGTTTCGTCTTTGAGACAAAACCCTATTCCATGGTTTGTTTCAATATTTTCTCTGAAGTTCAACATGTATGCTCCAGTGGCGTCACGTCCGCCTGTTCAAACTGTTCATAGGACAGGTAGACAATCTCAAGAAGAAAAAAATTAAAAAAAAAATTATTTTTAATTATTTCACAATTGCAGAATGAATGAGGAATTATCGAAGGTGATTTATTTTGAATTTCCATATTACAGTCAACTCTCCCTAACTCGATGTTCTGTATCTCGATATTTCCCTAACTCGATGGATTTCATGGCACCTTCGATTTTACAAGCATTCTTCTCTCCATAACACGATACCTCCCTAACTCGATGCCTCTCTTACTCGATGTGTTTTGATTCATTTTTCCATGGATTTTCACCTCCCTAACTCGATTGATTTTCGCGTACATGTTTTTGTGCGTTATTACCTCAGATTTCAATTGCCCTTGAAAGTGAAGACGGAGTGTTCGTGTCATCAAACAATTTCTTTTCAAGTATGGAAAACCACGAGAAACCTTTCAAGCGAACAATCAAAACGCTAACCATTGCGCAAGGTTTGAGCATCATCGAGCAGGTCGAAAAATATGGACGGAAGGGGTCTGAAGCTGCAAATAATTTCAGTATTGCACAAAGTGCGGTATCAACACTACTCAAACTAAAGTAAAAATGGAATCGGAATGGAAAATTAAAATAAATTACCCCTCTTCTATTCTTCGGGATATGGCTTGAGAATTTGTCCAGAAACTGGGAATTCTTAACTTCAAAGCACAACCAACATGGACGGGAGTGATATTCCGCTGGCATAATTAATGCGTCGTGAGCTTGCTGATGTCGACGGTACAATACCGTTCGATTGCTCAATGTCTTTTAATAATTAGTGCAAAAAGGACCAAAACGTGATTTGCTGTGATCTGATGCCAGATACCGATATACTGGAAAGTGTTGAAAAACCTGAGAAAAACGCTGAAGATAGTAGTTCTATTGAGATGTTATTTCGAATGTTTAATCAAACCTGAAGAATATGTCCGGAATATTGAAATCAACTAAAATGTTCCTGTGAAACTATTCGAACATTTCTTTGTGATTGAACAGTTCCTACGTGATCGTTACAATTCAGTTTGAGTAACATACTTAATCAATATTTTCTTTGTTAACCTAGTGCCTCATGCAAGTCGGACTCGATTATATACAAACTCGATTATGTAAAATTTAGGACTCGATTGTATACAGTTTGAAAAAAAAAGTTTTTTTTTATAATTCAAATATGAATAATTTCAAGAAAAAAAATTAACCTTTCAGCATTAAGGTGAAATTTAAGTGGCTTTTATAAGTACAGTGGGTTAAAAATCGCGATTTTTGAAGATTTTGATTGAATCTTCATCAGGAATTGTTTATACCGATATTGCAGCGAAATTAAGAGAGATAGAAGTTGGGCGTCAAAGAACAAATTGTAGAGAGATTAGAGAGCTTTAATTTAATTGATAGAAACAATCAAGTTTAGTATGAATTTTTAGGATAAAATTAATAATCTATCTATATATATAAAAATGGAGTGATGTCTGTCTGTCTATCTGATTCTTATAGACTCGGAAACTACTGAACCGATCGACATGAAAATTGGTATGTAGGGGTTTTTGGGGCCGGGGAAGGTTTTCGTGATATTTTGAGACCCCTCCCCCTCTTTAAGGGGGGGGCTGCCATACAAATGAAACACAAATTTCTGCGTTTCTATGATGGTTAGACAGTCCTTCCCCCACTCAAAGGGGGGGCTGCCATACAAATGAAACACAAATTTCTGCATTACTCGAGAATTAATCAAGCAAATGAAACCAAATTTGGCATGTGGAGGTTTTAGGATGCAATAAATGTTTCTATGGTGTTAAGATACTCCTTCCCCCTCTCTTAGAGGGGGCTGCCGTACAAATGAAACACAATTTTTTTTTACCCAAATTTTGCATTACCCGAGATTTAATCAAGAAAATTAAACCAAATTAGGCATATGGAAACTTTAGGGTGCAATGAATGTTTCTATGGTGGTTAGATACCCCTCCCCCCTCTCTTAGGGGTGGCTGCCATACAAATAAAACACAAATTTCTGCATTACTCGAGAATTAATCAAGTAAATGGGCGGGACGAAGTTTGCCGGGTTAGCTAGTTACAAATAAAAAAAAACTTTTAAATTTTCCTTCAAAAATGTTTAATCCACTAATTTAGATGTTCCACTACTATATCCTGTACTAAATTTTCTCATCTTTCAAATGAAAGCAACAAAATCGGATTACGTAGCATACTTTTCAATGTAGAGTCAGTTTGAGCCAACAGAATCCGAAACAAAGAAAAAGTTCTATAAGTCTGTCATCGTTGAAATTCTAACATATGCGTAGAAGGATTTTTTTCGTGAAATATAACCGTCTATCACCTCCTGAAAGATTCTGGAAAAAATTTTTTTTTTATATGAGAAAGGTGTTTTTTCACTTTAAGGGAATGAATCAAAAATTCAAATTCATACCATAATTGGGACACTTACCCTAATATATGACAATTTGAGACATAAAAAAAAAATTAGGAAAAAATCTTCTGTATCTCGATACCTCCCTAACTCGATGGTCCCTTTGGATATCGAGTTAGGGAGAGTTGACTGTGTTTCGAATATCCTTATTTTCTTTTTTGTTTGGGTGAAACTTCTCCATTGTGAAGAGTGTAATCGGATGGCTACACTTGACTACACCACACAACCTGTACGCAACAGAACACAACACTACGAAATAAATAGTAATGATTACCGGGTTCAAACCTTTCATCTGAACTAACCGCCATTCAAACTTTTTTTTGTATTTCCAAGCGCGACAGAGCAAACGCAGTCAGCTATGTATGAAGCACTACTACTAATGCTCTGTCTTGCGTAAAATTATATTTGAGGTTCAAAGTTTTCTGCTGAACGAAGCCGATAGAAACGATAGAAAATACACACACCATAGTTGATTGAACAGGTAGCTCGTTAGGTCATGCGTCGTCTCGTGATTTGTGGAGTTTTGAATCTGAAATGAAAATCCTGGCGACTGTCTAAAAAACGCTTCCATGGTTACTATTTTCTTTTCACTCAACGTAAATTGTTGCCCACACATGAATTTTTTGAGGTGTGAGAACAGACCAAATCAGGTGAATAGTTTTTAGTGAGGGATCCCTACAAACGTTTGACAGTCGTTAGAGAATTTTTGTTTGGCACTATAGTAAAAATAAGAATTATATACTCATTTTTTCCATCGCAAAAAAAAACCTGTTACTGTGTCAAGGTTGAACAAGTATTAACCCTTTGCGGTCGTATTAAATTTGGGCATGGTTATCGTACTGGTCGAAATTATGTTTCCTTGAAAAAGCTTTGCCACATGTAAGATTAAGAAAAACAAACATTGTTTTCTTTTTTTTGTGAACTTTATGTATACGTATTAACTACTTCAACATAAATTGAACCAGTAGTTACTCAAATAATGATTTCTGCGTATCCGAAATGATTAGAACTTTTCTATTCAGATGAACAAAGATTTTGTCGCTTGAGACACTTATGCGATTATTCAAATAACATAAGACATTTATGTAAACAGTAGTGCTGATACTTATGAATAATCTTTTCCATCACACCAAAGTGTTACAATGGCTAAGTTCTGCTGTTCTGATTTTTTTCCCACATTCCTATGTATTCAACTATGTGTTGTTTGGTGTGGGTGACTACTATGTTTGATACTAAGTACCTATTGATTCGTGAACAGGTTCACTAGACATCAAGCTTCGTTCAGGAAAAGCATAAATTGATATTTGGTTGAGGAAAACATAAGATAAGCACGGCTTCTTGCTGTGGTGGAGCAGACAAACGATCAGAACGGTTAAAAAGGTATGGTGGCTGAGAGCAGACAAACGAGTTAATACTAAATTAACTGATCTATATGACACTCTGTACTTGTTCTTAGAAAAATGGAATGACAAATATAATGACACCATCCCTTGTCTAACGACAAACTTTGCTGAACAATATTTTGCTATCAGTATCTTCGAAAGTAGAAAGAAGAGCAGAGCTTTTCGGACTCAGAAATCCCCTCCCCACTTCATTCGATGAAGATTATAAACAACAATTAAACAACTGTTCCGTTCATAGTTTGTCATCTGGGAAAATTTACTCACATCACATTCATTATCGCGTTATCCCTCCAATCCCCGCTATCCACTTTCACCGTTTCTCAGTGGGGGAACACAATCAACCAGAACTTAATCATGTTCCACTTTCTCAGGAAATCTCCAGTGACTCATCGTAGCGCGAGGGAGAGAGATGAAACGCCAGGATATTCGCGAACGCTTGTGTGTATGTGTCTCTCTCTCTATCTCTGTTGCGCAAGCAAGTGCCGGGGGACAATTTTCCGAAAGCGGTGGAAATTCCCATATAGACATTAGTTACAAATTCTCGGCACTTCTTGCACACAAACTTTTCCTTGAGAGAGGCCGCGGTTGGTTTGTGTTTTTATTTCGTTTCGCGGGAAACGGAGCAAAACTGGTGTTGTGGGGGGAGAGATGAAATCCTTCCTATTACTCATCGTGCGCCTTTGTCGGCTTCGTTTCGCTGCGCGAATGTTTGTGCGGAAGATTGTATGTTCTATGTGTGGAAAACACGAAAGAGATGACGCAATCGTGGAGCAACAGCAAGGATTTCCCATTTGAGGCTACCGAAAAAAAATAGATGCGGAGGAGAAGCGAGGAAAGGGGCGAAAAAGTATGACTAATTGCAATTGCTGTTATGCAAGGCTTGGGGAAAGAGGATGCTACCTACACTTGCCCTATCAAAATAACTGGCCCAATTCACGCGTTTCATCCCGCCAATGTAACGCAGTGGGTGCTTCAGCTTATAACCCGCGTTAGTGTTGTCAGTTCTCTTGTCTAGTGTTGGCAATTCTCTAACAAGTCGCACAAGCGGATGCCGGCTTCGAGAGGGAGAAAGGAAGTTTATGCGTAGGATTTTCCAGTTTGTCGACCTCAGAGGAGCTATTGAATGAACAGAGAGAGAGACCAACATTGCGTGGGGGCAGAATAATGAATAATGGAATGGCTACACAAACAAATTCAATTTCACAACAGTACTTTCTTTCCGCCTTATTGTGTTGCCGCAACAAGCATTTTGGAAATAGATATAACTTTTGAGTTTTGGGAAATTTGTAAACATTTTATGGATATCCTGATGAATATGGATATGAATTTTGTTCAAAGCAATCTCCATTCAAGACTCTGCAGCAATACTTCAAACATAGAATATTGGCATGGTTTTTCTTCTAATTGTGGTTATTAAATAGGGGAGGTTGGCTCAGACCGGACCCCCAAAATTGCAACGGCCATTTATGACATAAAATTCTTGTTTTTTTTGCAATTTCAGCGTTGAATTGTATAGTATAGTTATTAAACTATGTTTCCTATCGGTCGGTGTGATTGTTGAATGCTAAAAAAGAGGAAAACAGGGGCCAAATCGGAAGTCCCTTTTTTAGATACCTTCAAAAATACTGGTCCTGAACCGACAACTTCACAGAAGTCCAGCTCGCAATGATACAGCGCGGACTCGATTATATACAGTTTCTGATTTCTTTTCACTGTATATAATCAAGTCAAAAAAAATGTTTTTCACTCGTTTTTTTGCATGTATTTTTCGTTTTTTGAATATAAAAGAGGAATTTGATTTTTGATTCATCCCCCTTAAAGTCAGAAAACACCTTTCTCACATGAAAAAAAAAATTTATCCAGATTCTTTCAGGATATGATAGACGATCATATTAGATGAAAAAAACCTTCTACGCATATGTTCGAGTTATAGAACTTTTTCTGTTTCGGACTCTGTGGCTTCAAACTGGCTATACATTAAAAAGTACGCTACGGAAGACGATTATGATGCTTTCATTTGAAAGATGAGAAAATTTAGTACATGATATAGTAGTGGAACAACTAAATTAGTGAATTTCAATAACATTTTGGAAGTGAAACACTTAAAAGTTAATAATTTTTAATGTGGTATTATTAATTTTATCCTAAAAAATTATATTAAACTAGATTGTTTCTATCAATTAAAATGAATTTCTTTAACCGCTCCACAATTTGTGCCTTGATGCACAAGTTCTATCTTTCTTATTTGGCTGCAATATCGATATAAACAATTCCTGGTGAAAATTCAAGCAAAATCTTCAAAAATCACGATTTTTACCCCACTGTACATGTAATAGCCACTTAAACTTCACCTTAACGTTAAAAGGTTACATTTCTTCATGAAATAAGCCATAATTGAAACATAAAAAGAAATATTTTTTTCCAAACTGAATATAATCGAGTCTAAAACTGTATATAATCGAGATCATGGAATACGCAGTTTTATAATGACTGTAGAATTAAATGTATGTTCCAAATTTCAGATCAATCATTCAACAGGAACGGGGTCAATTTTCTATTAATGTGGGACAACCCAACAAACATTCAAACATGCATAGAAACAGGTCAAGATGAACGAAACCTTTCAAAAAGTAATTAGTTGTTTGGGAACTGCGGCCATCTTGAAATTGGATTTTACATTATCTGCTGTTCTACTAGTCGAGAACTTTCTTTTTATACATTTTTTGGCATTTTTCATAAATAACTGTGTTCTACTAGGCAACCCTTTTCATTTGATACCCATATTGATGGGGTTCTGAGAAAACAGGTAATTCGCCATTTTGTAGTGGTCGCCATCTTAAATTTGCATTTTTCATAAATAACTATATTCTACTAGTCAAGCCCTTTCATTAGATACCCATATTGATGAGGTTCTGAGAAAATATTGATGGGGTTCTGAGAATTCTGATACCCATATTGATGGGGTTCCGCCATTTTCTAGTGGCCGTCATCTTGGATTTGCATCGTTTTAGTACTCTGCTGACCGTGGATTGGACGATTCCCAGCATCTTACCGATGTCCCGATGTGACAACTCCGGATTCTCGAAATGAGTGCACAGGATTAATTCACGACGCTCTTTTTCGTTCGACATTTTCCAAATTTACGAAAAATTTACAGTGAAGCATGGCCAACGTAATCTATACACTCTTATCTGATTATAAGCAAAAGCTGAAGATATAATTCCTTAAAATTAAATTTCTACAGCGTTTTTTCCGTGATGCAATTTGATGTGACACACCCTTTAATCGAGTCTAAATTCCGGATAATCGAATCCCGGATAATCGAGTCCGACCTGTATTATTAATTTTATCCTAAAAATTTATATCAAACCAGATTGTTTCTATAAATTGAATTGAAGCTCTCTAACAGCTCTACAATTTGTTCTTTGACACCCAACTTCTATCTCTCTTAATTTGGCGACAATATCGATATAAACAACTTCTGGTGAAAATTTAAGCAAAATCTTCAAAAACCACCATTTTACCCCACTGTACATGAAAAATCCAATTAAATTTCACCTTAACGTTGAAAAGTTACATTTCTTCATGAAATAAGTCATATTTTAAATATAAAAAATATATATATTTTTCCAAACTGTATTGTATATAATCGAGTCCGACCTGTATACGAAATGTCGGAAGCAGTAGAGCAATTCCACGCCCAATCAACCGAAAAAACAGCAAATTTCAACGCGACCTTCTTTGAGTTTGTCGAAACTTGATAAATATGATGGAAGCTAACCAAAATCACAGACGGCGCCAGTGGTTGTATGGTTAGCGTAACAGCCTCACAATCCGATCGGCCTGGGTTCAATCCCAGCTGGCGTCGTTGGGATTTTCTGAGGCGAAAAATCTCTGGTTACGTCTTCCTTCGGAGCGGATGTAAAAGAAGTTGGCCCGGCTCATGAGTTGTTGAGTCTAATAGGTAGGAATAGGTGGAGTCGCCTCCCTGATGTCGGTGATTGGCACTAAAGTGGCGGAAATAGGCCGACGAAAAATAAGCGAAGATAAAAAAAAAAAACCAAAATCACAATTTGCAGATGTCTGTTCATATATTTTTATATATATAAAATATAAAATATTTTTATATTTTAATTGGAATGCCTTTCCAATTTAACAAAGTTTGACGCACAGTGGTACAGTGGTAAACTCTCCAAAATGGATATACGAATTATTGATTTTTTTTTTGAATTTCAATAGTTTGTGAAATCGTAACCACTTAAGAAAAGTAACATTAAAAATGGAATCCACATGCGGTTCTACATGAAAAACTATGTATACCACTTTTTCCTAGGAATAATCGTTCTCGGGACAATTAATGACTCATGGCGGCGTTCGCAATTGGACTTTTTCGTGATGCAATTGATGTTTATTGTATCCCCAATATGTTTCCGAAAAACTTAATTCTACGTCAAAAAAAATCTCGAAGTCAGAACTTTCCACAAAATGCAAAATCCTCCTCAAATTTATTACATTTATTCTCATTTTCTTTTGTTCTTTGATGTGAGAAAATTTAATCAAATATGTAAATTACCATTCATTATTTCAACAATGAGCTAATATAAAAACATCGCTATGTGGGCTCTGACATTTCCGACTTTGAGGAGCCTTACAGGGAAGAAAAAATGGCTTTAGCGTGAGCTCATTCCTATAGTTTTTTTTCGAAATTTGTAATAACATAATCATCCTTCATTTATTTATAATAGATTAACCAAATAGCCTTTCTCATCATTGTCACCTAAGTTATCGAAGACGTCTCTGAGATTTAAAAGCAAGGATCCACGAAGCCGAAAGAAAAGAGCTTATTTAATATTCACTTACTAGTAAAAGAAAATGCATCCGAGGAAATTTTTGAAGTTACAATACATCTCACACTGACCTGAAAAGAGAAAAGGAAAAATGCTATTTTTAGAACTATTGCTTGACTTTCATTTATATTTGTATAAGATATTCGGTATAAAATGGTGGTATGACAAAACATAAAAAGTAAGAAATAATATTTCCAGAAGTGAGAGAAGTGGACATAAAACGTAATTACCGTCTTATACATGAAAAAGTAATTGAACCCATTAGATTAGTGGTGAGAAACGGGAAAACGCCATATTCTCATCAGAGCAAAGGGCTAGGAAGCAGTAGTGTTTGTGTTTTATCTTTTTGACAGTATTCTATACCAAAAAACAAGATTTGTAAGAAGAAAATATATTAACAGAATGCCAGTGTCAAGTTTTTAAGGACGAACTAGCCAAAAAAACTAAAATAACTATAATGCAGAAAAAAAATAGAGAACCCTCCTTATTGACCAATGTTTGACAATATGTATATGATTGACAATATCAATTTAAATCGAATCACCTGGGAAAAAATACTATACCTGCAGAAAATTCGAATTCTGCTCTCGGACATCACCGTTCTAAATTTTTGGCTGAAAACGACATGCGTTTTTTGCATTTTTACCCATTGAGCATTGGCCATGTACGCGTCTAATGTCTGAATGTTGTGTTCTGCTCATATTCCCACGTCTAATCTTTCTGTCATCCAGTGCCTTTGAAGAATGGTAGAGAGGACTTATTGATGGGAATCATGTCTTTGAAGATGTAAAAACATACGATTCCGATGTTTCAGTGGAAATTTGGTAGAAATGACAACGGAAAAACGCAAGTAAATAAGAGCAACGAAAATAACCGCAGAGAAAAAAATACGTAAAAACCTCATGGGTATAAATGCCACATGGAAATAAGCACAGTTTTTTATATTTTTTTTTCGTAATGGAATTCCCTTTTGAGGTGAAGGGGTCGAAGAACCATCTAACAAGAATAAAGAACCGAAGTGGCCCCAAGTCACCTAGTATGAATGGAAATAAATAATTACAAATTGCGCAAATTTTTGAATCGAAAATTTATTATTGATTTGTTTTCATTCTGTGTTGATTAATATGGATTAAATAATTAATAAACTTTGAATAAAATTGATAAACAAGGTTCAATTTCAAGCATGTTTGTATTCCCGTTCAAATGAACGCTTTTAACTCTTGCATCTCGTAGCTCACATTTGTGCGACATCTTCCCATGTAATGTTGCCTGGTCGGTGGACGGAAAACTTCGCCATAGGCGAGAGTGTGAGCATGTTCAGACTGCGTACAGCAAATGACGCACGATGGACGTTGGATGTTTTTCACAGTTGATACTCATATTCACCTGAAAGTCGGCTATATATACTTTATGTTAAAACATTTAATCTATATCTCAGCTGTTCGTTCTGAACTCAACATCAGAGTGTGATTTATAGCCGTTGTATTGAAATTATAATGACTCTAAATCTATCACAATATTACAACAAACTACACCGAATTCAGATCATATTCGCTAACCAACGAACACGCGGGGGTCGGGGAAAATTACTTATTAAACTCCTAAGCGCTATTCTCGAACGCCGCTTAACGCAGCAGCAATCGCGGCTCTCACGTCAATCCGAGCGAAAACAATCCGGTTTGCGGTGGTGGTGGCGGCGCAGATCTCATTACAGCAGCTGCATTCCGCTCGGCCATAGCCATAGGACATTGAGAGTTGGCAGCGGTAACAGCAGAAATCATGAGCCGCCGCCAGACGCCGGCATCGATGCGTGCATTCATGAATACTAACTAAACTGGCAGCAAATGGGGGGAGGTGCCAATTACACACCTCCATTGTTTGTCATGTGCTACATTGTTGGAATTTTCGCGAATGTGCGAATAGTAGGGGGTTAGTTGGACGCACCACTGGAAATTATTTTCCTCAATATCACACAGTTGACACGGACATTGGTTTGGATTGCATGATTTAATGATCCCCTGCTTCCAAAATCGGTACTAACGGTCCAGAAGACCTTCACTACCTAATGTACAATTCCAAATGAAATCGAACTAAAACTGCCGATTTGAAAAACTTGTATTTTTTATTCGAACGAAATTCTGTACCGTTTTGTCTCATGTTTCAGTTTTGGTAGTTGTTTCAACTATTTTGTTTGTTGTTTTCATGTTAAGTGCTAGAGAATGTATGAACCTACAATAAATGGGTGGAAAAAATGATATTTTATGCAGAATTTCGTCAAATTTGAATTTACTGAACTTTAATGTTATAAATAATTGAATAATCAAAACCCTGGAATTCTTTGGGATATAGCCTTCATTTTAACATCATTTACTGGTGTCGATACAGCCTATAATTTATGATATTAAGCTTTTGCAAAAAAGTGACAGCCAAACCAATGATGAAATGTAAAAAACTAGCATCGTTAATTTTTCAGTTTTTGTAGTTTTTTCAACTATTGTGTTTGTTGTTTTCATGTTAAGTGCTAGAAATGGTAAGAATCTACAATAAATGAATGAAATAAAATGATATTTCATGCAGAAATCTTCATTAAAATTAGTGTTCGGAATATGAATAAAGTTTCTACGCATGATTCAAATTGCGAACACTTCATTTTCAAATATAAATTTACTGTATTTTAATGTTATAAATAAATGAATAATTAAAACCCTGAAATTCTTTTGGTCATACCCTTCATTTTAACATCATTTACAGGCGTCGATACAGCCTATAATTTACAATATTACGTATTTGCAAAAAAGTGACAGTCAAAACCAATGATAAATGTTGTTTTCATGTTAAGTGCTAGAAATGGTAAAAATCTACAAGAAATGGATGAAATAAAATGATATTTCATGCAGAAATCTTCATTAAAATTAGTTTTCGGAATATGAATCAAGTTTCTACGCATGAATCAAATTGTGAATACTTCATTTTTAAATGTTATTTAACTGAATTTTAATGTTATAATTAATTGATTATTCAAAACTCTGACATTCATTGGGTTATGCACTTAATTTTAACATCATTTACAGGTGTTGATACCGATATAGCGCCCTTGGTCCCGAAACCATGTAAACTATAAGGAACAAAAACAATCAATAATTACAAAAGGAAAATCCAATTTCTTGCGAGCATTTTTCCAAAGAAGACTAGCTAATTGACTTTCATTTGATATATCGATCATATGAATCGGTCCAGTAGTTTAAAAGTTATGATTTTTTTTAAATCGCATTCATTTTTAAATTGCTGTTCGGAATTTGAGACAAAAGTTTTCGGAATATGAGTCAGTGACAAAAATGTTGTTCAGAATTTGAGACAAAAAGGACTAAACATATTTTTAGTTTTCACCATGAATTTGTATTTGTAAATCAAATTTTATTGTAGTCAAAATCATTTCGCAAAAGAGTACCATTTTGAGTAATGAGACACTGTTTAATGGCCATCAAAGCTTAAGTGTTCGGAATATGAGATAAAACGGTATTCCGTTTGAGTTGGAGGAAATATGAGTTTTCCACAGCATTTGGGAATTTTTTGACTCAAGTGTAACTTATGAAAAGAGCGTATCGATTTTGGTAAGAGAAATCTTTGATAATTTATATCTCAAAAACTATGAGTTGTATCTTAGAAAGAGTTATAGAGTATTGATGTTAAAATGTCACAAAAAACATTATACTCTTTTTTTATTCACAAAAAAAAAACTTGAATTTACAATGGGGCTGATTCTGATGCGCGAATGAGAAGTGACAGCTCGCAAAAACTGTCTCACTCAATTTCCGAAGGCGACTGTGGTGAGATTTTTAGCTTGAATGAACTCTCATGAACACTCACTCAATTCTCGTGGGCGATTGCAATGGAAAAACATGCCATTTTGTGCCTTTTGAAGACGTATCCTCATTTGTTATCGACTAGTACCAGTAATGGTAGCCAAAAATAGGATTAAGCGTTTCCAATGGACTTGAACGATCTCTAATCATTCGCCGTTCCAAACGGGCAATCACTACTCCAGATTCAAAACTGTAGTCATCATCTACATTGTGAGAATTTTCGGTCAAAAATAGGCAATTTCGAATGCAATCCATTTAAACTGTGCATTTTGAAATAATTTATATTTATTATTAACATGTAGTCAGTTCAAGTATTTGGTATGCTATTACTAATGACAAGAATATACATCTTCTGCAGCCGTTATAACGCGGTACAACATCAAATTGAAAGTTTACAATAGTTGACCCTAACTGATACGAGAAACTCAATTCAGCATACCGTTTCCTTTCTCCAAAAACACAAATCAGACTTTCAAAAATTACGAAAAGCTACTTAAGTAGTTAAAAACTGTATATGTTTAATCAACTTCTTCCATGTGTGAGGCATCCTCGGTGTCATCCACTAGAGGAGGAGCATCTTCATCAGTAGTTGCGGATGGAGTATCATCTGTGCTTATCCATTTCAAGACCCAGCTTGACCATAAGGTAGATGCGAGATGCGTGCTCACCGGGCTCATCCAGTGGGAATCCAAACGATAACAGCGCAGTTTCGGACAGTGGAATTACAAGATCCTTGACAGCTCTATCATTTTTATCGGCTCATTGTCTGTGAACAAAATTTAGCTTTTAAATTTATTTAAATGCGATAATAAATATATCTTACCTTGATGGCTTTTATGTGAGGCTACTATAAAATTAATGTTCACTGTAATGTTATAAAGAATAGTCAACCTTCCGATAAACTTTTAGCAATAATTACGCTAAAATCAGCACCGGACACTAAGTGAAAAAATGAATGCGGAATCAAAACACGGATGCGAAATCAAAACAATTGAAATAACATACACTCATATTAATGCAAAGGGACTATGCAAAAACAGATTTGAAAATATATTTTTATTTGTTTTCCTATCCCAGTGATATTATTTTTCATCAATTATAATAAGAGGAAAACGTTTATAAAGATGAACCAAATTATTTCCTGTACATATTTGTAACAAGGAATGAAAATTTTTAAAACAAAACAAATATATATTCATGAAACACATTGAATACATAGAGCCTTTGCAAAAAACACAAGCTTTGACATATATTTCAATGAACACTGCACCATTTGTAGTTCATTGAGTATTTTACTCCAAAATGAACCTCTCACGTCTGGGCAATCGCCTTCGGCGATACGGTGACCTGGATCATGTGACTTTGAGGAATTCATTGTTGTCACATTCCATTCGCGCTGGAGAATCAGGCCCAATATCTAAAATACACAATTTTTTTTTTTATTTTTTCATATAGAATAGAAGTCATGTAGAAAATGAAATAATGAAAAATAGGTACAAGATGGTAAAACTATTTTTGACAAACTTTGTTTAACATCGAATTTTTATAAATTATCGAAACTTCGAATTTTTGTATGTTAACAACCATTTTTAGCCACAAGTTATGAAACCTGATGTGATTTAAAATAAAAAAGTTCTTGATCAATCTCCTTCTAAATGCAGCCATTCTCGAGATATTTGAAAAAACTAATTCTAATTTATTGTCTTTTTCAATTTAAATTTTTTCTTAATTTATATATGCATTATTTTTTTTTCAAATTTGTTTTATATAAAATAGAGGTCACGTAGAAAAATGTGTACAAGATGGTAAAACTATTTTCGTCGAATTTTGTGGAACATCGAATATTTATGAATTTTCGAAACTTCGAATTTTTGTATGTTAATAATCATTTTTAGCCACAAATTATGAACCCTGATGTGATTTGAAATAAAAAAGTTCTTCGTCAATCTAAATGCAGCCATTCTTGATTTTTTTTTAAATATTTCAAATTAACTGTCTTTTTTATAGTAAATAGGCTCTTTTAATATGTTTGTAATACGTGTTATACCGCCATGTTCATGAAATTCTATGAATGTGTTTAAAATTTTCAACAACTCGAGATTTAAAAAAATATATATTTCTAATGTATTGTCTTTTTTATAGTAAATAGGCTCTTTAATATGTTTGTCGTGTTCTACTGCCATGTTCAAGAAATTTTGTGAATTTGCTTACAATTTTCAACAACTTTTCCAAATACATCATTTTAGTAAAAATATATGTTCAGGGGTTACGTTGAAAAACATTATCGCTACGTTTTGTATTAACCCACATGTCTTCAAATGTTTTTCAACGTAACTCCTAAGCATATATTTTTACCATAATGATGTATTTGGGAAAGTTGTTGAAAATTATAAGCAAATTCATAAAATTTCTTGAACATGGCAGTATAACACGACAAACATATTAAAAGAACCTATTTACTTAAGAAAAGACAATAAATTAGAAATAATATTTTTTTTAAATATCTCGAGAATGTCTGCATTTTGAAGGAGATTGATCACGAGCTTTTTTTGTTTTGAATCATACAGGTCGGACTCGATTAGATACAGACTCGATTATATACAATTTTGAACCGATTACATACAGTTTGGAAAAATATAGATTTTTTTTATATTTCAAATATGACTTATTTCAAGAAGAAATGTAACCATTCAACGTTAAGGTAAAATTTAAGTGGATATTACATGTACAGTGGGATAAAAATAATGATTTTTGAAGATTTTGCTTAAATTCTCACCAAGAATGGTTTATATCGATATTGCATCGAAATTAAGAAAGATAGAAATTGGGTGTCAAAGAACAAATTGTAGAGCGGTTGGAGAGCTTCAATTTTATTGGTAGGAACAATCTAGTTTAATACAATTTTTAGGATAAAAGTAATAATGACACATTAAAAACTATTAACTTTCCAGTTTTTCATTATCAACAAAAAAAAGTTCTATAACTCTGTCATTGTTGAAATTCGAACATATGCGTAGGATAATACTCATGTTATGTCATTTGTCGATTTCATTTGGAATTGCTCAATATGCTGATGAATGAATTGATTTTTTCAGTAGTGCTTCAATGAGATTTCGTGGCTAAATTTGATGTCATCAGGTTGGAAAAGAAAAAAATCACAATTTTTCAAGTGGCTGTAGTGATCTCATATCTCGGGTTTTGTCCTGTCTAAATGTCGATGAGGGTGGTAACGATTTCGGAAGATGAATGCGGCCCAACATCCACATTGAAGATGTGACGTGGGTTTATGAGTACCTCATACAGTCTAGATATCAGACGAATGAATGGCAATAAACTAAGACTGTCGTTTCCAACCAAAGAAATTACGTTGTACCATCGAGACAAGTATTTTTTTGAACGTGAGTTCTATGCCGACGAGTCGAAACCAAAAACGTTACATTTTATAAAAGTTGTTTCCTCATTTCTGAGAATTAATCGAGTGTCCGTTTAGATAAATTATAAATTTGTCATTGTTACATAGATGTTGTCTTCTAGTGACACTAGTATATACTTTTTAGCTGAGTTTAATGACACAGAATATCGCTCTGAATTCATATTCAGTACAGTTTATCTGTCTCCCCAACTAATCGCTAACAAGCTAAACGTTAACAGAGCAACATACCAGCAGTCTTGGTAGCCGACATTAACCGGGAGATGTTTTGGCGTCCGGAATTGATATTCAAATCTTACGAACATGTACTCCGCTCTCTTGACAACTGAACTTCTGGGTCGTAACACAGCGCGCGCGGAAAACCGAATTTCGATGCAATGACGTAACCCTGTCCGTGTCTGGACCGCTTCTTTTACCGGCTGAGTGCACAAACATCGAAAGCGCAGCAACAGCAGCAACGTGAATATGTCGACTTGATTGTGCCAACAAACGGTGTGACATCGCGGGCGGCGCCAATAAAACCCCACAAGAAAAAAAAAACAAGATTAGACGAACGACGAAAAGCACTTCTCTTCAAGCGAGAAAATTTCATGTTTTTCCCTGCGGCCGTCGTTTCAGCCGTTCTTACGGAACGAGCGAAACGAACGGACCAAAGTAGTGTACGAGAACCTTGTGAAATCACGGAGCGGATGCGTGGGCTGTATGGGGTTCTGTTTTCCGGCACCGCTCCTCACCCAAACACACACACACGCGCAATCATTTTGCCGGTTTCTACTCCGAGTCCTTTGCACTTTGGTGGGTACAATGGCCAACCAATGCAAATCACGTGGTAGCAGCGATAGTCGTCTTCGGATGCGAAGCTCCTCTCCTTCCTTGCCACGGTGCTATCGTCATCATCATGACAGAAGGTTATTTGCGCGTTGGTCCTGGGTATGTGTTTTCCAAATGGTTTCGGTTGTGAGCACGACGCTGATTCACTAACAATTTCCCATCTCGGGAAAAAGGGCGGTTTCGGCAAACTTGAAATTAACACTGCTGCTGCTGCTAATGACGTTTGGCATGCTTCGAGGTTTTCCCATTGTCTCGAGAATAAATTGAGATGGCCTTCGTGTTATCAATACCACGGGAACATTATCAACGACGAAAGTTGAACAATAAAATATTAAGAAGAAGTATAGTTATGTAAGTATAGGTAAGTATAGCGTAGAATAATTATGACACAAATGTGCTTTCAAGTGAGGCCATCGAAAAACCATACAATCATATTTACGAATGTATTTCATGTATCAAAATGATTCTTTCGTCTGTCTGGAAATAACAGAAGAAATTGATATTGAAGAAAACTAGAACCTCAGAGATAAACAAATAAATTAAATAAAAAAATAAATTAAACACTCATGCATGGTTATGTGAACTGAAGAATGGACTGCTCGAATCTTGACGAATCACTTCCCGTCCACTTCTGGACAATATTGAGGCTTTTTTCCGCCAACAACTATTCGAAATTCGAAAACGTGATTTACATTGACTTTTCTCATCATAAAATCTGAGTCAGTTCCAGTTAAACGGGAACGGCAAAAACATAAAAGCGGTCAACGTTTGAAAGATCGAATTTGCACCAGTTGCTGAAGGTCTTCCAGTGCTTCATCATTTTTGCGGCCATCTGTGAACCTCTTATTGCACGTGGAAATCATTACACGTGACATGGCTGCTTATAACAAAAGTTACTGTAGTCTTTATGTTCTGTTTTGTACAGAACGTAATTGCTCGACATTCATTCAAATGGTCTTTGAATGTTCAACTTTCCGAACATTCAAAGGTCACTGACATGCAGCACTCACGTAACTAGATATACAGTCAGTTCATGCCAAACCGATATGTGATTCTCAGATTTCGGTGAAAAGTAGTAATTTTGTTTCTTATCGCAAAATATTAGACCCGTATTTTCTATTTTATTTCGTTATTTTGGAGATTTTATCCCGTGTGATCTGACATTGATTGTTAATATCTTGGACACACTTAGCATCTATTAAAATAATGAGACTTTTAAACGTACATCTCGAATTGGATGTACCTTTCCATGCACAATTTTTAAACGGTAATCTCGTCTTCGACTCGAATCCTGAATTTAGTTTTTTCCAACGTATCATTTTTCATGTTCATATATATTTTTAGTTATGAACGAATTTCATGCCAACTCGACTAGTCATCAAGGTTGCCATCTCTGTATCTGTATCAAATTTATAAGTTCAATAGAAGAATAATCTTAGCTTTAGTATCATTGAACAGTATTGTGCATTCGAGGATTTTTTTATCCCATCTGTTTATTTTATTAGGCTTATTTAGCAATTCAGCTATAACAGGGCCGAATTTATTCGTGTACATTTTTTTATCTCACGATAATTTGTTATATATTACACAGTAGCCATTTAGGCGTAAGAGTAATCCTATCGTATCGATACACATTTCGCAATTTTCGACGCAAGAATATTCCTATTGTTCGAAAGTTCACCAGTTGGACCATACACAGCGGGACTGTTGATATGAGGCTTCCATTGTTGTGATGTGTTCGGGAATGTTGATGATATCCATGTAAAGCCAGAACTCTGATGAAAATACAATGTTTCATTGAGGTTCAAAGGAAGTTTACATTACACAGCTACCATGGCATGGTTGTTTACATTGCGCTATGTAAGTAGCTTTGTCAAGTAAGTTTCTTGTTTTTTTTCTAAATCAAATAATCGGCCGGTTTGTCGGCTAACCACGAATCGATCCAATTTTTGACTTCATCAAAATTGGAGAGGTGCTGGTCAACCAGGCCATGCTGCATCGATCGAAAAAGGTAGTAATCGAACAGAGCAATGTCTAGAGAATACGGCGGGTGGGATAGGACATCCCATTTCAGCATTTCCAAGTATGTTTTGACCGGTTTCGCGACATGCAGCCGAGCATTGTCGTGCTGCAAAATAACTTTATCGTGTCTTTGCTCGTATTATTACCGTTTTTCCTTCAGTGCAAGGTTCAAACGATTCAATTGTCGTCGGTAGAGGTCCCCCGTAATGGTTTTATTCGGTTTTAGCAGCTCATAGTACACCACACCCAGCTGGTCTCACCAAAAAGACTCACCTGGCCGTGAATATTCCGCGCGGCCGTCGATGTTGATGCATGGCCGGGGTATGCATACGTTGTTCGACGTTTAGGTTTGACGTGATGGACCCACTTTTCATCGCCAGTAACGATTCGATGCAAAAAAAAAACCCTTTCTTTTATGCCGTTGGAGCAGTTGTTCGCACGTGAAAAACGGCGTTCGACGTCTCGTGGCTTCAATTCATACGGCACCCAATGTCCTGTCTTTCGGATCATTCCAATTTGCTTTTAAACGATCGGATATCGTTTGCGAAGCTACTCCAAGTGTATCTGCAAGTTCTTGTTGCGTTTGTGACGGATCTTGATCGAGTAAAGCCTCCAATTCTACATCTTCAAACTTTTTTGGCGGTCCGGAACGTTCTTCGTCTTCCAAGTCAAAATAACAACTTTTAAACCGTGCAATCCACGTCTGACATGTTCACTCAGTTGAAGGATGGTCACCATAAACTTCCACCAGAATACGATGGCTTTTCGCAGCTTTTTTCTTCATATTAAAGTAATGAAGTAACACTCCCCGCAAAAACACTCTCGTTGGTACGAAATTCGACACATTCGAAGTGGCAAAAAACTATTTTGTTTACGCTTCAACTTTTTGACATATACTGAAAAAGACGCACAATGACAGTAGCTTTCCAACGAATGTCTGGAAATTTGATTCACTGGAATAATAATCGAGTTACGCCATCTGTTGTAAAACCGAAGAAACTTACCGGTACACCTAATATAACAAGGTAAGGTAACAATCCAAAATAAAAAAAAAACTCTCAACACTCATTAAGTTGCTTTGAAGCTATATGTATGAGATACGGACAAATTCTGATAGAATTTCCTCGTTCTAAATAAATTAAACGGGTATGTTTTTATTGAGATTTGTATATTTTCTGCTGCTCAAAATCCCCATAATTTTTCGGTTATAACTGAACACTCTAGGTTACTTTTAACGATGGATTCTAGTAAGAGACATCTTGAGTATCATCAGCAGCCATCATCAGTATTTTTAATATTTTTGAGTTAATCTTAGTTACTCACTTTGAGCGCTTTGGGCTGAAAGATAACTATATAGGTACGTGAAGACCGGAATGCCCGAATCGATTGGGCCAAAAATTCATACCCCGCATGAAATGTCTAAGCAAAAGGCACTCGAAAAAGGATAGTTTCCGTGACACGACCGGTATCTGGTTTTTAGATTGTACTTGCTATACGTTGAAACGTTAAAAAGTAATCCCGTGGCCGAGCGGTTAGCGTCACACCTAACATACCGTGAGCTCGGGTCGATTCCCGTTCTGGTCGAGGGAATTTTTCGTTAAAGAAATTTCCTCCGACTTGCACTGTATTCACGCGTATTCTAGAGCTTGCCACTCTGAATGCGTGTTATTTGGCATAGAAATCTCAACGATAAATAGTGTTCAATTATAATACTAGCCAATGACAGACTTTTCAAATGCTATATGAATGAAATTGATGAGATGAGAAAAAATATTATTATCAAGTCATTACTAATATTGGGACGCTATTTTTAAAAGTCTGTAAATTCTGTATGAAATCCAAAAAACCTGTTATCTGATTCTTGGTTTCAAATAGTTTGAAAAATCTCTATAAATACAGATTATTCTATAGACATGGTAACTCTGCTAATCGTTGGCAGGACCATCTTAGATTGCAGTGAAATTTTGTAGATATTAAAACATTGGTCATTTAAGAAACTTTGCATGTATGAAATCTACAAAAAAAATTATACGACTTCATGAAAATGGTTAAAGTTTTCTTTCTCAAATTTTTACAAACATTCCTCAACCAAAAATCATAAGTCATACAACATTTTGTTGTGAGAGATACTACTCAAATTTTCATTAAAATATTTCCAAAACAATTAAAAAAATAGACTGATTTTTTTTCAAACATGATTTCGCAAATATTTGAACAGACCGCAAAGCAATTCCCTAATCCAAGGGAAATAGAATCCAATCCTTCCATTTAATTTTGCAACTTTCCAATTTAGATGCAACTTCAAGCAAATGATTACAAAACCGACCTTAGTCCTACGTTAACCTTGCGGATATATCACAAATATAACACATCCATAGATTTTCTATTATAGAGTCTTGAAAGTACGAAGCTCATTCGCCTCTAGCCTAGAAAAATGCTAATCAATCAATGAATAGTCCTTGGTTGAACCCACCATCGTTCGATTGACAAGCCGACGTGCAACCATTCAGGCTACGAAGAAAGATAATCAGAATTATTTTTTTCCAAAATGGCCTTTTTCAATGCTAGAAGGGAAGGAACTGCTAAATTTAAAACCCCTAAATTTTGCAGTTCCTTCCCTTCTAGCATTGAAAGAAGGCAATTTTGGAAAAAAATTATTCTGACTCTATAATACAAAAAACGAGAAGGTACAATCTGTATACCTACTACGAATCAGGCACGCATAAAATGATCGCCCGAAGTCCAAATATAGTGTCTACGGACTAAGTGGAGAGAGGAAATATTGCAGTTTAAGCTCCTTCTGGTTTGAACTCTTTGGGTATGAATAAGCCATTAGCGATCTCAAATGCTCACTACCGCTTCAGCAAACACGCAGCGGTTTTGCTCGATACCAAGCACAAGAGAAAAATCTCTTCCGAGGGTCGATGGTGTTGTAAATGAAAATTTTGCATTTTTGTTCAGTGGAAGAACCGCGTCGATTTTCATGTCGTCTGGTGGAGCGCGCTTCTGTGTTTTTGTATCACACCCAAACACAATTCATTTTATTTTTTGTGTTATGACTTTTCAAAGTTAACCCATGGTCTAAAAAATCATTTTTCTCTGTTTTTCCAAAATATCATCGGAATCATGAACGAAGACAGAACACATATTAACTTTGAGAAGCCATAACTTAAAAAATGAAAAATAATGCATCTCGGATTTTTGGAAATATTATGTAAAAAATTATCAGCTTTGAAGAAAAAAATATAAAAAGATACAGCGCCTTTGGTCCCGACACCATGTTAACTATAAAAAGCAAATACAATCAATAAACACAAAAACAGTAATATTTTTCAAAAAAGACTAGCCCATTGACTTCAATTTGATATATTGACCACCTGAATCAAAGTAGTTCAAAAGTTATGAATTTGAAAAAAAAGTCAATTTTGGAGAAAAAGAATAAAAAATGGATGTTCCGGACCATCAGTTAACTTTGAAAAACCATGGCTAAAACAGAAAAAGAACACATCTCTGATTTTGAGATATTTTATGTAAAAAACATCAGCTTCCAAGACTAAATATAAAAAATATAGCGCTCTTGGTTCCGAAACCATGTAAACTATACAAAAAAAATGAATACAATCAATGATTACGAAGCAAAATCCTTTTTTTTTTTTCAAGTGTAGCATGTTTTCAAAGAAAACTCGGATTTTTGGTTCAATTTGATATGTCGACCATCTGAATCGGTCCAGTAGCTCAAAAGTTATGAATTTAAATAAAACATTTTTGAAAAAAATGATCTTTTGACCCTAAAATGGGAAAGTAGTAGAATAAAATAGCAAATACGGCTACCAACAGTACTGTGCAGAAAATGATGGGTGGTATCACACGAAAAGTTCGAAAAATTCATCCGAGCAGCTAACGACTAACTTTTCCTTAAAGTTCATTAAAAAATCTACAAAATGACATCGTTTCCTTTTTGTACGTTACTTATATGCTGAGAAATGTCCTACTTTATGCCACCAAATTATAAATGAAACAGACTTTATTTTAAACTTCTGCTCCCATGTCGTTGTCGAAGTTCATGTTTTCCATTCGATTTTTACGGCTGTTCATGTTTTTCTAGCTTTGTTTTCAAGCACCTGTTCAAGTTGTTTTGTTTTGCCTTTTTGTCATAATACATGAAGGACCGCTTCGGAACAAACTTGTACGCTACATTTGTTCGGATTCCACGAATGAGATCGTTTCCTTCGGTGTGGATGAGACGAAGGCGAGCCATTGGTAGGCCTTGCTAGATTCTTGGCAAACCAAGGATTTAACCATCAAGTGATCCATCCGTAACAGACGGAACGCGAAACACGAGAAAACTCGTGAGCGGTTCTTAATGTGTTAATTTGGCAGATTTCTACCTCCGTTTGATAAAGCGGCTCATTGCGATATAAAGCGCGCACTTTGTTCTTTGGGGCTGAACAGGGGGACCTTAGACCAGGCAGTCCCTTGCAACGGCCCTCGATGTATCCATATGTTAAGCACTTGCGCCTGATCATTGAGTAATACGGGCATGTGTCAACTGGTAGTGGCATGACCATCTCCCGCTAAAGATTTCAAATCGGTTTATGTCTATTTTTGCAAATTCGCAATATTCTAAGGTGTAACAACACAAAGCGAAAGCAAACTGACCCACCTTGCATTAAAGGGTGTGTCACATCAAATTGCATCACGGAAAAAACGCTGTAGAAATTCGCGCAGTAGACCGATCCTTTTGAAAATTTTAGACAGTAAAATAAAAACTATTAAACAACTTTTGGCATTTTCTTTTTATGCATACTTCGAGCCCAAGCCCGTATGCTCGCACCTTCCTCTTTACCCCGTCCATAAGGTTCTGTACAACGTCAGGTTGTAGTTTTTTTTGAACAGAAATCCATTTTCTCTTGAAGTCCGCCTCCGATTTGACAACTTTTGAGTTCTTCCGGATGGCCTGCTTCATAATTGCCCAATATTTCTCTATTGGGCGAAGCTCCGGTGCGTTGGGCGGGTTCATTTCCTTTGGCACGAAGGTGACCCCGTTGGCTTCGTACCACTCCAACACGTACTTTGAATAGTGGCACGAAGCGAGATCCGGCCGGAAGATGGTCGGGCACTCGTGCTGCTTCAATAGTGGTAGTAAGCGCTTCTGTAGGCACTCCTTAAGGTAAACCTGCCCGTTTACCGTGCCGGTCATCACGAAGGGGGCGCTCCGCTTTCCGCAAGAGCAGATCGCTTGCCACACCATGTACTTTTTGGCAAACTTGGATAGTTTCTGCTTGCGAATCTCCTCCGGAACGCTGAATTTGTCCTCTGCGGAGAAGAACAACAGGCCCGGCAGCTGACGAAAGTCCGCTTTGACGTAGGTTTCGTCGTCCATTACCAGGCAATGCGGTCAGCATTTCGGTGTACAGCTTCCGGACTCGCGTCTTCCCCACCATGTTTTGCCTTTCGTCACGGTTAGGAGCCTTCTGAACCTTGTATGTACGCAGGCCCTCCCGCTGCTTGGTCCGCTGGACGAGTGAACTTGACAAATTCAGCTTATTGGCGACATCCCGGACCGAACTTCTCGGATCACGTCTAAACTGCTTAACTACGCGCTTGTGATCTTTTTCACTGACGGAGCATCCATTTTTGCCGTTCTTCACCTTCCGGTCGATGGTCAGGTTCTCGAAGTATCGTTTTATTACTCTGCTGACCGTGGATTGGACGATTCCCGGCATCTTACCGATGTCCCGATGTGACAACTCCGGATTCTCGAAATGAGTGCACAGGATTAATTCACGACGCTCTTTTTCGTTCGACGAAATTTTTCCAAATTTACGAAAAATTGACAGTGAAGCATGGTCAACGTGATCTATACACTCTTATCTGATTATAAGCGAAAGCTGAAGATATAATTCCTAAAAATTAAATTTCTACAGCGTTTTTTCCGTGATGCAATTTGATGTGACACACCCTTTATATTAGGATTAGATTTGGGTTGAAAAATGCCTGAGATGCAATTCAAATTCAATCTGCCGCTTGAGCCTTAGTTCGAAATGATTCACAAAAACATCATCTCCTAAAACTACCCAAAACACAATGATGACCGATAGCCACACCTGTGTGCGCTAAAATTATCTTGCGCTAGACCTGCCCCTTCGTTTCAAAAATAAACCTGTTGTCAACATGTGGGTGAAGATACCAATAAAAAGATACCAATAACTTTTAATTACAACTGACATTTTTTGTAGCCGATGATAAGACAGTTTTATCATTTAAATTAGAAGCACACCATCCTACGAGAATATTCTGAAATGGTGGAGTGTTGGAATTGACCTATCTGGTCATGGGAACCATTTGAAATTTCAAGAAATTCACGAAAATGGACAAGTCCTAAGGCTAATATTTTTCGGAGGCGATAGAATGTCAATTTTATCATTTGAATTAGAAGCATACTATCCTCCGAGAATATTCTGAGATGGTGGAATGTTGGAATTGACCCATCTGGTCATGGGAACCATTTGAAATTTCAAGAAATTTACGATAATGGACAAGTCCTAAAGCTAATATTTTTTGGAGGCGATAGAATGTCGATTTTATCATTTGAATTAGAAGCATACCATCCTACGAGAATATTCTGAGATGGTGGAGTGTTGGAATTGACCCATCTGGTCATGGGAACCATTTTAAATTTCAAGAAATTTACGATAATGGACAAGTCCTAAGGCTAATATTTTTTGGAGGCGATAGAATGTCGATTTTATCATTTGAATTAGAAGCATACCATCCTACGAGAATATTCTGAGGTGGTGGAGTGTTGGAATTGACCCATCTGGTCATGGGAACCATTTGAAATTTCAAGAAATTTACGATAATGGACAAGTCCTAAGGCTAATATTTTTCGGAGGCGATAGAATGTCGATTTTATCATTTGAATTAGAAGCATACCATCCTCCGAGAATATTCTGAGATGGTGGAGTGTTGGAATTGACCCATCTGGTCATGGGAACCATTTTAAATTTCAAGAAATTTACGACAATGGACAAGTCCTAAGGCTAATATTTTTTGGAGGCGATAGAATGTCGATTTTATCATTTGAATTAGAAGCATACCATCCTACGAGAATATTCTGAGATGGTGGAGTGTTGGAATTGACCCATCTGGTCATGGGAACCATTTTAAATTTCAAGAAATTTACGATAATGGACAAGTCCTAAGGCTAATATTTTTCGGAGGCGATAGAATGTCAATTTTATCATTTGAATTAGAAGCATACTATCCTCTGAGAATATTCTGAGATGGTGGAATGTTGGAATTGACCCATCTGGTCATGGGAACCATTTTAAATTTCAAGAAATTTACGATAATGGACAAGTCCTAAGGCTAATATTTTTTGGAAGCGATAGAATGTCGATTTTATCATTTGAATTAGAAGCATACCATCCTACGAGAATATTCTGAGATGGTGGAGTGTTGGAATTGACCCATCTGGTCATGGGAATAATTTGAAATTTCAAGAAATTCACGAAAATGGACAAGTCCTAAGGCTAATATTTTTTGGAGGCGATAGAATGTCGATTTTATCATTTGAATTAGAAGCATACCATCCTACGAGAATATTCTGAGATGGTGGAGTGTTGGAATTGACCCATCTGGTCATGGGAACCATTTGAAATTTCAAGAAATTTACGATAATGGACAAGTCCTAAGGCTAATATTTTTCGGAGGCGATAGAATGTCAATTTTATCATTTGAATTAGAAGCATACTATCCTCCGAGAATATTTTGAGATGGTGGAGTGTTGGAATTGACCCATCTGGTCATGGGAACCATTTGAAATTTCAAGAAATTTACGATAATGGACAAGTCCTAAGGCTAATATTTTTCGGAGGCGATAGAATGTCAATTTTATCATTTGAATTAGAAGCATACCATCCTATGAGAATATTTTGAGATGGTGGAGTGTTGGAATTGACTCATCTGGTCATGGGAACCATTTGAAATTTCAAGAAATTCACAAAAATGGACAAGTCCTAAGGCTGATATTTTTTGGAGGCGATGGAATGACATTTTTTTCATTTTAATTAGACACACGAGTCTTTCCATTAGTCATCAAACCGGCATCTACTGCTAAAATAATCGTTTTTGAATTTGAATGGCGGCTTCAAAAATTGATCGTTCATAACAAGAAAGTCAGCTTAAGTCGACCAATTAATTTGCTTCGATGGCTAATGAATCGCGGCTTAAATGTAAATCAGCTTACATCTCTGGACCAAATATTACATCGGTCAATGAAAAAATATTCAAAAAGAAAATAATTTTTTGGGTCGAATAAACTAAGTTTCTCTAAAATTTAGCCGATCAATATTATAGTCCAGTTCTAGATTTTCTTAGTCGAGCCGGATAGGCGCCGATTCCAAAACGTGATTAACCCATTCCAAAATATTGTTTCATGTTTTATTGTAAAATCTCATCATATTCTCACAAAAAAGTGCTTAAAAAATTAAGAATATTTGAGAAAATATATGAGGAAACGAATTTTTGATCGGTTGAGCAACCTACAACATGGGATAGTCTAGTATTTTCGGAAATGCTAGTCGATATTAATTTTCAGTTCGCGAAATCGATGCATCGAGAACACTTCTTAACCATGACTCGAGACTCCCGGCTTAAATTTACGAAAAAAAAGTTGAAATCGACTATTATCGAGTGATATTAATCATTCGACTTTGTTCCGATTTTCTGAATAAGAAACCTCCTCAGATCAGTCTCGTTCAGACGACTTGAAGCTGAAGTATTTTTATTATAAGTAAACGTATGCTTTCAAGTGATATAAATCTTACAATAGGGTTTTCTTTGCGACTCCTTGGTAGTCAGAGGTAATACCTAACCCACTGAGTAATGGAATTCAAGTTCTCCTCTCAGATTGAGCCTAGAGAAAAATATCTTGTTCTGCAAATTGTTATTAATTTAAATCTTATTTCGCCATACTTTTTCCCGTGAGTATTCACTTTAAATGAATAGAATACGTCCTACAATCAGTAGATCAATTAGGCGTAATTATATAAAAAAAAACTGTATTGATTTTTTCCTGGATCTAACCGCGTTGTCATCACTTCTGGTAATGATCGATTGTTCATTTTCATTCCTTTTTCTCCACTTCTGTCATACATATACATCTACTACTGAATCCACTGAACGCGAATTTAGCCTTCGTAACTTCCGTGAGCAACCACTTGCAACTTATTTAACACTAGATTTACCAGACCAGTCATTTTGACTGGTCGTGCAATTTCAATTTAAAATTCCTACGACATATTACATTTGCTTTCCGAAATGATGTTATGACTTTTGTAGCTATAAGTAGAAAAAACATTTTATAAACTTAATGTTACTTAATATTTATTACTAACAAATATATTTTTTTGTTATTGACATTTAAACCAGTACCAGTCAAACTGACTGGTGCATGTTTCTATGAAGAAATGTATGAGAGCGTTTTAATTTCAACATATTTTGACAGCAATTGTCAGCCCCTGAAAATGTTCTGCATATTTAGAAAATGCAACCAGCATACCTCTGGAATGTTCAGATGTGGAAAGTGAATTATACGACAGCGGCGATGATTTGTTAGATAGAAAAATTGATTCTCAAGGAAGTGATGATAACAGTGCTATTATCGAGAGTAGTGATGAGGAAATTCCTGATGATGACAATATAGATGAGCCAAGCGACAGTGGTTGCGTAAAAATTCCAATCAAGCGTACCAAATCAGCAAACTGAAATTGCTTTAGACGGAACTATTTGAACGAGAATTGAAGAAGGAGGTGTTGCTGGTAGATTACTAGTTCATAGTAATTTCAAAGATGTACACGGTCCAACAGCACATGCTGAAAGAAATATTATGAACGGGAATCTAAGTAGTGCGTTCCAATTACTGATTGATAACCATATTTTGGAACATATACGAATTTGTACAGAGTTAGAAGCCTCTCGAGTTTTGGAAAAAAGTGGACAATTACACAAGAAAAATTGAAGGCATCTCTTGCAATATTGTGCGCGCGTGGGGCGTACGAAGGAAATAGCTTCAAACAGGGGATGAACTTATATTACCGGGGATAAGCAACTTTTTCCATCGGAGGCCAGATGCAGATTTACTCAGTATTTTCCAAACAAACCCCATAAATTTAGCATAAAATTCTAATTGGCGTCTGATGTAGAGACGAAATATGTGATAAATGGCTTTCCTTATTTAGGAAAAAGCGAGACTCGAAATGCATCAATCCCCCTATGCAAATTTGTCGTAATGAAATTTCTTGAACCGTATACCATGAAGGAGCGTAAAACTGATATTTTTTACAAGTATTCCTTTGGCGTTAAAATTAAGATCTCAAAATACTTCGTTGCTTGGAACGATACGCGCTTCTATTGGCAACCAGACATATTTTGGCGTCGATGTCACTGATCGAATGGAAATCAGGTTCCAGAAGGTGACCACTTCAACTGTTTTTCAATAATTTAGTTTCAGCCGGAAGAAATAGCTGGATATTGAACAAAACATAACAGGAGAAAATATCTCACGAGAAGACTTTCTGTTTCAATTAGCAAAAGAACTTGCTTCAGAATATCAGACTTCAAGGCAAATACCACACGAAGCTGATATACCAACTACAAATGGCACTGTTTCTGTACGCAAATGGTGTCAAATAGAATATTTTAATAACAATAAGACTACAAATATTTGCAATAAATGCAAAAAAAGTCTATGTAGAAAGTGTATACACTGCAAAATCTATTGTGAGCAACAAACTGTAAACAATTAAGTGTTTTGTTATTTGACAATGTCTATTAGTCCATTTATCTATCACAATTAATATTGTTCAACTTATTTTCGCCATTTGATAAGTAATAGTACAGACTGGAACCACAATATTCATTTTTTCTTATACACCAGTCATTTTGACTGGTGCTGGTAGAAATAGGTATATATAAATAGCTGGTAAATCTAGTGTTAACACGGGGTCGTTTCCATACTAGGCGGTACAGGATAGTCCCGATCTTCTGAACAGACTTGAATGAACTAAAAACATCCGTAGCCGATCGAGTCAACTAGAAAAATAAGCTAGCGGCGGTCGCCGTTGGCCCCATTTTTCTTGTTGAAAAAAACCGGCGTCGACATTTTCAAATATGGCGTCGACCGCCGAAATTTTTGACGACAGAAGTGTCTGTCTCCTGGTCTGCTATACATTTTCTGTAGGCGTTAAGATCAACACTGAAAAATATTTCGACATAAAAAAGCGCAAAATAAAAAAAATACTAAGTCAGCGCTATTATCTTAAGTCACCAAAGTGAAGTTGTGTACTCTAGCTTCTTCTTCTTCTTGGATGGCACTACCGTTCCAGTGAAACTTTTGCCTTCTCAACGCAGCATTACTTGCGTCATTTTTATTAGTAGTGCTTGGTTGAGATTTCTATGCCGAATAACACGCCTTGAATGTACTCTGGAGGGGCAAGCTCTAGAATACGCGTGACCACAGTGCAAGCCGGAAGAATTTTCTTTCACGAAAAATCCCCCGACCAGAACGGGAATCGAACCCGAACCCCCGGCATGATAGTGTGGGACGCTAACCACTCGGCCACGGGAGCACGTACTCTAGCGCCGAATCGTAATGAAAATATTCGGTGGCGGAGTTGCGCCGTGGCGAATTTTCGTTCGGCAATGAAACGATTGCGATGAGTTGTGATGATATTGAAAGTGGAATACAGCTGGAATCCGACGAATGCATGGAAATTGAGGTAGGTTCAGTTTGTATTAATCTATGACTTCAGTAAAAATTTTATTACGACAAAATTAATTCATAATAAAAATTGCGCTTTTTTCTGTGTGGCATTCATACCCCTGAGTTCACTTTTTAAAAACATGAGTAGAAACTATTGCTACATGTTCTTTAAATGTATTATTAAAAGAGCTTCTGAATGTTTCCACCAGAACCCAATGATAAATGGGTCTGAAAAGTTGAACGAATTGGTATGAAAATATGGAGAAATTTGCGTTAGTGATACTAAAGCCTATGATCATAACGCGAAATCCAACAGTCACATAATTTCCGTTGTTTCCTATTATAAGAAGAGATGTCGACCAGGAATATCATTTCATAATCAAAAGGGATGAAACACGGTACGTGGAATGGATTCAACGGATAAAAATTGAAAATCATCCGGCTAAGCAGTTTAAATTTCAGCATGTCGATATTCTACTAAGTAATTATCATCAATTTTCACGTATTATTTTTTTCAGAAACAAAACGTTTAACTAAACTATTAATTTGTATGGCTCGAACCTTGGCGATGGTAATTGAGGACAGGTTAAAAACTCTCAAGCCATTATTGTTCACCTGTTCAACACAAACGAGCAGCAATTCATTTAATCCTCGACGACCAAACGATTTTCTCCGGCAGCGAAATTGAAAATATCGACAGATCAAGAAATCATGTCTATATATTTTTTATCTGCTTCTATAGAAATTTCCCACCCTAATTAAAATAAACATTAGAGAAAATCAATTTGAGTATTTTATGCGTCTGAATAAACCACAAAAACGTAAACATCGATTAAATTTTCTTCTACGCTTCATCTGATTCGCTACTCAAAAGTGTCGTTTGACTGACCGATGAAAAAACACTTTCGTACGAAAACGAGGATAGGGCAATTCGTTCGAACGAACGATGTTCGAATGTTCGAACGGATAGATTTCTTTCGTACGAAACCAAGGATACGAATGAGGCATTCTTTCGAACGTTTTGTGTTCGTTCGAAAACAAGAATAAGGGTGTTTATTTTTTTGGTTCGTTAAGTTAGTGTATAGAATAATATTAGGTGATTAATAGCAGTAATAGACGATAATATCTACTGTTTGCGCCACGCGGAGCGAGCGCATACGTGTTGCGACATGACCTGTCATTCCATTGCATCACCGAGAGACGTGCGAAAGTGAGATGAAAGCAGTATCAACACAACAAACGAATATCACCCGAGCTATCCGAGCGAAGCCGACAGGACAAATACCCCACCAGAGCAGAACATGATCCATTCCACGACGATCCATTTCGTTTGGAACACTAATTTTCCGTACACCAGCCGAAACAATTTCTATCCTTTTCATTCAATCGCATCACCGAGAGACGTGCGAAAGTGAGATGAAAGCAGTATCAACACAACAAACTAATATCACCCGAGCTAACCGAGCGAAGCCGACAGGACAAACACCCCACCAATTTCAGGGAGTATAAAAGTAGCAGAGCAGCATATGATCCATCTTTATAAGTTTTTATTCACCACGTGTATTTAGAAACCATTAGAGAAAGTTATAGTGAAAATTTGGACTTTGAAAACTAGTGTCGTTTTTTCCTACAGTAAATTTAGTCAGACCCTTTCCAACCGGAGTACTATAAGGATTGAGAAATGTGTACTGTGAAGATGGCATCCTCTTATAAAATTAATTTAGAGATGTGTTTAGAAGCGGTTAACAGTTTAATTTCAACCAAGTGCCTAGAATATGATTTCAAGTTAAATTTTAAGAACATGCAAGTAATTTTGGAGCGTATGGGATTAGATAAAACGAACTATCCTAGTATGAAGGTAATCAAAAGCCTTCTAATGAAACATCGAAAATCCGTAAAACGGTTTGCTCCTGAGATTACTTTGCAGAATTGTTGGGATGCAGCGAATGATTTGATCGCTAGAGAAGAGTTGGATGAGCTATTCGAATTGAATTCTAAGAATCTGAAAGAAATTCTTGTAGAAATGGGATTAAACGAAAAATGCGCACCTAACTTAAAAAAAGTTAGGAATAACTTCGCTTGTAATCCAACATATAAGAAGTATCGTGCAGAACGAAAGGTGAGAACCCTTATAATTGTTATAAGCTTCCTGAAATTAATAAAACTATTTTGAAATTTTCAATGTGAAATCATTTCCGCAGAATATTGAACATTCAATTGCCGCTGAAAGTCATAACGTAAGTGTAAAATATCAAATTGCTTTGAAATAGTCACGCCATACAGTAACTTCAAATTTTTATAGATCGATAATTTCAAAGAATGTTCTTTTGAGAATGAAAGTGCCTGCTTGCCACAAGACTGCGTTGGAGTTCATGAAGTAAGATGACATTTCTATTTATTAATTCATGTATTAATAGTTGTTATTTAGCAGCTTTTATTAAATAAAACAGATCATATGTCCGAAACAAACTCATCTCCTTCACGTGTCGAAACAAGAACATTATCATTTGTATCATTTGACACAAACGATTTCGAGGAATTGGCCGACTCTCAAAGTACTACTTTTGACGGCGTTGATAATACGGGAAAAGATAACGAAGTAAGATGACATTTCCAATGAATTATTCATGTATTAATATGTATTATTCTTCAGCAACCTCCATTCGGATTTTTATTGAAAGGAACAGATTTATCGCGTGTCGAAATAAAATCATTATCCGTCGAGTTTCCTGCAAAAGTATGTAAGAAAGGAATGGAACTTAATGCTCCAGAAATTGAATGTCGCATTTTTGAAACATCAGTAAGTCAAATGCAAGAGAGATCAACGAACGACATGCAAGACTCGATTGTTTCATTTGATACCAATGATCTTGAAGGATCGACCAAATCACAAGATACTACTTATAGCAGTGATGTAGATGTAACTGAACTTGTGTTCAATACAACGGACTTTGAAAACCTACGAAAAGAGATAAAAGAAAAAGGCAACAGTAACAGGATCAAATACAATGTCAAGGTTGCGGAATGTGGGGCAACTGCCACAAAAAGACTTTATAGTGGTGCTTCAATTTACGAGTGTTCTTTTTACATCAACAAGAAGAACATTGAAATGTGTAAACATTATGATCAACATAATATAATGCAAAGCAAAACCAAGGTTGGCGATGCTAAATATAAGCAACAAAAGCATAGAAGGCCTTTTATAGTGGCCTTAGAAGATTTGTTAAAAATCAAATATGAAGAATTCAATATCTATTGTATAATCAATATAAATTCTCATAATTGCAACAAATCTGGCTGGCTATTTTATGGTGTCTGCGCTCACAAGACCTGCAGATCTTATCGTTTCAAAATTGTTTCTGTTACGGATGGTGATAACATATATAAAGTCGATGTCTATGTTAATGTCGCTATGACCCTGATACACGGGGAAAACCTGAAAGCGGCATATTGCAAAGGAGTAAAAAGAAACATAAATATGAAAAAACTGCAGCTCCAAAAACCACTTGAATTACGAACTAAGTTGATCAACGAAAAGAAAAAAAGGGAACCATTCGAGAAGGTAGACATTGTCAGCAAAAATGTATTGAAAAAAATTAGCAGTGAAGCTAAATCGAAGCTTAACAGGGATATTGATGATTTTCAAGATTTGATAAAAATGTCTGAGGATAACGGATCTTATATCAAAAATGTGTTTAGAAAGCCCTTTGGTGTAATTTGTTTTAATACAAAAATGTTCAAAGAGCTGAGAAAAAACAAGACTTACAGTCCTATTTTCTACATGGATGGTACTGGATCGGTTGTACGATATTCAAAAGCTGAGAAGCGTGTTCAAATATATGTTTTGGTCGCATACAATTACCGGTCAAATTTTAGTGTACCCGTAACAACCTTTGTGACTGAAAGCCAAAAAACAGTAGACTTCCACAATTGGTTGAATATATTTCGTGCTTCGTACGAGTCAGGCAGCTCTATGAATAAATTGAATAAAATAGCGAGAATTGTTAGTGTTGATTGGAGCTGGTCACTGATTGGTGGATTGATACGGGCTCTTAATAATCAACACCATACACTACCAGAGTATATCCGAGATTGTTATAAAGTTTGCATAAGAGAACTCAATCTCAATTTCACTATCATTCATTTATGCTACAGTCATTTCATGAATGTAGTTTCTAAGGACTTGAAATCTGCTCCAATCAACATAAAACATAAGTTCATGGACTGTATGCGATTGGCTGTACGTGCTACAAACTTAGTGGACTTAATCGATCTGTTTATCATTATGACATGCATTTTTGGATCTGCAAATGAGAACCGAATGCTTGAGACATCACTAAAAGAACTAGATGCAAAAATTAATGATAGAACAAGCTTCGATTCAGAAAGCGCTGGTAAATTTGATTATACTGGCATCGGTGAACCAGAAATTCTAAAAAAAGATGAGGACAAAATCTTCTTGGGATCGCCTTTTTATGCGTTGTTAAAAGAAACATTTGAAACAACATTAAAACAAATAGATGATCTCAGCCAAGGATCACAGAACCCACTGTATTTCAAAGGATTCTTGGAAGATGTCGCCTTGAAAAAATACATGCCTGTGGTTTGTTTGTGGTCAAATATAATAGTATCTCAAATTGACTCGAATCCGGATACTATTTCAAACGCAAGGGTTGAAAGCTTCTTCCGAACATTGAAACACAATGTTATGAAAGGTCAGCTCTACGAAAGAATAACACATTTTCTTCGAAAAATACAATCGTATATTGAATCTCTGTTCCACTTTTCCGACTTTGACATTGAAGATATATACGCTACTGATAAAGGAATAAGTAATGCTAAAAAACGTCAAGATGATAGAATCGCAGAATATGACAGATTTGTCGGAAACGTAGAAGACATAGAGGACGAATGGCATAGTCCATACTTTCAAAAAGATGCTTCAACCCACTTGTTCAAGAAGAAAAAGAAGCAGGAAACTAACAGCTTAAACACACAACTTGAACAATCAACACAGAAGCACCCAGATTCAAAGGAAAACAGTGATAACAACAGAAAAAGATCATTAGAAGAAGATTTAGAAACTACCTGTAATCTGTCCTCTATTCATCAATTCATTGACAAAGGATTTGAATTTCCAGTTACCACCAAATGGTATTTCGGTGAGTTTCCTTCAGAATATGAGAGCATAGGAGTAAGTAGTATGATTGTAAGCTCAGAAATGCTTCAAACGCTCGATGCACATACATATATGGATGGAGAAACCTTAGATGCGATAATTGCAGTGGCCATAAAAGAATGTGAGGTCGAAAGCGTAAAATTGGTATCAACTTACATGTCGAGAAACTTGTTTGATACAACTCAACTAAAAGAAGTATTGGATAGGAAACGAGATTATGTTTTACCAGTTCTAACCAATACATCGGGAGTATGGGTGGTTCCTTTGAATGTTAGAGCTGGGCAAGCACCCACCAAGCAAGTTGGAAGAGGGAACCATTGGGTTCTCTTCATTGCTGATTTTATGAATAGAGAAACTTTTTATTTAGATCCTCTCGAAACAGCATCCCCATATTTGAAGGACGTACAAGAAGAATTTTTGAAGGCAGTAAGCTCTATTCGGAGACTTAAAAATCAACCATTTGATTCAACCAATTGGCAAAGCGGCTCGAAAAATATTGCGCACGACAAGCAAAACGACGACTACAACTGTGGTGTATATGTAGCTAAATATGCACAAAACTTTCTTTTGAAGAAACCGTTGACCGGGCTAGGAAACATGGATTCTGAGAGGAAACAAATCAAAATAAAACTCCTAAATACAGCAGTAATAAAAATTTGTTTATACTGCAGCAGCTTGAAATCACTAATTTTGTCATGTCAATCATGTGGACGGAGGTGTTGCAGTAGATGCGCCCCAAATATGGTGCTAAAAATTCCATCTACAAAACAATGTGAAATATGTTCGAAAATTAAAATGATATAATTTTTAAGTCTCATCAATAAATTTTTATATTACCTTTTAACTTGAAGTATTTTTATTTGTCCAGTTTGAGTCCTTTCAGAAACGAGATAGAATCCTGTCGTCTAAGTCAAAAATGAAAAAATTGTCATTCCATCGGCTACAAAAAATAGTTGCCATAAACCTCAACCATTCGCGTGGATTTTTTTTTAAATTTTAAATGGTTCCTATGATCAGATAGGTCAAGTCCAACACTCCACCATCTCAAAATATTTTCGGAGGATAGTATGCTTCTAATTCAAATGATAAAATTGACATTCTATCGCCTCCAAAAAATATTAGCCTTAGGACTTGTCCATTATCGTAAATTTCTTGAAATTTCAAATGGTTCCCATGACCAGATGGGTCAATTCCAACACTCCACCATCTCAGAATATTCTCGTAGGATGGTATGCTTCTAATTCAAATATAAAATCGACATTCTATCGCCTCCAAAAAATATTAGCCTTAGGACTTGTCCATTATCGTAAATTTCTTGAAATTTCAAATGGTTCCCATGACCAGATGGGTCAATTCCAACACTCCACCATCTCAAAATATTCTCGGAGGATAGTATGCTTCTAATTCAAATGATAAAATTGACATTCTATCGCCTCCGAAAAATATTAGCCTTAGGACTTGTCCATTATCGTAAATTTCTTGAAATTTAAAATGGTTCCCATGACCAGATGGGTCAATTCCAACACTCCACCATCTCAGAATATTCTCGTAGGATGGTATGCTTCTAATTCAAATGATAAAATCGACATTCTATCGCCTCCAAAAAATATTAGCCTTAGGACTTGTCCATTATCGTAAATTTCTTGAAATTTAAAATGGTTCCCATGACCAGATGGGTCAATTCCAACACTCCATCATCTCAGAATATTCTCGGAGGATGGTATGCTTCTAATTCAAATGATAAAATCGACATTCTATCGCCTCCAAAAAATATTAGCTTTAGGACTTGTCCATTATCGTAAATTTCTTGAAATTTCAAATGGTTCCCATGACCAGATGGGTCAATTCCAACATTCCACCATCTCAGAATATTCTCGGAGGATGGTATGCTTCTAATTCAAATGATAAAATTGACATTCTATCGCCTCCGAAAAATATTAGCCTTAGGACTTGTCCATTATCGTAAATTTCTTGAAATTTAAAATGGTTCCCATGACCAGATGGGTCAATTCCAACATTCCACCATCTCAGAATATTCTCGGAGGATGGTATGCTTCTAATTCAAATGATAAAATTGACATTCTATCGCCTCCGAAAAATATTAGCCTTAGGACTTGTCCATTATCGTAAATTTCTTGAAATTTAAAATGGTTCCCATGACCAGATGGGTCAATTCCAACATTCCACCATCTCAGAATATTCTCGGAGGATAGTATGCTTCTAATTCAAATGATAAAATTGACATTCTATCGCCTCCGAAAAATATTAGCCTTAGGACTTGTCCATTTTCGTGAATTTCTTGAAATTTCAAATGGTTCCCATGACCAGATAGGTCAATTCCAACACTCCACCATCTCAGAATATTCTCGTAGGATGGTGTGCTTCTAATTTAAATGATAAAACTGTCTTATCATCGGCTACAAAAAATGTCAGTTGTAATTAAAAGTTATTGGTATCTGTTATAAAACTGTCTTATCATCGGCTACAAAAAATGTCAGTTGTAATTAAAAGTTATTGGTATCTTTTTATTGGTATCTTCACCCACATGTTGTCAACAGCAAACATACGCCAAAAGAAACAACAACATTCTTGCGATATCCCAAAACTGCTCTCGCACAGCTTTCCATATCGCCACAACGATGTGTCCAAATTCATCGGCTATTTTATCCTTCGCGTCTGCTCGCTCATCACCAATTCAATCGGCTCGTTCAAGAATTGGAAATGGCTCGAATCTTTTTTCAAAAGGTAAAAAAAAAGTGAGCACCGTTTCGAAAGCATGAAGAACTCACGAACGCAACCATAAAATACATGTTTCGCGGCTACTTTGTTTTCTGAACCGAGAGCCCGAGTAGATCCAACAACGCTAAGGTTCTGTATGTCCAGAAAATGACGGTGATGGCAGTTTAAGTTCTAGTTCCGAAGGTAGATTTTCCGTTGGACAAAATACCTCGCTTGTGCCGATCATATTGGGAGTGTGTCTTGGCGATGATCGAAATCAGTCGTGCTTTTTTTAGAAAGTTACTTCTCTCTGCTGCTGTGAATAACAATAAGGTTCGTTAAACAGCCAATGTGAAATTAATTTTGAGGGCACATTTTCAACGGAATGAGCCCCTTCGCTCGGGTATATTGATTATTCGTGCTGATATCATGACAAGGCGCACGTACATCTCTCGTCACATTTTGTAATAAATTTTAATATAGCCGCAGCAGCGGTATAGCTGGTAGCCATTGGAGATTTTGTTTTCCAATGCAAACGAACTCTCTCTAGTGCGCGGCGCGCGCGTTTGCGTCTGTAGATTACAATCGGTGCGAGGTAGCGGCGTTACTTTGCTGAGGTGATACAGTGACGGACGCAACATCTGCAACCGATCTTATATTGTAAACTATTCGTCAGACAACATTGATTTTTTTTATTTCATTCGTTTATTTTAGGCTCATTAGCATTTTAGCTGTAACAGAGCCGAATTTTAATCGTGTACATGACACATGTTTATCATATCTAAAATTAGTACATTACACAGTTGCCATTTTTCGGCGTAAGAGTATTCCCTTCATTACCATTGCATATGGTACATTTACACAGTAGCCATTTAGGCGTAAGTGTATTCCTTTTGTTCTTCCATTATCCAAGTAAGATAATAATTATTAATGATCATTGTTGAATTATTGATAGAACAGCAGCCCGATGTGTCTTGCAGAGCAGAGCAGTTGTATGGATGAATCGATCTTATTTCGACCGTAGATCGATCTCCATCGCTGATGATTGTTGCGTGGACGTAGTTATTCTGTAACAACACAAAGATGGTCAATGAGGGCCCTGAGTTCTGAACTCACGATCGATCGCTTACTAAGCGAACGCGCAACCAATGTGGCTACGAAGACCCCCAAAGATTGATTATTGTACTAAGTCAAATTTGAGAAGAATGTATAAAGTGGTCAAATAGCTCATAAAATTATCTACAAGTTCATTTCCTTTCTGGACAATATAGAATAGCGTTCACTGTATTATATTAGGCTTTCCTTTGCACAACAATTGCACCGGCCGAGAGTATACAAGACTATAACTGGACAATTAGGCGGATGAGGTAGAATCTACGAATTCACTCTTTCTAGACAATGATTAACAGATTCATGAACATGGCGATGTCATGCTGTAAAATTATCTTGTCGTGTGTGTTCTTTCACTCCATTCATTTTTTTTGTCTTTCCAAACGTATCAGCTGATACGATGAATGAGTATACGAAGCATCGCAGTAAAATATGCGTTTGCCGTTTATTTTCTGCTGCTTTTGGATCGGTCACGCTCAATGCATATTAGCAATAGTAGTTTCAAATTGACTATTTGTTGCTGAGCGAATCGTTCATGTCGAGGTGTGAAACGTGGTATCTAAGATACAACCGCATTGTTGGTGTAGAAATAACATATTATTTAGGAATGAAACGAAATTAGCTCGGAAATAGTCTCTCGGACAATTTTTACTGCACACTACATACTCCTATACTGCTATCAAGAAGCATAAACCAAACCTCTCATCGTAATCCGATAAAAGGGCAGACCATAACAGAGATCGATGAACCCTGTGACTTGGAAATTAGAATAATTCGAACTTATTATAACCCACCCCTTTTTTGCACTTGACTAAATCTCAAATGACATAATAAATTGTCGAAATCCCATGTTTTTCGACTCCTAGGTCGGGTCCCCCTGAAGTTGATTTCTTTTCTGCTTTACTTGCTTTTGCTTCTGCGTGCAGTGGAAAATGTTCTGAGAATGCATTCTGAAGCAAATGCCTTTGCGCCAAATCACTGACGTTTTGCCGCAGCAAAAGCGAAATTTATTGCGCTTCTTCTTAGTCTTTTTTTTTCGAATATCACGTCAATTGGGATAAGAAATTTGAGTCTTGTGTTGTTGACTGTTCGCTGGCAAGAGTGATATTGGAATAGAGATTGCAAATTACATCTTTTGCATCTTTCATTGAGGGTGGTACATCAAGAAGCTTGTCGCGTATTTGATATGCTATGATTTCCCAATCGCTAGATAGTTGAAATTTACAATGAATGGAAGCGTTGCCAACTTCCCAAACGCTTGTTCTGTGCCTTTGCTTAATAAACCCAAGCCACTCAAAACAGCGACAAGGCTCAATTTTCAAATCCCAACTGGCATGATCGATAACTCGAAAAGTTTCATCAATCATGCTGAATTTTTGTACACATCGTTTCAATTATATTGTTTTCTATGTATTTTTATTCTTTTCGAAAACATTCGATTAAAACAATTGAAAGATGACAAAATTCAAAAGTTTGATCAACTAAAATATTCTTTTTTCATTTATTTTATGTGGTTCATCTACACAACATAACACCACCATCCATTCTAAACCTTTTTTTTCATTTACAACCAATACAACAGGAGCAAAAAATTACGCCAACCGACTTTTTTTTTTCATTTTGGAATGAAAAACTGTAATAGTTAACACTTAAAATATATATGCAAAGTTTCAAAAGTTGTACAGAGTTCTGTCAAGAAATCGATCACATTGTTCGGTTATATGATATTTTTTTTCATCCGATTCGCTTATTTGTACCCTTTATCTGCAAACTAATTATTTTCAAACTGGTGGAGCTTAAAGTGCTATATTTCCTCTCTTCTCGATGCCGGTAGAACGAGCGCTGCATTTGCATTTCGAGCGAGGGATTTACGCGCGACTGATTCGCTGTGGTGTACAAAAATTGTGCCTCACCGCAATACTAGTTATTCGTTAACACGTAGGGCCCGAATTGTTCTCAGCCCACATCAAGAGCATTTGCACAATATCAATGTCGGCCCCGCTCCCAAAGATATTTATTTTATAAGAAATTTGACTAGAAGGTAATCACATATTTTTCGATTTTCCAGGAGGGTTATTCACGTAGAGCAGTATATACAATGCAGTAAAAACATAATGCTTCATTGGGGTGTAATGGAAGTTTACACAGTTGCCTTTATTATTATATATTAGGCTGTCAAAAAAGTCCTGCGGTATTTTTTTTGAATTTTCATTTGTTCATAAAATTAGTTACAATCATCTGTTTTAAGTCAAATATGCGCCGTTTTGTTCGATGACTTGTTCCCAACGAGATGCCAACTTCATAATACCCCTGTTATAGAAGCTCGCTTCCTTATTGGCAAAAAACTCGGATAGCCAATTTTCACAGGCCTCTTTTGTGGCTAACTTCTGACTACCTAGCTCGTTCGCCATGGACAAAAACAGGTGGTAGTCACTTGGTGCAAGGTCCGGACTATACGGCGGATGCAAAAGAACCTCCCATCCGAGCTCCCGGAGCTTCTGGCGCGTCACCAAAGAAGTGTGTGGCCTGGCGTTGTCCTGATGGAAGACAATGCGGCCTCTGTTTATCAAAGATGGCCTCTTCTTCATGAGTGCTACCTTCAAGCGGTCCAGTTGTTGGCAGTACAGGTCCGAATTGAGCGTTTGGCCATAGGGAAGCAGCTCATAATAGATTATTCCTTGACAATCCCACCAAACACACAGAAGAACCTTCCTGGCCGTTAATGAGGGCTTGGCCACCGTCTGAGCCGCTTCAGCGGGCTTCGACCACGACCGTTTGCGCTTCACGTTGTCGTAAGTGACCCACTTTTCATCGCCAGTTACCATCCGCTTCAGAAACGGGTCGATTTTGTTGCGATTCACATGCGTCGATACGGTCAAAGATGTTTTTTTGCGTCAACGTGTGTGGCATCCATACATCGAGCTTCTTTGTGAATCCAAGCTTCTTCAAATGGTTAATAACGGTTTGATGACTTATCCCCAGCTCTTGGCCGATGCTACGGCTGCTACTATGCCGGTCTTTCTCGGCTCATTCAGCGATTTTGTCGCAATTTTCGACGACAGGCCTTCCGGAGCGTGGCGCATCTTCGACGAACTCTACACCAGAACGAAAACGTTGAAACCATCGTTGTGCGGTGGAAATGGAAACTGTATCGGGTCCATAAACTGCACAAATTTTATTGGCAGCTTGAGATGCATTTTTGCTTTTGTCATAGTAGTACTGTAAAATATGTCGGATTTTCTCTTTATTTTGCTCCATATTTGCGACACTATAACTCACGAACGACTTAACCAAATAAAACACTATCAAGGACTATATTAAATAAAAATACCGCAAAAATACCTTTCCAACAAGCTATAGTATGACTCGATACAATGAATACAACTAGAACTACGCGCTAACAACGACACCTCGCGGAAATACCGCAGGACTTTTTTGACAGCCTAATATTTCTGGTACGCACAAGAACGTAATGGTTGTGATGAATGAAAAAACTGGAAAACTGTGTTAATTTTCGATATCTATTTTTTTCAATTGTTACTCTTCAAATGTACGCGAAAACGCAATTCTACGTCAAAACGTGTTGATGGTTAAGATATTCCAAATTCTTAAATCATGAACTTTCGAAGCATGAATTCTCACGGCAGTAATTTAAAAAATCACTTTCCTGTGATTTAGTAAGAAAAAGATACACAGTATTATTTACTTATTGTAACGCTAACCGATGACACAGATTTTTATATCTTTCCGCCTCAAATCGAACATGAGGAAGCAAGACTTCACGCTACACAAGAATGTCAAAAAAAGAAATGATTTTCAAATGCAAGTTAAATCAAATAGGAGAGGAACGGAAAAATATTATTGACATGAATTTATAACGTTATTTTAATAAATCTGTAAACTGTAAAACTACAAATTCTTGGTTTCAAATAGTCCGAAAAATCTGCAGAAATACAGATTATTCTGTAGATATGGTAACCCTGGTTTGGTGATTGGTTAAAGTACGAAACAGTGGCGATTTATTTCTCAACATAGTCTCCTTTTAGCTCGATACACTTGAACCAGCTATGCTCCATATGGTGGATGGAGCAGCAGTTCGTAGTGCAATTTGACCAATTTGCCCGTGGCGACGGCGGAAAACCTTTTTTTCCATTTTTCCAAAATCCCCGGACATGCCCGTCTCCACACACGGTCAAAACAAAACTACGAGTCTGATTCGGCTGAAATTTCGACAGTAGCCGTTTACGTGAATGTACTACACGATACGTAATCTCTCTTGCGATACTGACACAATCGGGCGATGAGGCTAAGTACTTATCGGATCGCTGTCGTATATTTGAAAATGTATTTTTTTATTTTATTAGATGTCAGTACAGTGATTATTCTGCTATTGGCAATTGGGTACATGATGCTCTCTCGAAAACAGTTTCTTACTAGTGAACGTTTATCTCAGAATTTGGCTGATTTTTTTTTTCAGCACGTATAATATATCTAAATAAATTCTAAATTAATAAAAAGGGGCTTTTGAAAATAAGGAATAGTTTAGAAGGGGTTTTAGAAAATTAGAAAAAAAATCACAAAATGGCGGCCATTTGAATAAAAAATAGATGTTTTGACGTAGGACTACGTCTTTGATTTTTCTTTGATTCATCCAGCAATTTTTTCACCTGAGATATCAACAGTGGATATAGTAAAACAAGTGAGCAATTGAACAAACAAAAGAAGTATGTTTTGCGAGCGAATGCGAAAGGTAAATTAAGTATTATGCATTCTTTCCTTGCTTGGTTCCTGTGAATGTTGTATACAACACAAAATTGTGTGCAATAATTCGTTCTATTAAACAAATTAGACATCCAGTCAATGTGTAGGAATAAGGCTGATGTGGATAGTGGAGTGGGTTAGTAAGATGGCTTCAATTCCAAAGAAAATCATTATTTCAACGATACCAAGGTGATATTGTCATGGCCCACAGTGTCAGTGTGTGTGACGTGAATATAGTATGCAAACGAACATTGTTCCAACGGAAAGCTACTATTCCCGATGACTTAGGATAAGACTAATAATAAGAATAAGACAATGGAAGGAACGCACAATACCATAGCTATATATTAACACTAAACCTACCACGAGGGGTCAAATGACCCATTTTAAGCTTTTAGTCAATTTTTTTTTGTAAATTACTTTTTCACAACATAATTTGCATACACTACTTTTCTAAAAACATACATTGTTTTTCACAAAACTAAACTTTGTAGCAATTCGCTCACGGCGACTTGGAGGACACTTTCTCTTTCTATTTCCACAGTACAATTATTTGGATTTTGAACTTTTCGGGCTGAACGTAAAACGATGCGTGCGTCTTCAATGATAGTTTTATTCTTCTGATGATTACAATTGATTCAATGTCTTATAAGCTCTGTTGTTTTTGTGTGTGTGTTTTCATTTGACAAGTTGTATAAATCGATACAAGGTAAGTATAATTCAAAGGTGAGTATATATTTTTAGGTGTAAGTGTGTTTGTGCATAATTTAATTAAATTGAGTTTTCCTTTTTTTCAGGTTTCTAATTATTTCTTCTTTTTCAGGTTTATCGTGAACATACATCGAATATATTTTTCATTGTTTTCACCTCTCTTGTGATTTTTTAATACTGAGAAATATATGAAATCTGCCCTAACTACCGCAACAAGATTTGTATGTGTGGTTGTGATACAAAACCATTGCATTACCCGTTTTTGCTATTGCTTTATATTTTTTGTTGTATTTGTGAATTAATAGTGAATGATTGGAATTAATTGTATGCTGACTATCCACTCGAGCTAACAGTAACTATTCCAAGCTACAGTACTATTTTGCGTGTCGAAAATTGTAATTTCATTATTCTGCTAATAATTGTTATCCTAAAATGTCGGAATATACAGAAGAAATATAGTATGTCATGTTTTTCAACAAAACCATATAAATCAAGTCATTGTTCACTAACTATTCATAAAGGGTCACTTGATCCGCTGTGGTAGGAATAAGCATGCATGAAACATCGGTAGGTTTAGTGTTAAAAAAATCAGCATTATGATTTCATGTGTACTTTACCTCAAATTATCTCGAAATGGTAAGTATTTTCAACATTTCAAACTTCATATTCAGTGTAATCAATGACGATACCTTTTATTTACCGATCCATTTCCATGTGTCACACCGATATTCATCAATAATTTTCAGTTAAACATTGAACTGCCTGCCAAAAGCTAAGTTTTGTTTTTTTGTTTGTTACAACCCATTCGATGGTTATGAGTACATATAACAAACGGTCCTTTTCATGGCTACCATTCTGTGTTTCAAAAGAGTTAAAATAACAGATTTTGACGTAAGACTACGTCTTTCATTTCTATACCGGGGTGTAAAATCAAAGTTTCGAAAACGAAAGCGTTACGCCGGTGACCGAGATTTTGAGCGTTAATAGCTCCTAAACAACTGAACGAAATGGTATGATAAACACTTCATTCGAAAGATAAAATGTCTACGCGTTATATACTTGTTGCTTTTTGATCCAAAAACTTGTTTCAATAGTCTTAAAATTGCTTTCAAAACAGGCTATTGAAATCACCAATCGGTATATAAGTGAGCGCCGCTCGGAAATCCACTCAGTTATAATTGAACAGCGATTGGAGTATGTTGTCGCTTCACCACAAGCTCTTCGTTTATCATGAAAGCGCGGATGAACGGTGTCACCAAGAGCCTGTTTGTGCACCTTAGGCCAGAAGGGAATCCATCAAGAGGAGAGTGATGCCACAAACGGTTCTCCGGGAAGAGATCGGAGTAGCCGCCACACACACACATACACGCGCGGAACTCTTCGTTTGGATGCCATTCAGCATCGAAAAAATTCCAGAAAGATTCAATCGTTGCTGAAAAATAATCTGCCAAAAATACCTTCATGTGAAAGAGTTTATTTTAATGTTTTATATTCATGTAACACTGCGACCAAGAATTTTTCAATCAAGTGCTATTAACAGGTGGTTATCGAGTTAGCATTAACCACTGGTGGGATTCGAGTATCGAGGAAAATCTGGAAAAATCTAATCGTTGCTGAAAAATAATCTGCCAGTTCCCTGGGAATTGAAAAATATATTCATACGAAAGAGATTATTCTAATGTTTTCTAACCATATAACACAGCGACCAAATACATTTGATTTTGTAATTTTTCAATCAAGTGTAATTAGCAGAAAAGCTTCTGAACATTATTCTTCGTAGGATATTTTCGTATCTAATATTGTATCCGCGTTTCGTTTCGCATCGCGAAAATTATATAATTTTCAACCGATTATTGCTCAGTCGCCGAAAGTTCACTCAGAGAGTTCATTCCCCTGTAGTTTGCCTTCCAAATTGCCATCGTAAACCACATCTTCTTTCGATGCAATCACGCACAAAAAGCATAATTAAGCGATATTCTGGTGGTGAAACACATTCTTTTTTCGTGAGGACATCGACAAGGCAACATCGTAATTTAACGAGCTGAAGGTGCTGGACGATGGGACAGCGAGGGATTCATTACCTGGCCTGACCTGACCTGAAACGCAATCAGTTTGTTTTAACTGTGAGGGAGCGCAGAAAAGCCGATCGATCAGAAGGAGAAGAGAAGGTAACCAAGAGGGGGAATCAGCATCGAAAAACGGTTCCCCGGGAAAACATCGAAGCAGCCGCCACACACACACATACACGCGCGCAACTCTTTTCGGTTGCTGGTTATCGAGAAGAAACCTGGAAGAAGTAATCGTTGCTGAAAAATAATCTGCCAGTTCCCCTTGGAATTGAACATTACATTCAAGCGAAAGAGTTTATTTTAATGTTTTCTATTCATATAATGCTGCGACTAAATACAATTGGTGCAGTGCAGTTAGCAGGAAAGCTTCTGAAGTTTATTCTTCAGTACACGATTTTTTGTATCCAATATTGGATGCATAAAACCTTGTGCCTCCAACGTAACGCTTTCGTTTTCGAAGTCCCCCAAATATTCATTTATTCATTCATTCAGAATGGATTCAGATTCAACTTCAAACAAATGATCTTTAAATCAACGATAGTCCTACGTCACCCTTGCAGTTATACCATAGATATAACCCACTTCCTGTTTTTGAGCAAAAAAAATACATGATTCCTTATCTTCTTGAGCTAATCCAAATACTTGGATGAAAAAACCGGAATTTCCATTTCCTAGGAGTGCAATAGAGCAATTCCAAATGAAATCGACAAATGACAAAACTTGAGTATTTTTGATTCGAATGAAAGTTTGTATTCCGTTTGGGTTAGAGGGAATATGACTTTTCCACAGTAATTAGGAATTTTTTTGACTCAAGCGTAACTTTTGAAAAGGGCGTATCGATTTGAGTAAGAAAAATCTTTAATAATTTATATCTCAAAAACTATGAGTCGTACCGAAATAGTGTGTTAGAAAGAGTTATAGAGTTTTGATGGTTGAATATGAAAAAAATGTACACTGAGAAAAAAATTAATACTCTTTTTTTATTTACAAAATAAAAATTCAATTTGCAATATCCAAAATACATATTTTTAAAATTTTTTTTAAATTTTTTCGTACAAAATAGAGATCAAGCAGAAAATTCAATAAATGGGCCTATGGTAAAACTATTTTTGACGAACTTTGTGGAACACTTCGAATTTTTAGGAATTTTCGAAACTTCGAATTTTTGTATGTTAATAATCATTTTTAGCCACAAATTATGAATCCTGATGTGATTTAAAAGTTATTATCAATCTCCTTCTAAATGTAGCCATTCTCGAAATATTTTAAAAAATATTTCTAATTTATTGTCTTTTTATAGTAAATAATTCCTTTTAATATGTTTGTCGTGTTATACCGTCTGTTCATGAAATTTTATGAATTTGCTTATAATTTCCAATAACTTTTCCAAATACATCATCATGGTTCATTTTTTGACTCAAGCGTAACTTTTGAAAAGGGCGTATCGATTTGAGTAAGAGAAATCTTTGATAATTTATATCTCAAAAAATATGAGTCGTACCGAAATAGTGGGTTAGAAAGAGTTATAGAGTATTGTTGGCTTAATTTGAAAAAATATACACTGAGAAGAAAAATTAGTACTCTTTTTTTAAAAAATTTTAATTTGCAATATCAAAAAATATATATTTTTTTCAATTTTTTCATATAAAATAGAAGTCATGTAAAAAATTTAAAAAATGGGCCCAAGATGGTAAAACTATTTTTGACGAAATTTGTGGAATATCGAATTTTTAGGAACAACCAACAATTTTTTTGATTGATTGAAGTTTGTATTGAGATAAAAAAGATTTTTTAGTTTCGCTACGTTTTGTATTAACCCACATGTCTTCGAATGTTTCGTAACGTAACTCCTAAACATATGTCTTTACCATAACGATGTATTTGGTAAAGTTGTTGGAAATTATAAGCGAATTCATAAAATCTCATGAACATGATGGTATAACACATATTTTTTTATATCGCAAATTAAAATTTTATTTTGTAAATAATAAAAGAGTACTAATTTTTCTTCTCAGTGTATATTTTTTTCAAATTAAGCCAACAATACTCTATAACTCTTTCTAACTTCGATATAACGTACATTTTACTTTCAAAATTGTACGTTGTATCGAATTGTACGTTATATCGAAGCATGATAAAGAACTCTGAAACGTAGTTTATATTACTTTATTGTGTTGCTGTTTGAGAATAAAATCAATAAGAAGACGAAGTCAGCTTTTCTCATGATGTTTCCCTTCGTTTTGTTGATTGAAGTTGATTAATTTAGAATCCGGAATCACAAAACAGTTGTATTTCGGTATTGGTTAAAGTAACAACACAAGCTTTAGTATCAAAATACAGATAATGTATTGTTCTTTCAGAAAAGAAATACTAAAAAAAAATTTTTTTTTTGGACTTTGGTAATGTGTACGTTATATCGAGGTAAAATGTACGTTATATCGAGTGACGTTATATCGAGGGTACGTTATAACGAGGGTACGTTATATCGAAGTTTCCCTGTATTTCGGTACGACTCATATTTTTGAGATATAAATTATCAAAGATTTCTCTTACTAAAATCGATACTACCTTTTCAAAAGTTACACTTGAGTCAAAAAATGAACCATAATGATGTATTCGGAAAAGTTGTTGGAAATTATAAGCAAATTCATAAAATTTCATGAACATGACGGTATAACACGACAAATATATTAAAAGGGATTATTTAATATAAAAAAAAAACAATAAATTAGAAATATTTTTTGAAATATCTCGAGAATGGTTGCATTTAAAAGGAGATTGATAATAATCTTTTTTGTTTTAAATAACATCAGGATTCATAATTTGTGATTAAAAATTACTGCTAACATACAAAAACTCGAAGTTTCCAAAATTCCTAAAAATTCGATGTTCCACAAAGTTCGTCAAAAACAGTTTTACCATCTTGGGCCCATTTTTTTAATTTTCTACATGACTTCTATTTTGTATGAAACAATTAAAAAAATAATAAAAAATATGTACCTTGGATATTGCAAATTGAATTTTTATTTTGTAAATAAAAAAAGAGTACTAATTTTTTCTTTCAGTGTACATTTTGTTCATATTCAACCATCAATACTCTATAACTCTTTCTAAGACACTATTTCGGTACGACTCATAGTTTTTGAGATATAAATTATCAAAGATTTCTCTTACTCAAATCGATACGCCCTTTTCAAAAGTTACGCTTGAGTCAAAAAAATTCCCAATTGCTGTGAAAAACTCATATTTCCTCCAACCCAAACGGAATACACACATTCATTGGAATCAAATATACAAGTTTTTAAAATCTGCATTTTTAGGACGATTTCATTTGGAATTGCTGAATACAATCATTACATCCTCTCTCATTGAAGATTCCTCATCGATCAATTGTAAGAGCCGGACGTCTATTGTTCGTGCTCTGTTAGTAATAAATCGAAGCTGTTTTTTTCCTTCTTCTAAAGTGGTTTTTAGTTGTTTTTTTTCTGCTTTCGTCGCAAGTGAACTGCACCAAAAGCAACAGGACGCGCCTCTCTGGGAAGCCCGGATCGGTGGCCTGTTCATTCGTTCCACTGAACGCCGTCAACAAAACAGAGAAGTACAACAATAGATTTTGCCGTCGCGCTATAGTGTTTACCTTGTAGCGCGCGGCTTTGTATCGCTCTCTAAATAGGGGTGTTCAAGGTTGTTCGGACACTTATAATTAATATTTTTTTTTGAAGAATTTTTTTTTGGAAAGCAATTTTAGTTTTGAAATATTTTTTTAGTTTACGTTAATTTTAAGTCTAAGTTAGTTTTAAGTTGAGTTTTTGCGCGCGCGCGTGTGTGTGTGCGTGTGTGTGAGAAAGTTTTTTTTTGTTTTTCATAGACGGTTATGGCGTTATGGCGTCTGCTGATGCTATTGTTGCGCGGACGCGCTATTACCAACAGTCCTCAAAGGCACCATGGGTTGTTTTCTTTCGGCCCAAGGAGAAATCGTTGAGAACTCTTGACATTTCAAGAGATTTGCTGCGTAAGTATCCGGATGTCTTGATACGTAAAGAGAGACCGGACAAACTGCGTGTAGAAGCACCGACTTTTGATGTGGCGAACAAGATTGTTGACCACGAGATTTTCAACAGGGAGTACCACATTTACATCCCTTCTCGAGATGTGGAGATAGAAGGCGTAGTCTCCGATGCGAGTCTGAGTGTTGAAGAATTGAAAAAAGCATCGGGTTGTTTTAAAAACTCCCTAATTGGTGAGCTTGTGAAGATTCTGGATGTTAGGCAACTACATGTAGCATCTTTGGAAGACAACCAAAAAGTCTATAAGCCTTCACACTCGTTTCGGGTGACTTTCGCTGGTTGTGTTCTCCCGAACTATGTGAAAGTAGATAGTGTTTTTTTTCCGGTGCGCTTGTTTGTACCGCGGGTCTATAATTGCACCATCTGTAAAATTTTGGGACATTCTTCCAGCCATTGCGGCAACAAGTTCCGCTGCGGTAAATGTGGTGAAAAACACAGTGAGGATTCTTGTACACAAACATTGGAAAAAAGTATCCACTGTGGCGAGAATCCTCACGCACTACAGGAGTGCCCAAAGTACAAACAGCACTCCGATAAAGTGAAGCGTTCTATCACAGGACGCTCCAAGCGGACTTATGCTGAAATGCTCAAGGCCGCATCAGCCGCTCATGATGAAAACCAATTTTCGGTTTTGTCAACTCAAGAATTGGACTCTGATTCTGATGAGGATCACACTACGGCTGCACCAGGACAAAGGATGATTCTCAAAAAGGAAAACTCTCTTCACCAATGATGCACCGTAAGAAAGTTAAAATGATCCTCAGAAGACTGTCTGATTCCAAGGATAATGGTAAAAAAAACTAATCCGAAGACTCCTTCTCAGCCAATTCCTGGTTGCAGTAAGGATTATACGCCGTTACCCAGAAGAGAGAGAAACAAAAACCGCTGCCCCTCGATCTTCTCATAGAAAATTCGCGTCCAATCGAGGATTGATAGCTTTTTCGGACATTGTGGACTTTATATTAAACACCCTCAATATTCAAGACCCCCTTAGAAGCCTTATTTCTGCCTTGCTTCCATCTCTGAAGTCTTATCTTAAGCAATTGACTGTTTCATGGCCCCTCCTTGCATCAATCATATCTTTCGATGGATAATTCACCTAACGTAGTAGGAGATATGATCAATCTGCTACAATGGAACTGCCGTAGTCTAGTGCCTAAACTAGACTCGTTCAAATTTCTACTTCAAAATTATGACTGTGATATATTCGCCCTTTCTGAAACATGGCTTTCTTCTGATACAGAACTCAACTTCCACGATTTTAACATTATTCGCCTGGATAGAAATGATTCTTATGGAGGAGTACTTTTGGGGATCAAAAAGTGCTACTCTTTCTATAAAATTCCTCTCCCAGCTCTATCAGACGTCGAAATTGTCGCGTGTCAAATAACGGCAAAGAATAAAGAACTTTGCATAGCTTCAGTATACGTTCCTCCAAATACTAACATTAGCCGTAGTCAACTTTGGAATCTAGTCTCGATTCTCTCATCCCCAGTTCTAATACTGGGTGACATGAACTCCCATGGTACTGGGTGGGGTGATCCTTATGATGACGCTAGAGCGGCTATTTTTTACGATTTATGTGACGATTTCAATTTAACTATCTTGAACACTGGTGAAGCGACACGAATTCCAAAACCTCCGGCTCGAGAAAGTCGACTCGACCTATCTTTTTGCTCAAGCTCGCTATCATTAGATTGTCAGTGGAAGGTCATCAATGATCCCCATGGTAGCGATCACTTGCCAATCAATATATCAATCAAGTGTAGCCCGCAATCCACTGAACCATCTCGAGTTCCATTTGATCTAACAAGGAACATCGACTGGCAAAAATTTGCAACGGCGGTAACAATTGGTGTCGAATCAATAGATATACTTCCACCATTGGAAGAATATCGATTTTTCGTAGATTTGATGTATAAAAGCTCATTGGAAGCACAAAGAAGAAAAGTTCCAAGTGCTCCGTTTAAAAGAAAACCAGCCACTCCTGGCTGGGACGACGAATGCACAAAATTGTATTTGAAAAAATCGGATGCTTTCAAAACTTTTCGTAGACATGGAACATCCACACACTTCGAGGAATATTCGAAGCTTGAAATACATCTGAAACAATTAATTAAAGCAAAAAAACGCGGTTACTGGCGCAATTTCATTGAAGGCCTTTCTCGTGAAACCTCAATACGTATCTTGTGGAGGGTAGCTCGCAACATGCGTAACCGCTCATCTACTAACGAGAGTGAGGAATACTCCAACCGATGGATATTCGATTTCGCTAAAAAGGTTTGTCCAGACTCAGTTCCAGCCCAACATATTCTTCGAGAAACGTCTCTAAGCGGTGGACCTCTGGACAGACCATTCTCAATGCTGGAATTTTCTATGGCTCTTCTTTCATCGAACAACTCTTCACCCGGAAGCGATATGATTAAATTCGTTCTTCTAAAAAATCTTCCCGATATCGCGAAAAGACGCTTGCTAGACTTATTCAATACCCTACTAGAAAACAATATTGTGCCACCCGAATGGAGACAGGTCAAAGTAATAGCAATTCAAAAACCTGGCAAACCAGCGTCTGACCATAACTCATAACGTCCGATTGCTATGCTCTCGTGCATTAGAACATTGCTGGAGAAAATGATCCTTCGAAGACTCGATCAATGGATCGAGACAAATAATTTGCTATCAAGTACACAATTTGGGTTTCGTAAGAGCAAAGGAACAAACGATTGTCTAGCGTTGCTTTCTACGGATATTCAACTGGCCTTTGCGCACAAGGAGCAACTGGCTTCAGTATTCTTGGATATTAAGGGAGCTTTTGATTCGGTTTCCATAGAAATTCTGTCAGACAATCTGGACAGATGTGAACTTCCTGGAATTTTGAATAACTTCTTGTACAATTTGTTGTCAGAAAAGCGAATGAACTTTACCCTTGGACAACTGACAACTTCCAGAAATAGTTATATGGGTCTACCCCAAGGCTCATGTCTCAGCCCCCTTCTTTATAATTTTTATGTGAAAGATATTGACAGTTGTTTGGCAGAACAATGCACGCTAAGACAACTTGCAGATGATGGTGTGGTTTCCGTCAGAGGTTCCCATGCCGAAAACTTGCAAAGACCATTGCAAAATTCCCTAGGTAACTTGTCTTCCTGGGCAAGGAACTTAGGGATCGAATTCTCGCCGCAGAAAACAGAACTGGTAGTGTTTACTCGAAAGCGGTTCCCAGCCCAACTGCAACTCAAGCTTTTGGGCAGAAGCATTACCCAATCATTGACCTTCAAGTACCTTGGTGTCTGGTTTGATTCAAAATGCACTTGGAATACCCACATTACGTATTTGAAGCAAAAATGTCAAAAGAGGGTCAACTTTCTCCGTTCGATTTGCGGCACGTGGTGGGGAGCTCATCCGGGAGATCTCATAACGCTTTATAAAACAACTATTCTATCTATTCTGGAGTATGGCTCTTTCTGCTTTCTCTCAGCAGCTAAAAGTCACCTTCTAAAATTTTGACGAACCAGCCAAATGTGTTGAAAGTCACTATAATACAGAAATAAAAAAAAAAAACCTTCTAAAATTGGAACGAATTCAATATCATTGTCTGCGTATAGCTCTCGGCTGTATGCACTCAACGCATAACATGAGTCTCGAGGTTCTGGCAGGAGTAACTCCTCTACAGAACCGATTCTGGGAACTTTCTCTCAGAATACTGGTGAAATGCGGTGTCACGAACACACTTGTGATTGAAAACTTTGAAAAAATTCTTCATCTAAATATACAATCTCGGTTTATGAGAATTTATTACCACTATATTTCGTCAGATATTTGTCTTCCATCGTTTACTCCAGATCGTGCTCACTTCACCATCAGCAGTTCCTCAATTGAATACGATCTGTCGATGAAACAAGCAATACTTGGGATTTCAGATCAGCTTCGACCAACTTTCATTCCCCGTATTTTTAACCGAAAGTACCAAAAAGTCAATTGCATGAAAAGATACTTCACTGATGGGCTCGCCTCAATGGATCCACTGGCTTCGGTGTTTTCAATGAAAATTCGAGCGCCTTCCGTAAACTGCAGGAACATTGTTCCGTTTATGTTGCTGAGCTGGCAGCAATCGACTTCGCATTGGGGATGATCTCCAACAAGCCTGCAGACCATTACTTCATTTTCTCGGATAGTCTCAGTTCGCTTGAGGCTCTCCAGTCGATGAAAACTAGTAGGCACCCATCTTATTTCCTCGCAAAAGTGAGGCAGCAGATGAGTGCACTGATCGAAAGATCTTATAAGTTAACCTTTGTATGGGTCCTCTCTCATTGCTCAATTCCTGGCAATGAGAAAGCGGACACTCTCGCAAAGGTGGGTGCCCAGGAAGGCGAATTGTTTGATAGACAGATTTCATACGATGAATTTTTCCAATTACTGCGTCAGAGTTCCCTCTTGAGTTGGCAAACCGATTGGGACACTGGAAGTCTTGGGCGGTGGTTATATTCAATTATTCCAAAGGTTTCTTCGAGAGCGTGGTTCAAAGGTTTGGACGTAAGTCGTGACTTCATTCGTGTAATGAGTAGACTTATGTCCAACCACTACTCGCTAGATGTGCATCTCCACAGAATAAATCTTGTTCAAAGCAACGTCTGTCGGTGTGGAAACGGTTACGATGACATCGATCACGCAGTTTGGCAATGTACGGATAATTACGCAGCCAGAGAGTACCTTTTGAATGCCCTTAGGGCCCAAAGAAGACAACCCTATGTTCCTGTTAGAGACGTGTTGGGAACTCGCGACATCTGCTATATGCAGTTGATCTATATGTTTGTGAAACGGACTAGCATAAGAATTTAATGCTTTTGTGTGTGTTTTTTTTTCTTTTTCGTTATTAGTTTGTTTGTCTTGTCCCCTCATCTCACCGTCGCCCCCCCTCGACAGATAGTCGAACACCAGATGCTATCCCTGGTCTTTATGCACAATGCTACAGTGCGTGCGGCAACTCTCGGTTGAGACAACGATACCTCATATCCATATCCCTAACCTGATCCATCCCACAAAAATTGTTGCCCCTCTAACCTCGAGTAAACCGCGAGTAATCGGTCGAAACCTACTAAACATAGATTTAAGTTGAAATTCTGTAAAAACAAATCATGAATTAGTGGCTCCGCAAAGCTCATGCGATTGAGCCTTACAAATAAATGAATTGGAAAAAAAAATCCTCTCTCATTTTGATTGCACCAAAACTATTCCCAGAGTTGATTCTTTACGTCCATATTTTAACTGAATCAGGCTTCATCCGTTGCAAACATTTTGCCCCACACTGTACCTGTGTGTTTTTTCACACATTTGTGCTCGATTTTAGTACAAATAACACACGACGGCCGGGGCTTGAAGCCCGAACCGGCTCAAGGAACGCTCGTCTCTTGACCAACTGGCTGGCAGGCTGGCTGCAGGGAGAGCAAGAAAAAACGAGATTATAAATGGCTTTGTTTTCGGAGCACCGCCGAGGAGCAGCACCATAAATCGAAGTTGCTTTGGCGAGCGCCCGATGAAGGCCAATTTGAGCCAATATAAACGAGTCGAGCGGGAGAAGTGGGGGAGACGGCGGCGAGACTGACTTTGCCGAGGCGATGTGACGGGGGGCAAAAAAACAATCAACAAACGTGACGAACACACCAATACACACACTCACTCAAATCGAATGTACAAAAGTAAATTGCGTGTGGAAGAAGAAAATGGGAATCACGGCGGCGAGCCAACAGCCATTGGATGTTTTTGTGTTTTGGTTTGGGTTTTATCTCTAAACTGACCAAACTTTTGTTCTGGTAGTAATCTGCTGTTCTTATTTTGCCTTTTCGCCCACAAAATTCGTTCGACGTGACGACGAACACGTGCAGTGTCTAAAAATTTGCCCCCAAAAAACACACGCATACCACCCAAACGCGCGTTGCAGACAGACAACAACATGATGGGGCTTAGTAAACATCCAAATATCACCAACAAAAAAGGAGAAGCTCATGCCAACGTAGACAACACAAACCGTGCGCTCACTGCTCGCCGCCCATGATAAGACTATTACGCATCAGAAAATTGTCGAAAATAATCAAATCAAGGTCAACCCCGTTTGATTTTTTTGCTTTCCTTGGGGTGGTTTCGTGGCGCATTATTTTCCGTCGACTCGGCACGAGGAACTGCCCATAGTCGTTTCATTCTGAGTGACAATTATCACGGCGGCGGTTGCTTTGAGCTTTTTTTTTGAAATGAAGTAATTTACGCACCCTGATTTGAAGAAGATTCGATTATATGATATTCGCATGTTTTCAACTTGGGTGATTTATTTATGACTGCGTGGGAAACCGAAAAAACACCGTTTTACTGTACTCCACAAACCTCCATTGGAGGAGTTTTCACGTTTTCTCCGAAATACTGTAGCTAAGCAGTTTATCGAACGCGGTTTTTACTAAGCATCCATCATCATAAGAACAATATTTGGATTTTTTGGAAGCGAATCGCTGCACTGTCGCTGACCAGAATATGTTTACATAAATTACCACGCGTTCCAGAGAATCCGCGTTCACCACTGGAATAAATTTGCACGAATGAACAAACAAACATCAGGGAAAAAAAGATTAAACCGGAGGGAGCATATGCTTGTTTCGGAGTGAAAAATGTTATTTTTATCCAAGTCCCACACACGGTAACAACTTTGGTAAACGGGAAGAGATGATTTGTTGGATGGTTTAAAAACAAACCTTGCTTCCCACACCAAGAGGACGCGATCCGCGAAAGTCGGTAGAAGATTACACCGAGAGTGGAAAATCTGTACGAGTTGTCTAATCCAGGAATGGAAACACGTTCCAACGAGGTTCATTCATTCCGATGCGGATGTCAGGACCTGAGAAAGAGCGACACTGGATGCAACCTTTGGTTAATAACGTAAGTGCTCCACGTCTTAGCAATATTTCTGATGTATCAGAATAGAAGAATAGCAGCAACAGGCAGAGATAAAAATACATTAAAAACAGTTTAATTGTACACTTTGATGTTGCCGACTGGTAAGAGCTTACCGCAGAAACTGGGATAAGTGCTAGCTCACAGATGTCAATCGGCTTGCAGCAGAATCTCTTTTTTCCAGTGTGAGCTGCCTTTAAAAAGTGTTTCTTTGTCCTATCAGTAGTAAAATTTCATGTATTTTCTAATCGTTCTGATACCACCCCATCAACCTTGTTCAACGAAGTCATTTTTTTTACCTGAACAATAGAAAAAAATCAAAGCTCTATCCTCTTTCTTGAGAATTAACTCGGCCTACAGAATATTCTGAAGACCGTTAAAAGCTTTCATCCGGTCAAGTGGACGTAGTAGACGTCAAGTAGATATATAAACTAATATGCTAATGAGATCAATAAACTCGAAAATCGACACACTTGTTCGTATGATTTACAACTCTTTTTTATGAAAAAAAAAACTCACCTGAAGTGACTTTTCTCAGTGAAATTTTAATTAACATGGAAAAGTATGCCATTGTTGAATCAGTCTAACAATACTTCCATTTGAAGAAAATATTTAATCTGAACAAAATTCTACTCTAGATGACTTTTCTCTCACTTATATAAAAACAAAATATCGGGCCTCACTTATATAAAAACAAAATATCGGGCCTCACTTATATAAAAACAAATTTGTGCCCAGACGAACATAGCATTTATCGTCCATTAGATTATTTATTTATTTTAGATAAATCCATGAGATCGTACAATACCATATGACCTTCAACTAAAGATGAACCGAAAAAAAATCCACGAATTAGTCTTCGTATATTTATTTCTTTTTTCAAATCTTTAAGTACATATTTTTATTTCGCACTTAGGGTGCACCACTCTAAATTAGGGTTATCTTAAAATTGAGATTTTTGTCGAATATACCAATGTTCAAAATCCTTCACCTTAGAAGCGCTGGACCGATTGCTAATCTCTTACCAGCAAATAAAAGATATTTGGGTGAACATTTCTAAGGAAAAGTCTAGTGGTTGTATTCCGTTTGTATGCTTTTATTTGAAAGACTTAAATTAATAGTTTTACGTAGGATTACGTCTGTCGGGAACATATTGGAGGTACAAATTGAAAAACGGAAAATCGGTCGGTCTGATGGGTCAATTGGCACAAGCCATCTATCCCAATTGCTCATTCAGTTCTACTGTCTAAAAGGAGCAAGCGGCGATTAATTGAGTCCGTGCAACAAGTATAAAAATCGTTTTCGGTGATGTTTTGGTGTTACCCGTGCGAGCGAATGTTTAGTGCGAGCAGTGCTTGTTAATGCTGAGAGTGCTATGTTACCATGGGAACGAATATTACTTGAAATTATGACGACGCTGTAGGTTTGCTGTAAAAGTTTCAGGCTCGAACAATATCGAATCGGTTTAATGTACTGTTGTTGTGTCCATATTTCTCTTCAATTGCGGAATCTGCTGGGCAAATCGATCGCCCGTAAATCGCTCACTAGAAATGCAGCGTACATGTGAGTGTACATAATATGATTTGACATATTGGATGCTTAGCGAAATTCCATTGCAATCCGATGTACCGCTCATGCATTGTGAAACTTTCTGTATCTCCGTGTAAGTGTAACACTATCTGGTAGCAGTTTTGTTGGAAAAAAAATAGACTCTCGCAATAATATGCAACAAATAATCCTACGTCAACTAATCGACTATGCGCTCGTGTTTCAGACACACCTCTTCGGTAACTTTTTTTTCTTATTCATGCTAATTTCAATGAATAGGCACTAATTCGAGAAAAAAATCTCCTAAACCGCTTGACCGATTTTTGATTTTTGACGTGGGACTACGTCTAACCGGAATATATGGGGGGTAAAATGAAAACCTAAACACAGAACATGCAGGTAAAAATGAAAGATTTCGAATGCTTATAACTCGAGCATTTCATACGGGATTGGAAACATATTTGCATCAATTGATAAGGAATATTTCTGCACATCTATCGCAATCAATAAAATGTTATTTTTCATTAGATAAACAAATGAATAACTGTAAAATGTTAAGCATTATCTCAACGCCCTAACTGTCTCGTTTTCATTGGCCCGATTTATGGTTCCCCAACACAGACATCAAAACCAAGTAGTCTTGAGGAAATCGGCATTGCAAACACATTGAAGTAGGAGGACTTTTGTTCTCACAATAATGTGTTCCCTAATACAGACTTCAAAACCAAGCAGCATTGGAGAAATCGACATTGCAAATACATGAAAATAGGGGGAATTTTCGTTCGCACCGAAATGTGTTTCCTAACAGAGATTTCAAAACAAAGGTGCCTGGGGGAAATCGGCATTGCGAATACATGTAAGTCGGGGGTATTTTTGTTCCGACTAAAATGTGTTTCCCTAACACAGACTTCAAATCAATGGAGCGTGAGAAAATTGGCATTGCAAATACATGCAAGTCGGACGCATTTTTATTCCGACTGGAATATGTTTCCCTAACACGGTCTTCTAAACTTAGGAACCTGGGAAAATCGACCAGACACTAGAGAGGCGAATGATCTTTCAAGTTTGGCGCCTTTATAGTACAAAAAGTAGAAGCTGAAGTTGTTGATTCATGCAAGCCAGGGGTACTTCTGCACTAACACAGATTACAAAATCGGGTACGAATACAATACTTTGGCTCGGTTATTCAAGATTGCATTGAATGATATGCCTTCATGCCTTCATGCCTTCATATTTTTACGCATACCATTTGATGATTAGGCAAAATGTGGATAACCATTTGCTGCGATACTATATGCGTTCGACGTACATGTCAAAATCGAAACTGAGTGCCTGAAGTTTATCAAATCAAGCAAATTCGGGGTTCGACAAGTACGTACACTTAAGAGATGCAAACTTCAGAAGGAAATGTAAAATACAATAATCGTTTGATAACTCGCCCGTTCAAATATTTTGTTAGTACTAGGCATCATACCAAACGTAAAATAACAGTCATTTAATTTACTTGTAACGCAGAACCATAATCTATCACAATGAATGAATTGACCTTACATGGCATTCGTTGAATCTTTTTACTCACAAAGCAAATATATTGAATTCGGAATTTGTTTCATTCAATCAAAAATTTAAAAAATACAAACAAATGATTACTAACCTAAGGTAGACCCACGTCGACCTTGCGGTTATATCATAGATATAACCCACCTTTTTTTACAATAAATGGAAGGTATTTGTTGAAATTTTATAGGAAATTTATAATCTGCGCTCCGAGTTTGTTCTGATATATAGATATTAGGTTAGAGAAAAAGTAATGAAAAAGTAATTAAGGGGGTATTCTAGTGTAGAGACACGAATTTCGGACGTTTTTTCGAACTCCGTAAAAATAAAACAAAGAATATTTTTACTATCCATTATATCATTATTCGTTTATCTATCTTTCAACAATAAAACAAAAATAGGACGGAAAAAAAATATTCATAATTAGAATAGTTACATGCTGGTGAAGTGAGGGTGTTCAAAAAAAAGTTGTGCCATGGCGTACACGATTCCAGTCCTTCTGGTTATCTGAAACAAAAAAATCGAACAGATTCTGAATCAGTAAAGATGTCGCTATAGCATGAACCTCGGACAAGTCAAAAACATGGGTTTTAACAAAATGGCGGCCGTTTGAAAACAAAAATGCTTTTTAAAACGTTGTTTTTGCGTTTACCGATTTTTTAAAAATAGTAAAATTAAAAAGTTATCATTTTTTATTGGTTCATGCGATAGAGAGATGTATGCAGATTATTTTCATATAAATTTGACATAAATCGGTTCAGTAGAACTTGAGATATCGTGTACGCCAGTTAGAAAAAAACTAGTTCCGAGAGAAACGCGTTTGAAGTTCATTGTGATGGCCGTAACAGGTTAGATACCACATCACTAAGATGGCTCTAACTAGGTAAATAATAGGATTTTCGATAAGTCCTTTCTAGAGTATATTCTTGAATGCCTAAACTACAGAAATATGGTAAAAAAAAAATTTCGATTTTTTCAGATTTCTAGACTAGAATACCCCCTTAAAAAAAAGGAAAAAAAATTGGGTGAAATTAAAAACTATTTTTAATATGCTTCGGATTGTCCGATTTGGGTCTAATATGCACCGTTTTGTTGTAAAATTGGTTGCTAGCAATAAATGGCGATAAACTCTAGCAATAAATTTTTACAATCTTCACTTCATCCCAATTATCACTCTTTGTTAAGTTGTTTACTGTTGCAGTACCGACACCATACATACCAATCGCTATTTCAGCGGCCCTGGCTTGTATTTTCGCACTTATAAATCTCCTTGCTGACCTCCATTTTAACACCCTGTATATCACAACTGAATGGAAAAAAAAACAAAGAACGGCAGAAGAATTTTATTTTAGTGTGAATGTCACATTTACAACGTGCCTAAACTTGAAATTGTATGATCGATATTACGCGAGATATTGATCACTAAAACCAGCTATCGAGAAAATAATGGATAACTTTTTCCCCAACCTAATATTATTTACATAAAAAATTAAATAAACTAAATTTATGAGAGTATATTTCATTAGATTACATCTTATTCCTAAGCGATTGCATGCCAAATAAAAAATATAACTTTCTTATATTTATAGATAGAGGTAAACATAGTTCGACAATGTTGTAGTCCCAGTTATTTGACTCAATGAGACATCTTTGTAGAACAAGGTTTTTTTTCTATCTTTTGAAATAACCGATATAGCGGCTTTTTTCTAAGTTGCGTTACGGTCACCATGAAAAAAATGGGGTGACATTGCGCATTTCGAAACGAGTAATATTTGTTCGTTTCGACCAGTTTGACTTAGCTTTGTTTATAAACCCAAAAATTTTACATTTTTCTACGAGACAAATTTTGCTCTAAATCTAGTACACTGAAAATAATACTTAAAAAAGATACATAATACTAAAACAAATTCGATTTAAGGTTGAATTTTCTCGAGTTATTCGTTTCGAAATGCGCAATGCCACCCCTGTTTTTGCTCTAACTTTTATATTTCAAATTCTACATACAAACTGTCTTCGAAGGATTTTTAGAGCTTACTAATACAAACATTTTGCGATACAGAACTTGTCAATATCACAACTTCAATCAATTTTTTGTGTTTGAGTAAATTAAAATTGAAAACATGAGTTCTTGGGTGAAAAACCATCAATAGCTCTGAGTAGGATTAAGATATTGGCATGTTCTGCAACTTAGGAAAAAAGCGCTAAATCGATTATATTAAAAGATAGAAAAAAGCTATGTTCTAAATAGTTGTTTAAAATAATTGGGGCTACAACATTTTCGAACTATGTTTATTTCTATTTATAAAGATTAGAAAGTTAGATTTGTTAATTTCATCGACAATTTTGGTCACCTTATTTTTTTATCATATGTAACAACTTCGTCAAAGACAGTTTTTGTCTAAAGAATAAATATCTCCCACAAAGATGTTTTTAACTAAGTCTCATTAGGCTAACCATGAAAAAACGGTGTTTTACTCTAACTTTAATTTTTAAAATCAATACCAACATTTTGCGATGCAGAATTCGTCAATATCTTAATCCTGCTCAAAGTTATTGATGGGTTTTCACCCAAAAACTCAATTTTATTTTACTCAAATACAAAAAAATAACATATCTTTTAAAATTACATATTATATAAAGTGAAATTTGTTCTTTCAAATTCTGTCAAGTAATATTTTTAATGTTTGCCCCAGAATGAATAGCAAACAATGAAGAGAGCGTATTTTTTGGGAAAAAATATCAATAACTTTGAGTTAAGTGGAGATATTGACAAGCTCTGCATCGCAAAATGTTTGTATTAGTAAGCTCTAAAAGTCTTTGCAAAACAGTTTGTATGTAGAATTTAAAATATAAAACTTAGAGCTAAAAACAGTTTTTTTTCATGGTGACCCTAACACAACATAGAAAAATGCCGCTATATCGGTTATTTCAAGAGATAGAAAAAAATCTTTGTTCTACAAAGATGTCTCAAATAACTGGGACTACAACATCGTCGAACTATGTTTACCTCTATCTATAAATATAAGAATGTTATATTTTTTATTCAAGGACAATTCTGGTCACCCTATTTTTGATAACATTAAAATGACCGCTCTATTATATGTAACAACTTTGTCGAAGACAGTTTTTGTCTAGAGAATAACTATCGCGCTCTAAATGCTAATTTCCACTCACTTAAATGCATCTCCTGGACCATTGTGCAATGGTTAGACAACGACTGAATGAGTAAGAAAAATTCCTTGAATCAGATTAAGGTGAAGGTGGAAGCTAGCCATTGTAGTAGTATAGGTAAACCCACGTGTAAAAATGGGGTAATAGTGTTTGTGAGAGAAGCAAAGCAAAGCACACGTAAATAGATCAATTCACTTATCAGACTGTGTGGCGCTTCATTGACACGAGTCTTTGAATACATTTGAAAAAAAAAATAACAATTCAATACTAAAGTAAAATGTATGAACGATATGTTTCGATGAACAGTTGCAAATATAAATATTTATGGAAGTTAGTTGCTCATTTTGGCCAGCACAGTTTGAGAAGAACGGATTGAACCAATCAGAACGTGGGATTTTCGTTTAGATAATCCTTAGCATTTTCCAATCATTCAATAAGTATGTTTCGACAAAATTATAATTTCCCATTGTGATAGATGCATAAAAATATTTCCTCCAATCGATTGATGCAAACATTTCTGCGATCTATCAATAGGTGGTCCAGTTATAAGCGTCAAACGCGTCATGATTTCGTTGCAAGCTAACTTTTTAGATGTTCATTTTACACTCTTTATAGCTTCAGCCGATTGATCAGACAACAATCTTCTTTGTTTTTTTTGCATCACGATCTCGCGTTTTGGTAAAACATTCCATCCAAACAGCACGGATTTGCTATCAATAGTTGCACCACACTTCGTATTGTTTAGATTCCAGCCATTGCGTTTTGTTTTATTTCTATGTTTGAAAAAACTCTTACACAAAGAAATTCGTGTTTTCCATCTTATTTGTCTGACAAGAACATCTGATAGTTGGTTCTAAACTCTGTCATGTATGATTTCTTGACTCATTTGACGAATTTCATGCCAACCCGACTGGCCGTTGGCAGCACTATTCAGATAGCAGTGAAACGTTGTGGGTGTAAAGACATGAGTCATTCAAGCAACTTTGCATACTTGAAATATTCGAAAAATAATTAGACTACGTTTTTGAAAAAGCCATTTTTTTTCTTAATTTTTTACAAAAATTTATAACTTAAAAACTATGATACCGACAAAATTCACGTCAAAGGATGAAATGTAGGAGATTGTTTAAATTTTTACACAAAAATACCAAAAATTGTTTGGAAAAAATGTCGCTGAAAAAAAATTTTTTTTTAAATTAAAATTCATTTTTCTCAAAAACGTATTTTTTTTTAAATTCCCAAATATATATATATATTGGATTGGGGAAAAAGAAATGTCGTACATTGTCAATATATGGCAACACTTAAACATATCTTGTGTTGTACTTATCACATCGGGTCATACTATACGGCTATTTGAAGACGACAATCTGTGCTACAAGTGTCGTTTTGACAGTGTTGTGATTGTCTCTTTCAGTCTCAAGTTATAGCGCCCCAAAGATGGAGTCCACCAAGCAAGAAATTCGCCATATTTTACGTTTTCACTACCTGCGTGGTAAAACTGCAACGAAAAAATTCGTGTAGTTTATGGACCCGATACTGTAACGATTCGCACAGCACAGCGTTGGTTTGATCGATTTCGTTCTGGTGTAGTGACTGTCGAAGATACACCCCGTACTGGTAGGCCAATCGTCGTGGAAACCGATAAAATCGTTGAAATCATCCAAGTAGACCGGCATGTGACCACTCGCTCGATTGGCCAGGAACTGGGTATAGACTATAAAACCGTTTGGAACCATTTGCAGAAGATTGGATTCTAAAAAAAACCTGGATGTATGGGTGCCACACGAGTTGACGCAAAAAAATCTTTTAGACCGAATCGACGCCTGCGATGCACTGCTGAAACGGAATGAATTCGACCAATTTTTGAAGAAGATGGTGACTGGTGATGAAAATTGGATCACGTACGACAACCTAAAGCGAAAAAAGTCGTGGTCGAAGCGCGGTGAGCCGGCCCAAACCATCGCCAAGCCCGGATTGACGGCCAGGTAGGTTTTGCTGTGTGTTTGGTGGGATTGGAAGGGAATCATCCACTATGAGCTGCTCAACTATGGCCAGACCCTCAACTCGGTTCTCTACTGTGAGCAGCTTGACCGTTTGAAGCAGGCGATTGACCAGAAGCGACCAGAAATGATCAATAGAAATGGTGTTGTTTTCCACCAGGACAACGCTCGACCTCACACATCTTTGATGACCCGCCAGAAGCTACGGGAGCTCGGATGGAATGTCCTATTGCACCCACCGTGTAGTCCGGACCTGGCTCCAAGTGATTATCATCTTTTCCGGTCCATGCAAAACGCTCTTTGTGATACTAAGTTGGCCTCAAAAGAGGCTTGCGAAAACTGGCTGTCTGAGTTTTTTTTGCAAATAAGGAGGGGGAGTTTTATAACGGGGGGAAAATGAAGTTGCCTTCTTAATGGCAACAAGTTAGCGAACAAAACGGCGCATATTTGACTTGAATTGGATAATATTAAGTATGTTAAATAAAGCGTCAAATTTCGATCAGAAATACGACATTTCTTTTTCCCCAACCCTATATATGAATAGCCCTTTGAAAAAAATACAACTAATCCTAATTCTGTTTAAAGTCAGGATAGCGATATAGTGTATTCGACAAAGTTTTAGATCTTATTGAAATATGAACTTATGTCGAAGACGTCAACTTTCTTTCTGTTATAGTTTTTGGAATATAAGTCATTTTTGTATGAAGACTCCTGAAAAAAATAATGTTTGCTCGTAACATTTTTGTGTTAAAATTCTCACGTTTGATATGTTCTTGACATGTTTCTAAATAGAGAAAACTTACCAGAGCATGTGAACTGCGATAAAACATGTAAACATAAAAATGTAACAAATTGAACATTAATAGTATTTTTTCAAAGAAAAAAAATTAAAAAGTTGTTCGAAAAACTTTTTCTATGTAAATTGGCTCATCGACCGAAGTATGGAAAACTTGTTGGAAATCTTAAGGGTTATTTATGTGTATTTTTTCAGAATTTTAAAAGCATATGTTTTTGAGATAAATGAATTTAAATTTTTAGAATATTTTTTTCAATGATTTTTTTTTCCAAAAAATCTTTGGTAATTTTTAATGAAAACCAAAATAATTTCCTACATCGGACATTGGACGATGGCCACATTTACATAGAAAAAGGTTTTCGAACAACTTTTTAATTTTTTTTTTCATTGAAAAAATGATATTAATGTCTGATTCGTAACATTTTTATGTTTGAATTATCGCAGTTTACATGCTCTGCTAACTTTTCTCTATATAGAAACATGTCAAACGTGAGAATTTACACACAAAAATATTACGAGCAAAACATTTTTTTTCATACAAAAATTACTTATATCCCAAAAACTGTAAAAGATAGAAAGTTGATGTCTTCGACAAAAGTTTATTTTTTCACAAGACCTGGAACTTTGTGGAATACATTATATCGCTACCTTGACTTTAAACAAAATTAGTATAAGTTGTATTTTTTTCAAAGAAAACATGAAAAAGTTATTGTTCGAAAAACTTTTTCCCTGTAAAAGTGCCCATTTTCCGATGTATTGTTGGAAATTGTAAGGGCTATTCATCTATATATTTTTGGGAATTTAAAAATACGTTTTTGAGAAAAATGAATTTTAATTTTCTTCTTCTTCTTCTTTCTTTGTTTTTAAGAGGCTTTAAACTTTGCAGTTCATTCGCCTCTAAGGTTAATTTTTTTAAAAAATTTTTTTTGTCTGCGAAATTTTTATTTTTTTGTAAAAATTTAAACAATTTCCTACATTTCATCCTTTGACAAGAATTTTGTAGGTATCATAGTTTTTCAGTTATATTTTTTGTAAAAGATTAAGAAAAAAAATGGCTTTTTCCAAAAAGTAGTCTAATTCTTTTTCGAATATTTCAAGTATGCAAAGTTGCTAAAATGACCCATGTCTTTACACCTACAACGTTGAACTGCTATCTGAGATGGTGCTGCCAACTCCTAAGACGAGTTGGCATGAAATTCGTCATTTCTTACTTTTCAAAAATATGTTCTCCTTCTTCGTAAGTTTCAAATAGTTTCGACAAGTTTGACTTGACCTGCTTGGTCGGAATGTTGAACTTTCAGCCATAAACCCAAAAAACACAGCTATTCAACCATTTTCAACTTAATTGTTACCCTCGATCTCTTCCATCATAAAACATAAAAACAATCATCATACAGACATGGCTACCTACATCTAATTTGGGGCGCACACGTATCCACAGCACAACATCGATGCATCATCATCGTTGAGTTGCAACCAAAAAGGTTTTGTTGGGGTATGATTGCCAAAACAACAACCCGTAATCACCTTGAACCGTGCCATAGCGATATTGCAGTAGCAGCAGCTGACGAAGTGTTGTTCAAATGAAATCGGCACCAACGCACGCGTGAGCCACTCACTAACGCAAGCACCAACATCATCACCAACAACAACAACAACAACAGCAAGGTAAGTATGAACACACACAACCGCACAAATGCACACACACGGAGGAGGAGGAGGCAGACGTTACTAATTATCTTTCCTCTATCGGCGAAGGTGAACAATTAGGTTTCGCATGCGAGCGTGACTTAGCCCGCAAGTCATGAGGGGCGAGAGGTGGGGTGGTGGTGATGTTGTGATTCGAAACGCAGTTGTTGTTTCAGTTTCCATGATTGGTTATGATCTTACATGCGAAGGTTCAATTCTATTTTTGAGAAATGAAAACAAAAATTTCGGACGAGAAATTTTTTATTGGTTATAAGACGCATACCTTTTAGAAACAAGTTAGAATCTATTATCATATGTGGGTACACTATCCGTCATTACCTGAAATTATAGAGAGAGAGAGAGAGAGAGAGAGAAGAAAAAAGTGGGTTAGTAACTGTCAACATGAAAAGCTGCGTGACATACATAACACAAACAGAATGTTCCCAGAATAGGAAACTGAATTTAATTTTTTCTTTAAAGTTCATTAGCAACTCAATGGTGCGACCCACTGCGCGCTAATAATACAATCATTCCCTTAAAAACTCCGCCTCTACCGTTCACTCACGACTTCTGGCGAATTTTCGGTGTCCCCTTCTAATCAAAAAGCGTCAAACCGTCAAATTCTCAGGTCATTGTTGCGTGTTTTGAAAGGGGTAGTAGTAGTTGGATTATTATATTTTTGTATACCTACTGTTTTTTCAAACTACGGGTCACGACGACGACGCCGCGAAACAGCAGCGAAACTAACAGCAGACGCGCGAGTCGGGAACTCGTGAGAAAAGTACATTGGGCTGGTTTTATTTTTACACCATCCCCGAAACAAAAACCCTCACCATCAACAGCAAGCAAGCAAATTCAACCAAACCAAATCAAGCGAAGCCCACAGAAGGATGACCTTGTTTCGTTGTCGCGTGGAAACAAAGCACTCACCTCCTAAACACGCGCCGCCATTATTGTTGTGTTTAGATGATTATGTGTGAAACTGCTTTTCAAGCTTTCAAGCAAAAGAGTTGAAGGCTGGCCACCAAATTCGAGACGCTCCTAGAGCTTGAGAATTTTCGGCTGACTGAGGTAGTAATTAAAGCTGAGAATAAAGCTGTTGCTATACAGAAAAAAAACATGACTTGTTTCTTTTGTTCACTGTTCCGTATCAGTCGATTCCTTAATCCTAGAGAATTCCGTTGTGCCTCATAATTCACCAGAGCTAATACATATGAGAGGGATTCCGCACCAACTAGTGCGTTGGATTGACTACACCCTCTCAGAATTCGTTTTGGTGGATGTGGATATATTCGATAGTTTAGCACTATTGTATACTCAATTCATCCAAAATAAGTATAGACTAAGCTCTGGTAAAAGAAAATTTGTTTGCACTTTTAAAAGTAAGACTACATTTGTAACGAATTTTTGAGATAATTCTAACGCCTTTATATCTGGACCACTTATTGAAAGACCGCAGAAATCGCTCAGATCAATCGATTGGAAATATTTCTACGCATTTATCACAATGAGGAAAACTTGTGGAAACGATTGAACAATCGAAAAATGACAATCATTATCCAAACGGTAATCCCAGGTTTTGGTTGATCCAGTCAGTGCTTCTCCAACTGCGCCCAACAAAACGATCGTGCATCAATTTAATCACGGGAAAGAAGAAAAAAATTGTAAGGGGTTGTATCTAGGACACGACCGCTTATTTTCGATGTAGATGTACGCAATTACATCATGCAATCCACTTGTTTACCACTTCGAATATTATTTTAGAATGCATCGAAATTATGGTAATAGATTATGTTCTTCGTTACTAATAAATTTGATGAACGTCCCTTTACGTTTGATACAATGCCTAGGACTACTAAAATATGTGAACGAAGAATTGTCAAACGATCATTGTATTTTACATTTTCCTCCGAAATTATTGCACATCTCATGTTTACGTAGTCCTCGAACCGCGAAAGTTCATTCGCCTCTAGTATCTGAATTGACGATTTTCCCAGGCTTCTCAGTTTAAAAGTACGTTTTAGGGAAACATATTCCGGTCTGCACAACGACAAGCGAGTACAAAAGTACTCGACACCAAAAAATACCCCCGCAAAGCGGATTTCCACAGGTACATCGATTTTGAAGTCTGTGTTGGGGAAACCATAAATCGGGCCAATCAAAACATGGCAGTTAGGGCGATTAGATAACACTTGACATTTTACAGTTATTCAATTGTCCATCTCATGAAAAATGACATTTTAATAACTGTGATAGACGAGTACAAATATTTCCTATCAATTGATGCAAACATCTTTCCGATTTGTTAAGGAATGTTCGAGTTATAAGCATTCGAAAAACGGGTAGGGTTAGCACACAAATGGGCATTACAAATGTATGGGAAAAAAGGAAGTTCTTCCAGTTTTCATAAATTTAAACCGTTTAGAGATTAGCGAATTTTAATGTATAGCATATCAAACAAATCTTCGGTTGGTATGCAAATCATGAGAATTCGTTCACAGTGAAAATTAACGTTAACTTTATTTCATAAAAACGTGATCTTTTTTTCTGATTTGGCACCCTTCCTGAAAGACGTAGTTCTACGTCAAAAAAAGCAGTCCAATAAATACAGCCTCTGTTGCAGCAGTTTATGATTTACTATCGTGCTGAACTGACGTGCAAAGCAGCTTGCTTAAGAATGCGTTTTCAGAATATGCACAAAGCAAGCTCAGTGCAGAGCAGAATGCGTTCCTGGAGGACATGTCGATACAGAGCTGAATAATTCAATGAATAATATTCATATCGCAAATCGAAAAACAGTCTTGAAAACTTCAATAAACTTTGTATATGGATAATTTGCTGCTTTGGCAAAACACAAGGTATTTGTGTTTACATCGGTTTAAAAAAAAATTCAACAAACAGACTTTTTGCAGAGTTTTAAAGTTTTCTGTAATCCCGTGTAACGCATTCTGAAGCAAGCCGCTTTGCACGTCAGCTCAGCACGATAGTAAATCATAAACTGCAGCAACAGAGGCTGTATTTATTGGACTGCTTCTTTTGACGTAGAACTACTACGTCTTTGAATTATGAATTATAAATAATTATACTTCTTCATTCAAACACAAATATCTCTGTATGGAAAGTACCTACAGGAATGTTCTAGGAATCAAATGAATGCTGGTTGCTGGTTAATAAGGATTTGCTGTTGTTTCAGTTAGCAAAAAAAAATTGTGTTAGTCCACAAAACTTTGATTTGTCTTATTTCTTCTCGATATTATATTCATTTATATCTAAATACACCAAGATGAAAATGTGTTCGTAAAATATTTCAAAACATGAAAGATGAAGTTTTATAATGATTTGAAATGAAAGTTTGAAATGATGTACACCCCATCTTCATGCGTAGATTTTTCACGAAGTTACGGCAGTTTGAAAATTATTTAAAAATTTAAACTTTGTACACTGTCTCTCTTTATTTTCGCTGAGTGTATATTGAGTGATATTTTTTTCCCTAAATTCTCCGTTACATCGGGCACCAGGGAATAGAAAGACCATGTGTAGCGGGTTTACACCCTCACTGGGTAGATGTCGCTCGAAGATTTCCTCAGTTGAATCGTAGCTTTGAAAATTACTTCACAATTTTCAATCGGGGTTTTGAAGGCTACGAGACATTTTATTACATAAATATATATATTTATTTCACCAGCAAGTGAATTGAATGAATGACATTCGTAGAGCAATTCCCCTGATACCAACAATTTCGTGGTGAAATGCATCAATTTGTCCTTTTTCTCTCTCTTCGAGCACTTTTCCCTTCGGCATTTTCCAGATTTATTGATCAAAACAACTGGAACAACGAAAAATGTAACTCGTCTTATACAAACTTGACACTTGAAAAATACAAAAACATTTGTTTACGCTCAGCACTTGCACACACACATATGAAAAACATGCAGTGGATTGGAGTTACCAACCCCAATACACTAGAAAACTAGAATATAAATTGAAGCGTTGTTTGTATACAATGACACAAAGTAGCAAGATCATAACCTGGTCTTATAGAAGTTGGACAGAGTGTACGTCAAGCGTGTTTTCTATCGTTTCCATCGGCGTCGTTCAGCAGAAAACTTTGAATCTCAAATGTTATTTCCGCGCAAGCCGACGCATTAGTAGTAGTGATCGCTTTACACATACCTGACTGCGTTTGTTCCCCTGTCGTGCTTGAAGATGCAGAAAAGTGTTTGAATGACGACGGGTTCAGATGAAAGAATTACGAGTTGTGTGGTGTAGCACCCATCAGATTACATTCTTCGGGATAATATGGAAATTACAAATAAGGGGCTGTCCACACGTGGACAGAAAAAGCACGATTTTAAACACCCCCCTCCCTTTCCGTGGACAAGCGTGGACATTATCTATACCCCTCGCCCTGTTGTCCACGTGAACATTTCTCCATTTTTTGACAACAAATTTGGAAAATAATTGAATTGTCATTAAATTAAATTTTAAATGTGTTTCTATTTTCTATTCTATGGCTCGACATTGATAAAAATGTTAGCTTTTTAAATAGTAGCGGTTTGTTCTCAATTTGTTCCCCAACATTTCCCGTGAAATTATTGGATAGCTGTTTAGTTTCTCCCAAATTCCATTAACGTTATTATTAAGTTATATTACGTTTTTTATTCTTTATTTTCTTTAGATTTTCAGCTATCCTCTCCTCTTTTGAAACTCCTAAGCTGGTTCGTCCCTGCAAGAACAACCTAATAAGTGCCACGAGGAGTGTTTACAATGAACTTATTTCCAACATTATTGATTTTACATACAGATGCAGATAAACAATTTAAAATGTTCATATCACGATAATTTCTACACATTTACACATTGAGTTCTTTTCATTGGTAGTTTGGCAAAGATGTCCGATTACCAAGACCCCAGACCAATGGCGATGAATCACGGAGGGGAAAAACAAGAATCTTTAGATCACAATTTCTTATTCAAATTTTTAAATACAAGTTACCATTTTTTAGAAAATAAAGCAGTGTAGCAGTTTATGAAGGGTTATCTTCAAGCCTGACCACAAATGCTCCCACTGATCCCTTCGAACTTCCGGAGGTTCTCGTATTTCAGGCAAACACAAACGATTTGTTCGACCGAATTGAGGATCTCGCACAGATCACAGATGTTGAGGTTATGTGATATTTTGCAGTGGCTGGTTCTAAGTCTGGACAGGATTCGATGCTCCCTCATCGCTTTCGCGTCTTTGATTCTGGTTATGGAACCTTTGATTTTTCGAACAATTTTCGTGAGATGAATTCGACAAAAGTTCGTTTTAGACCCACTGAGCTCGTCCCGGATCCGAAGTTGTTTCTGATGGTCACCTAGACCACTCGAAACCACCAGCATCCTGTCACCCGTTGTAAGATTTTTTTTTGTCGTGATAGTCAGATGCGTCTCCTCGCCTCCGCTGGTTTAGACAAAGAAGCTCGCAGTTCTGGAGATTTTCGCCGCGTCCACGAAGATATCAAACGGAGGTTCCCCTACTTCAGCGCATACTGGAACTGTTGGTATGGAATTTAGCAAGCCAAAGATAATCCGCAGTGAAGTTTACCTCTGGCCAGCTACGCCAGTTAGAGACCATCTCTGGTCACCCGTGAACGGATCATTAGGTATTGCTCCGGTGAGGTTTGGTAATGGTTAAAAGAAACGAGGAACGCAGTTCATCCTCAGGTTGTCGTCGTATAGGTTAATGCGAACACTGGAATCTTGGAATCTGGATGGAGTCTTGAGTTTCTTCGTGGAGGCACCTAAAACTGGTTTACCCAACATTTATCTCGAAGGTTCGATTTGACGCCAGGTTTTTCACAAAGTGCAGCAGATTGCCGTCTATCCCTCAGTCCGTCATTGTCTTCAGAACTAGTGGAATCCAGGTTCGGTTGTATGTCTTCTCAAGATTCAAGACTACCATCTCCACGTGTTGTCGATTGTTTCTAAATTCATAAAACAGAATTCCCAATTCCACCAGGCTCAATGAACGACTTCCTCCAAGTGAAGATCGGCTTTAGGGATAACTAATAGAGGTTCATTTCGCTTACCCTAAAGATTTTTTTTCGATCAACATTGTTAAAAATAATTAAACTTTTCATCGTACATCACGATTTGTTTGAAAACTGCGAGTTTTCATTGCGTTTATAAAGCGAGTCGCTGATGGAGACACGATCCATTCATTTAACTTTCGATCAAATAGCGTAGAATCATACATTCCAGCGTTTTACGTAAGCAGGGTTCACCAGGTTCCTGGTTCACTCATGAATATGAATATTTGCAATGAATTTGCTATTTCATGTGTCGTGTACTGAGGATTATTCTTGATCTGCATCTCGATTTGATTATCATCAGTGGTGGTACAAAACTTCCCGGACAAGCCAATAGGAGTGTATTCCAGAAAATATTGAATTTCAATGAAGATTGTCTTCGTTAAGCCTTTTTTTTCCTAACCCTTCACAATGAATACAAATTTACGCGAATTTTTGTGAACTTTTTTTCGCCAACCAATCCGAATGAAGCGCGGGATCTCTTGCGAAAGAGTGAAAAACGATAGAACTTCCCAAACTTTTGCTTTGACAGTTGCCTCTGCCCACATCAGAAAGTTGGAACCAGACAATCAAGATGGGTGCAGCAAGATATGAAAAATTTCGTTCAATTTCACATCGATTGAGCGATGTAAGCAATATTCAAGCTTACTACAGGATAATAAATAATTTTTCAAATTTCTATTTATATTCCACTGAATTTTCTAATATTGAATTTAATCAAGTCCGAGAAATACACTGAAGTCGCTTTTTACGCGGTTTTCGGAATTTACGCGTGATTAGTTGCTGAGAAATAAAAGAAAATACAGATATCATGATAACAGCATACAAATAAAATAAGTTAATCAATTGTTAGAACATGGGTTGCATTTTAATTAATAATTCACTGTTTGTTAGATTTTTATTCTGATTTTGAAATTTACCCGGTATATTTTTACGCGGATTTTGGAATTTACGCGGTTTTTTGACGCGAATTTTGGAATTTACGCGATTTTCTTTTACGCGGTTTTTGTTTACGCGGCAAGTATCCCCCGCGTAAAAAGCGACTCCAGTGTACTTTAAATCACATTTGTGATTGATATGAATTAGTTTCACCAGACTCGTACAACTTGTTTTCGTTGTAAGGACGATAGTTTGACAGATTCGCATGATTTCGTAATTTAATGTGAATGACTTTAGCGAAAACATTTCGCAAGAATCAATTTCTCATCAGAAAAATGCGCTCATTATAAAACAAACATTACTGAAACACTTATCCAGAAATACGGTCTGTGCATCCATGAAAGAAATTGTTTTTCGTGCTCCTTTTTCGCAAAACTTGGGAGTCCTTAAAAATAGAAACGTAGTGTTTACATTCGTGACGTCTTCATCTTTCATTTTCTTCAATGACTCTAAAACAAATGAAAGTAAATCGATCACTTTCAGTTCATGTACGTCATTTCCAGAATACACATCTAGGAAAGAAGTTCAACGATATCAGAAACGACTACCAGACTATCAGAAAGCTCAACCTTTTATTGATCATTATGGTATTTCTTGGAAATGCAGAATAGGTTTCACGTATTGTTGAATACAGAAGTGAATGTTTTTTTATCAATATTCTTTAACCTGTCCACGTGGACATTATCTAAACCCCCTTCCTCTTCACCGTGGACAAGCGTGGACATTTTCGTAACCCCTACCCCCCAAATGTTGACCACGTGGTATGTGGACAGCCCCTAAATTACCTTCGATGATTCCTCATCCATGCTACAAATGTTAAATAATACAAACCATTTTTTGACGTAGAACTACGTCTTTCAGGAAGGGTGCCAAATCAGAAAACAGGTCACGTTTTTATGAAATAAAGTTAACGTTAATAACTATTTTCACTGTGAACGAATTCTCATGACTTGTATACCAATCGAATCGGAAATTCTCTAAGATTTGTTTGATATGCTATACATAACAATCCGCTAATCTCTGAACGATTTAAATTCATGAAAACTGGAAGAACTTCTTTTTTCCCATACATTTATTCTGCCGATTTTGTGCTAACCCTACCCATATTTCGAATGCTTATAACTCGAAGATTTCAGATCGATCGGAAAAATGTTTGCATCAATTGATAGGAAATATTTCTACGCGTCTATCACAATTAATAAAATGTTATTTTTCATGAGATGAATAATTGAATAACTGTAAAATGTCAAACGTTATCTAAACGCCCTTACGTTTTGATTGGCCCGATTCACGGTTTCCCCAACACAGACTTCAAAATCGATGTACCTTTGGAAATCCACTTTGCAAATATACATGCAAGTCGGAGGTATTTTTTTCCCACTTAGCTGTGTTTCCCTAACACGGACTTCAAAATCAATGTGCCGGGGGGAATCCACTTTGCAAATACATGCAAGTAGTGTTCCCCGAATTTTGAAATTAATCGTTCATCAGCTAATCAAATACTTTTCAGCTTGTTTGTTTTTCGATACGATTAATCGCCTCTAATAATCGATTAATCGTCACAATGAGAGAAACAATTAGTTAGACTAATATTTCTCATTCGATAGAAAGCCATCTGGAATCAAGAAAGTGTTCATTCCGCCTGAAAATCAATTATTCTTTTTACGCTCCCCTGAACTTATAAAGGAAGCTCAATTCGCGTTGACTGCACTGAGCTTCGTTTACGAGTTTAGAGGAGCATCAAAAATAATGATTTAATTTCAAGATAAAACTGCAGTGGAAGCCCTTTTTTTCTTTTTTTTTTGGGTTTGGATCGATTAATCGACGTAAATTATTCGTTCGCTTCGATTATTGGTTGCGCAGTATTCGTTCGATTAATAATCCGTTTTTTCAGGAAGTATTCGATTAATCGAAAGATTATCGGGGATCACTACTTTTTTACTCGCTTGTCGTTGTGCAGACCGGAATATGTTTCCCTAAAACATACTTTTAAACTGAGAAGCCTGAGAAAATCATCATTTCAGATACTAGAGGTGAATGAATTTTCGCGGTTCGAGAACTACGTAAACATGAGATGTGCAATAATTTCAGAGAGAAATGTAAAATACAATGATCGTTTGACAATTCAGTTCAGTTCACATATTTTGGTAGTCCTAGGTATCATATCAAACGTAAAAGGACGTCCACCAAATTTATTTGTTACGAAGAACATCTATTACAAACATTTCGATGCATTCTAAAATAATATTAGAAGTGGTAAACTAGTGGATTGCACAATATAATTGCGTAGTTCTACGTCGAAAATATGCGATCGTGTCCTAGATACAACCCCTTACAATCTTTTCCTGAGATTGTTTACCCGTTCTATGATCAGTTTGAACAGGCGGACGAAACGCCAATAAGAATACAAACTCATCAGTTCGAATAATTTCAAATTTCACGGAACTAAAGCTTGTGAATACGGCTATATTTGTTGGTATTCAAGGTATTTTTGCAGTCTAATTTTATTGTAACAATGTCAACAATGAGAGGTCTCGGACGTCTCATAACCTCGGAATAATCATGCTTATTGAGACCGCTACTTCTTTTTGAAAATAAAAAACCAGCAGATTTATTTTATCGTCTTAAAACTCGGCGTCTTATGGGAAAAATAAGAACATTCAAATTCAATTCATTTAGGCCGTTGATAACAAACGAAATTTGTACGCTAAAATGTTCCATTCAGCCGTTCGTTGTCTCGAAATCGTAATGTCTGACTATCGTTGCAATGGAATAAAATAAAATGAATTGAGGCTACTTCAAAGCTCGGACAAATTTCATTCGTCTTCTAACCCCTTCTTTCAGAAATGAAACCTACCCTAATTTTACCTTTTTCAGTACAACAGAGGCATGTTTTTTTTTCGTGTTCGTTCAACTGACTGCGTCTAGTCGATTCGTTTGCTTTATTTCTTCTCTTCATTGAAGTATGCCAAAAATGCTGCGAACTGCTGTAAGCAATTTTCTAATATAATTCCCCCCTCCCTATGATGAGATTGGCAGCTGTGTATCGACGGTAGACATTGATTGCGAGTGTTTTGATTGGCGAAATAGTTTTGAGCCCAAAGTGTTCCAGCGAAACCATTATTACATTGAATGATGGAACCCATGAAATAGTTCCATTCCGGACAGAGAGCATTGCATCGTAACGTACATCACCTCACATTTTGACCTTTGGCATTTGCAAGTGCCAACTTTCTGCGCCCATCTTCTCTTGGGCAAAGTGTGAAGAATAGCAACGGAACAACGGAACAGAGTCGACAATCGTCGTCGTAATTGCTTTGACCTGCTCCCCGGCGCATAAGACATAAGATGCAACGAGGAGAGGATGTGCAGGAAGTGATGCACTTGTTGTAGAGCTGCACCAGGAGAGAAGAAAACACACATTACCATCAGTTCAAGAAACCAACCGAACCAACCTCATTCGACGACGACACGACGGTCGTAGCGAAGAGAAGCAGCGATTTAAAAATAGCTCCATCTGGCGCACTGATCAACTTTACATTTGCACCCCGGTCAGAGAGGATGATGATGATGCAGTTGCGCGCGGATGCGGATGAGGGAACGAGAATGAAGCGCACTGTGTTAATAACGCATTCCGTTGCAACGTGAATGTGTTGCAGCCAGCAGCAGCGCTAGCTATAAATGGATGTGGGCGGAGGAGGTCTTCTTCTGCTGTGGGAACTTTGGGTTTTGGTTCCCGTCGGTCCCCAGAACCGTTTGGGCAATCGTGTTTGATCTCCAAATATTTTCACCCTTTTGTGTCGATCGGCGGCATTCCAAAATAGAAGAGTCGGTTTGTTGTGTGCTGAAAGTTCGTTCACTGGGCCTTACATCCTCATGCACACATCGTATGGTGATGACTGTGACGTGTCGAATCAGGAATCAAGATTTCCGAGAACACGTCTCTCAGACGTGAAACGATCTAGAAGTACACGTGAATTATTTCCAGGGCACACGCGAGCATTACCTAATATAAGTGCGCGAGCAAGCGTCGAAAATCTCTGTCACGTGGAAATGGTGTCCTATATTTATACTACTAGGTCTCTGTTGTTTTGGGAGAGCAGTCATCATATGCCTCTTTCAGTGCAACGGGAAGACAGTAATTGTTACATATAATGCATTCCGTGAACGTGTGCGCTAGTTCTTTTGTCTCCGGGTGAATTACAGCTTCGTCAAAGGAGAAGTTTCGGATTTCAAATTAACATGAGGTGTAATTAGGGCTTGTCTTTTCGTAGCGGAAAAATATTTCATGGGTGAGATCAGAAGAAATGTCCCTCTAATAAAAATGATGTTATCCCTCATTCTTGTTCGCCCGAACGAATCATCCTAGTTTTCTTCCTGTTAAGGTGGCCGTACACTGTTTGTCCGCAGGTCAAATATTTTACCCTTTTTGACAAATATAGTTTCGTTTGAAGTTTGTACAAACACTATTTTGTTTGCCACTCTTCAATTATCATCAGTGGCAAACAATGTCACACGAATATGAGAAAAATGCGACTGAAATATTTAAGTTACCCTAACCATGTCCCGGCAGGTTCGGAGAACAGACCGAAAAAATAATTTAGGCATCCAATAACACGCGCATTCTTGTACTTGCCACTCATTCTGTATTCAAGGCGTGTAATTTGGCATAGAAATCTCAACTAAGTACTAACGAAAATGACGCAAGTAATACTACGTTGAGACGGCCAAGTTCCCCTAGGAACGTTAGTGCCATTTAAGAAGAAAAAGAAGAATATTATAACGCATTTATACAATAACACGTATGCGCTATGTGGATAGCGCATACGTGTTAAACAGCCTTGCATTCCAGCCGGTCGATCCCCACTTGACATCGTTTGGACATTTTTTTTTTTTTGGGTAAAATCCAAAGCTGACGTTCGGTCTGAGAAAAAATGATGTCTGCTCTAATAGAGCAATTCTAAATGAAATCGACAAATGACAAAACATGAGTATATTTGACTCGAATGAAAGTTTGTATTCCGTTTGGGTTGTAGGAAATATGAGTTGGGAATTTTTTGACTCAAGTGTAACTTTTGAAAAGGGCGATTTTAGTAAGAGAAATCTTTGATAATTTATATCTCAAAAACTATGAGTCGTACCGAAATAGTGTCTTATAGTCATAGAGTATTGATGTTAAACCACTGAAACCATTGAAACCATTGAAACCATTCCTACTCTTTTCTTCTGTTTATTCAATTATGCAGAAGACAAAGAGTCATTATGTATCATTTTTAAACACAAGTCTAAAAAGTTACGATCTACATAAATATAAGCATAAGTCAAATAAATCTATGACTACAGAAATATATTGTACTAGCTGACCTAGCAAACTTCGTCCCGCCCAAAATTTATGTTTTGTTATCAATACCTTCAAACATTCACGTTTTCCTACTATGAGCAAGTTCATGGGTCCAATCGCAGAACTGTTCATTGATTGATCTTCTAATCGACCCCGTTGAATTCTGTATGGGTGGAATGGAGTACGGTGGCTAGACACTCCACCCCACTCCATTTATTGCACCCTAAAACCTCCACATGCAAAATTTGGTTTCATTTGCTTGAATTATTCTCGAGTTATGCAGAAATTTATGTTTCAATTGTATGGCAATAAGATGAAGTTCTTACAAGAATCTTAACAGTTAATAATCTGAAGATGCAATATCTGGTTTGTAAGGCGGGTGGAGTTTTAGAAGTACCCTAGAAGCGTTCTAGATCATTGATTTTAATACGTTCAGATGCTAGCAGTACTTGGGTGACCGGAATAAATCGCCACAGTAAACAACTGCAACAGAAACAACCGCTTAGAAAAAGTGTAGTAGGCTAGAAATATTTGGCGCGGGAAAAACATCATGTGCCTCACATTTCTATTATAAATTTATTCTCTTGTTCTCGTTTTTCGAAATTTATTCTGAGGACAATGTAATGGGGACGAAGTCCCCATTTGGCGAGGATAAGGAATCGAGGCGGCCCATGCCGCCAAGATGACGCAATCCGAGTCCACCGCCGACCCGCCGTCGGAAGCGGCGGTGTCTCGCACGCAAACCTGGGATCCACTGATTGCCCGGTTAGTTTGAAACATAGGATACGATCCTTTAGCAATGTCCGACCGAGCTCTAGCGAGCGTCGGACGGTATACGTCTGCCCGGGGCGTTACGTTTGCCTGGGGCGATACGTTTGCCCGGTTAATTCTTGTTTTGAAATACAATACCGCGCCACAATATTTATAGCCTACTACACATTTTATAAGCGGTGGTTTCTGTTGCAGTCGTTTTCTGTGGCGATTTATTCCGGGAACCCAGTACTTGTTGGAATTCATCGAAACTAGTTGCTTGGTAGAAGCAGATTTTTTTCCAGTCCTATCAGACCCAGCCATGACTTTCTTCAAGCGAAAACCTGCTTCGAGGTTCCATTCACTTGCTAAGATTTTTTTTAACTCAACATTCTCATTCACATTTCATTCGCTACAAATATGTATTTTCGTCGCGCTTATGAATCAAATCGCAGTATGAGATAAGTCCCTTAAAGTGTTTTAGGTAAAATAAACCCTTATTCCGGAATCTGCTCGGATTTGAAATTAGCACAATGCGTTCTTTAAGAGGGAATTCTAGTCTAGAAATTTGAAAAAAAAAACTTTTTTTTTCTTCATATTTCTCTAATTCGGACATTATTTACCAAGTTATATCCATTTTAGTGATATACCATAACCATAACAATTAACTTCAAACGCGTTTTTCTCGAAACATGTTTTTTCAAATTGGCTTACACGATATCTCAAGTTCTACTTATCCGATCTATGTTTATATGAATACAAGCTGTATGCATCTCTCTATCGCATGAATCTATAAAAAAATGATAATTTCGTAACTTTACTATTTAAAAAAAATCAAGAAACTTAAAAAAAATGTTTTAAACAGCATTTTTTTCTTCAAATTTCCGCCATTTTGTCAAAAAACACGTCTTTGACATGTCCGATGCGATAGTGGCATCTTTACTGATTCAGAATCTGTTCAATTTGTTTGTTTCAGATAACCAGAAGGGCTGGAATCTTGTACGCCATGGCACAACTTGGCAACAATGTTCAGAAATCCTTGAGAGTTCTCGAAAAAAGCCAAACAGTTTTGTCATCAAGAGCAAAAGCTGAATTCAACCCGCACTTAAGTAGTGAGTTTTAATACTACAAAAAAAACAACATTCTTTGTGTTATTGGGTGTCTTTATCCTGGCGGATTTAATGGCTCACTATTACCGATTAGAATAAATTGATGGATCTTAGTTCATGTGCGTTACCTTCAAAATATACATTTCAGGAAAGAGGTTCAAAAATCGTGTAAATACAAAACAGATCTCATTCAATTTTGACTATTAACTTGAATGTTTTACTTTAAAAAATACTTAACGTGTCCACGTGGACATTATCAAAACCCACTCCCCCCTCACCGTGGACAAGCGTGAACATTTTCGTAACCCCTACCTCCCCTAAAGTTGTCCACGTGGTATGTGGGCAGCCCCTAATGTATTGCAATACATGTACATACATGTATTGCAATACATGTGTGTTCAAATGTTTCAACGATCTATAAAATTAATTGATTCTTTATTGATTGATTATGATCGATGAAGGATAGATTCCACGTGGATATCGAGCAGATACGTGAAGATTTGACCGTGTATTGCATTGGACCGTGGGAACTTCCCGAACCTGAGTGTGATGTGGAGATGAAGATGAGATCTATGATGTACAGAGAAATGGATCAGATCGATCGGATCTCAGGATTCGTCTTTTGCATTCAGAAATCTGATCATTCGTGCTATGAAATGTAGCAACCTTGCCTCGGCGCAAAATAAGTAATCCGTATTCGTGGAGCAATTTAATCTGTATCAGATTAGCAGACACGAAAATAATTTTAATTTGCTCAAATTTGGATTTTACTTTTTTCAAGAATTCGAATTTTACCCTAAGAATTGGATTGATTTGATAATGACGACACGCTTGAGATTCTGCGCTTCAAATTTATGTGTTCTAGGAATTGTTTTTCCGTGATTGCGAGGGCCTACTATACTGCTCCTCTGAAAACAGGACACCATAAACATTCAAAATTTGATTTTAGACACCAGTGTTCAGAAGGGGGGGGGGGCCTATGAATGTATGGAAAAAAAATCGACTCGTAAATTCCAAAAAATTACCCTATACAAAATGTTCACTACCTCGAAAAAACGCCTCATGCCAAATTTCAGCTCAATCGGACTTAAGGGAGAGTGGCGAAAGCGGTCAATGTTTGAGTTTTTCAGGCAAAAAAACAGGATGTGCCCAGAAAAACATTTTTATAACCCAAAAAATTCGAGATAACTGTAAATCTCGACGAGTAATCCAGTTTTAAGACATTTGGCAGGATTTTTTTTAAGGGGGTATTCTAGTCTAGAAATCTGAAAAAATCGAAATTTTTTTTTACCATATTTCTGTAGTTTAGGCATTCAAGAATATACTCTAGAAAGGACTTATCGAAAATACTATTATTTACCTAGTTAGAGCCATCTTAGTGATGTGGTATCTAACCTGTTACGGCCATCACAATGAACTTCAAACGCGTTTCTCTCGGAACTAGTTTTTTTCTAACTGGCGTACACGATATCTCAAGTTCTACTGAACCAATTTATGTCAAATTTATATGAAAATAATCTGCATACATCACATGAACCAATAAAAAATTATAACTTTTTAATTTTACTATTTTTAAAAAATCTGTAAACGCAAAAAAAAACGTTTTAAACAGCATTTTTGTTTTCAAACGGCCGCCATTTTGTTAAAACCCATGTTTTTGACTTGTCCGAGGTTCATGCCATAGCGACATCTTTACTGATTCAGAATCTGTTCGATTTTTTTGTTTCAGATAACCAGAAGGACTGGAATCGTGTACGCCATGGCACAACTTTTTTTTGAACACCCTCACTTCACCAGCATTAAACTATTCTAATTATGAATATTTTTTTTCCGTCCTATTTTTGTTTTATTGTTGAAAGATAGATAAACGAATAATGATATAATGGATAGTAAAAATATTCTTTGTTTTATTTTTACGGAGTTCGAAAAAACGTCCGAAATTCGTGTCTCTACACTAGAATGCCCCCTTAAACCCTGATTACCGGTGATTTTTCGGTTTTCAAAAAAACCCAAATTTTAACGTCTGCGACACCAGTAAATGAAGTCCAAATGAGAAAATATTTTGTTTGCACCAACATTTCGTAGCAAGTTTCGAATGAAAAATCGAGATTATTATTTTTATTGGCACCCAAAACCATACTTCTCGTTTCGTATTCCGAAAAAGAAAAAGCCCCAGAGTGCCGATTTTTGACAAAAAAAATTTTCGAGATAACACTAGTTCTCGACGTTTCATGCAATTTTAAGACATTTGGCATCAACAAAAAAATAACGAAAATTTCCTTTATTCCCCCCTTGGGTGATTTATCGATTTTCAAAAAACTCGAACTTTGACCGCTTTGTCCGATTGAGCTGAAATTTGGTATAGGGTGTTTTTTCGAGGTGGTGAACATTTTTTATGGGGTAAATATTTGAAATTCGAGATGCCCATTTTCATTGGCACCCTAGTGTTCATATTATGATGCTTTTACACACAAGTTTACCGCTAAAACCTCTCCACCAATAACAGATATTCTCACTCCGAATATAGAAAATTTTGGATGTTTTTTTCAGAATTCGTAGTCATCTTACTGAAAAATAGGGATACTGAAATCACCTTGAAGATCATTATTTACATTATAGCATTGTACTCTTCCGGAGGACAAAGAAAACACTAAACCGATTGATGACTATCAGCGGTTTATAGAAGCACCGCTTCAACCATCGAGCAAATAGAGAAATTTCCAATCAATCATTCGTTGAACTTACGAAACATCAATCCATAAATGGTAGGTCATCCGTCTCCACACACATACACGTGTCCCCCTATCTCTCCTCACAGCACGCTCACCCCCAAAAGACGACAAAGTGCGCTGCCGAGACATTGGACGACGACAAACGAGCGCCAAATGACAAGCCACTGAAATTAATGTTAAATTTGACACTCTCTCATGCCGAGAAGTATTGCGAATTGCGGCCATTGCAACACAGCCTTCCTTTCTCCACAACAGTAGCAGCAGCGCTCAGCTGCCTGAGTGTCAGAGGTAGCAACAGCGCCAGTGCCGCCGGTAAGTCCTTCGCCTACATGCTAATTTAGGACGCGCCAACTTGACAGCGGGCGACCTTCCTAGTTTCCTGACAACAACAAGAGCTTTGTGAGCAATTCCACCATCATCATTATTGGCATGTGATAGCGCACGCAAAAGAAACCCAAATCACTCTCCGGCTGTTGATAAATTGTCTTCGGATCCCCCGCACGCATGACGTGTCACCGCTGTATGTGTATGCTTTTAAACATGTAGCCGGTGGCCAGTTGTTATCACTCATTAGTTTGGCGACATTCTGTCGTCATCCCTCCCTAGGCCCCAAAATTTGTATCTATTTCTGGGCTTAGGGCGACCCGCCTTAGGAAGATTGATTCGACGGAACGAGGTTTTGTTTGTGCGGAATTTGCAAAATAAATAACGTTTCCTAATCCAATACCAAGCATTTGATGGAACTGTTGTCAAAGTTAGTTCCGTTTCTCATGCTTGAGGGGATCGCTGAAAGTGGATCCGTACACTAGGCAAATACTTCCCTCATGTTTTTTTACGACATGTTTGTTCTATGAATAAAATAAAACTTTTTAAAACTGAACATTTAGAAAAAAAATTAAGCATTTCTAAATTTTAATTCCAAAAATTTAATTAACGTGCAAAAAACAGTCTCAAAAATTGCTCCGATGAAATTAGGGGCAAAATACCAAGAAAAGATTAGGGAAAACATTCATAGGGAAGACATTTGATGTAAAACTGCTCATTTTGGAAACCAAGAGTCACCTGAACCTCTCGATAACCTTCATAGGATGCAATCAGAACGATACAAAGTGGTTCATCAGAGGGCAATGACTAGAACTGCCCCACAATAGCAACTACGAACCAAAAAAAGTAATCAAGGGATACAATAATTGCTATAACATTGATCACATAAATGACCCCCTAAATTAAGAGCTGAAATCGAGTGAAACCCATGCAAGCGAGCAAGGTCAAATTTCCAGCAATAAATACCACACCAAACTCAGTTGAACAAATCAACACCATCACTAACTAAGCGCACTAACCGTCCTCCCCCACCCCTCTTCAGCCTTAGAGGTATGTCCTGAAAAAGCGGTGACACCGGAATTTATTGCCACCACACGCGCACTCACTTCGCCCTCGTTCCATGTATTTCGGGTGGACAAAAACAGCTCACCGACACAGCAGTAGAACTAACTAACGAACAGAAAAAAAAACACCTGGTTAACCCGAATCCAAAGTTCGTCGTATCAACACAAATAGGCAAAATTTTGCATTCATTGAGGGGCAGAGAATTTGCGAAACAAAAAGTAGCCCGGATTATAGCGCACCACCATCAATCACCATGATTTTGTCCATCAATGTCCGTCCTCCCGCTTCTCCTGCTCCTGCTCCTTGGGACCCCCGTCACAGGAAACCAATCAGCGAGAGATGGGATAACTGCGGCGCCCGCTGAAATCTGGGGCCGGAACGCGTGTCATGTTTGTTTTTGTGTGCGAATCTGTCATCGGTGTTTTTGTTTCTATTTGTGCGCGTTTTGTTTCTTTTTCTTCAGGGCCAACGCCGAATAACGACCCGATCCGGTCCTGTGTCCTGATTTAGTACGATTTTGTTCTCGCGTTTGCGCTCGCTCATTTCGTTTTTTGTTTCTTCTTGCACACGCACCCGAAACTAACCGGCGATAAACGCGCGGAAAAGGTCACGGTAGCTGCCGGTGATGGAAACAGAACGTAACGAATTTGGGGACCGGACAAATTTCGGTCAAAGTAAGGACAAATTTGAATTGGGGGGGGGGAAATGCGAAGCAAAAAATGAATGCCAAATATACGCGCTAGCGAATGTAATGATGACAGGTAAACCGTTATTTTGGTTTGCGCTGCATACTTACTATATACAGAGAAAAACTGTTATAAATTATTAATCATGTATGGACCAACAATGTCTGGAATTAAAGGGTGTGTCACATCAAATTGCATCACGGAAAAAGCGCTGTAGAAATTTAATTTTTAGGAATTATATCTTCAGCTTTCGCTTATAATCAGATAAGAGTGTATAGATCACGTTGACCATGCTTCACTGTCAATTTTTCGTAAATTTGGAAAAATGTCGTCGAACGAAAAAGAGCGTCGTGAATTAATCCTGTGCACTCATTTCGAGAATCCGGAGTTGTCACATCGGGACATCGGTAAGATGCTGGGAATCGTCCAATCCACGGTCAGCAGAGTACTAAAACGATACTTCGAGAACCTAACCATCGACCGGAAGGTGAAGAACGGCAAAAATGGATGCTCCGTCAGTGAAAAAGATCACAAGCGCGTAGTTAAGCAGTTCCGGAGGAGATTCGCAAGCAGAAACTATCCAAGTTTGCCAAAAAGTACATGGTGTGGCAAGCGATCTGCTCTTGCGGAAAGCGGAGCGCCCCCTTCGTGATGACCGGCACGGTAAACGGGCAGGTTTACCTTAAGGAGTGCCTACAGAAGCGCTTACTACCACTATTGAAGCAGCACGAGGGCCCGACCATCTTCTGGCCGGATCTCGCTTTGTGCCACTATTCAAAGGACGTGTTGGAGTGGTACGAAGCCAACGGGGTCACCTTCGTGCCAAAGGAAATGAACCCGCCCAACGCGCCGGAGCTTCGCCCAATAGAGAAATATTGGGCGATTATGAAGCAGGCCCTCCGGAAGAACCCAAAAGTTGTCAAATCGGAGGTGGACTTCAAGAGAAAATGGATTTCTGTTCAAAAAAAAACTACAACCTGACGTTGTACGTTGTACGTTGTCCAGAACCTTATGGACGGGGTAAAGAGGAAGGTGCGAACATACGGGCTTGGGCTCGAAGTATGAATAAAAAGAAAATGCCAAAAGTTGTTTAATAGTTTTTATTTTACTGTCTAAAATTTTCAAAAGGATCGGTCTACTGGGCGAATTTCTACAGCGTTTTTTCCGTGATGCAATTTGATGTGACACACCCTTTATTTATCAGAAATACCGATAGGAAAGATCGATCCTTCGAATGGAAAATGGGGCCTTAAATTCAGAATTTTCATCAATCAAGTGTTCAAACACTAGAAAAGGATTCAATGCGCAAAAAAGTTTTAATTTTTTTCAACAACCTTCAAAATAACGATTTCGACGATTGTTCAAAATCATTTTTTCATGTTATCGTCGTTTAACGAATGTGATCGAACGTAATAACTAGAGATGAAACGGATATCCGGTAACTATCTGATATCTGGCCTATCCGGCCAATATTTGCTATTCAACCGGATACCGGATATTAGAAAAAAAAACAATAATTTGTTCATTCTTTACGGAAAATTTAATCATAGTTCATTACTTTAATGTAAAGATAACAGTTCAGCTGAAAAGTTTACAATGTAACACAGCAAAACTATTTTTTTTGTAAAATTCAATTTTATTATTCAACATAATTGGCTTCAAGGGCGATTACAGCGATTATAGCGATCTTGCAACTTTTCGATACCATTTTTATAGTACTCTTTCTGTTTTTCCTCAAAATAGGCCTCAGTTTTGGTAATTCGGTAATTTCGGTAATGTCGGTAGTACCCCACAGTTGCAATAGCTGGAGCAGAGTCCGGATATCGTCAAAGTTTACACTGCATTTTTTTCCATTTTTCCATTTTTTTTCACAATAACAAAAGTTGCTTCACTCTCAATATGCTGTAACTCACGAACCAATCGACCGATTGCTGTCAAGTTTTGACACATATCCATTGAAAGATGGAGCTTTGTGATAGTCAAGTAGACTTTTGCAAGAGGCGCCATCTAGACGTCAACCTTATGAAATTTTCAGCCGAACTGTTATGTTAATTACTGCCTAAAATGTAATCTTTTATAAGCTTCATGCACGCATGCAGTTTCTCCCAGTTTCGTGTTCACAAATAAAGAGCCGATTATCCGGCTATCGGGCCTCCAAGCTTGCCGGATATCCGGTATCCCGTATCAGGGCAAACTACTATCCGTTTCATCACTAGTAATAACTGACGCCATAGTATTTTTTTCATTACATTGCATTTTTTCAACAAAATAATGGAATCAGCAAGGAAGCAGTAATCTCAATTTTGTTTATCAAGTATCAAAAATGACCTTGCTGCTATTTTCAAGTAAGGTTATGAAACATGGAAAGAAATTGAATCAATTAAAAAAATATATATTTAATAACTTTTTTTATTGTTGTCTACGTAATGACTTTGATTTTTTTAAGTTCAATATTAAAATAGATTCCAATTCGGAGGAGTAACAAAACGGCTCAAAATTAACTCCAAATTCGAGCACTCCCTAAAACATCCGAGTATGAACATATAAATGAAAACACAAAATAAACATCACAAAATCACTAGAGACATATTAGGTTGGGGAAAAAGTAATCCATTATTTTTGAGTGAAATTATGCTAATTAATAATTATTATCCATTATTAAATTTGAGTGAAAATATGCTTCGGATTGTCCGATTTGGGTCAAATATGCAACGTTTTGTTGCAAAATTTGTTGACATTCTAAAGGTAGATTCATAATGTCTCTATCATTGAAGTCTTGGTGCTTATTGACGAAAGATTCTAGCAATAGATTTTACAATCTTCTCTTGATCCCATTTTCTTATCACTCTGGAAATTTTTCAATGCGAGCAAAAGGTGGTAATCGCTTGGTGCCAAGTCCGGACTATATACAGGTCGGACTCGATTATATACTGACTCGATTATATGTGATTCGATTATACACAATTTTGGACTCGATTTTTTTTTTTATCCCATATATTTATTTTAGGCTTATTAGCCTAAAGAAACAGAGCCGAATTTTAATCGTGTACGTGTCACATAGTTATCATTATCTATAATCAGCACATTACACAGTTGCCATTTGCCAGTATTTCTTTTATACCATTGCATATGGTACATCTACACAGTAGCCATTTAGGCGTAAGAGTTTTCTATCTGTTCTTCCATTATCCCGTTAGACCGGACAGCGGAGACAGTTGATTGATCATTGTTGAGTTATTTATAGAACAGCAGCCCGATGTGTCTTGCAGAGCAGAGCAGTTGTATGGATGAATCGATCTTATTTCGACCGTGGATCGATCTCCATCGCTGGTGATTGTTGCGTGGACGTAGTTATTCTGTAACAACACAAAGATGGTCAATGAGGGCCCTGAGTTTTGAACTCACGATCGATCGCTTACTAAGCGAACGCGCAACCAATGTGGCTACGGAGACCCCCGGTGGACTCGATTATATACCGTTTGAAAAAAAAAATATTTGTTTTATAGTTCAAATATGACTTATTTCAAAAAAAATGTAAACCTTCAACGTTAATGTGAAATTCGAGAGGCTGTTATAAGGTACAGTGGGATTAAAATGACGATTTTTGAAGATTTAGCTCGAATTTTCACCAGGAATTGTTTATATCGTTATTGCAGGGAAATTAAGAAAGATAGAAGTTGGGCGTCAAAAAACAAATTGTAGAGTGATTCAAGAGCTTTAATTTGATTGATAAAAACAATCAAGTTTAATATTAACTTTTTGGGTAGAATTAATAATAGCACATTAAAAACTATCAACTTTTGAATTTTTCACTTTCAACATGTTATTTAAATACACTAATTTAGATGTTCCACTGCTATATCCTGTACTAAATTTACTCATCTTTCAAATGAAAGCAACAGAATTGGCTTACGTAGCGTACTTTTAAGTGTAGAGCAAGTTTGAGGCAACAGAGTCCGAAACAAAAAAAAATCATAACTCTGTGATTGTTGAATTTCGAACATATGCGTAGAAGGATTTTTTCCATCAAAAATGATCATCCATCACTTTCTGAGAGAATCTGTAAAAACAATATTTTTTTCATGTGAGAAAAAATGTGTTTCTGACTTTGAGGGTATGAATCAAAAATAAATTCTTTTATTTTCAATAAACGAAAAATATATGCATAAAAAACCAATAAATTTTTTTTTATGTTTGGGGACAAAGTAGTCACAGATGAATAACGACATACAATGTTCTATTTACTAAAGCTGATATACCGCATCACATTCTACTCCTGAAGTGGATCCTTTCGTGGCTTTGACCCTGGGCACATATGCCACACCAACTAAACCAAGCCTCATTATGCGGAACATTATGTGTTTCTTACTAGGTTTGTGTATGTATGAGAAAATTTAAATTGAAACTCTAGGTGAATAGGCCAATTTCATACATGTACCTACTATGATTTGAACAAATTTAAGCGAAAAAAACGCATAAATCTATCCAATTTAGCTTGATATGTGCGAGTGACCACTTTGCCCCCACTAGGTGACCAAGCAAAAATAATGTTCGGTTTTTCATCTTATTTAGCCGTTTGCTATCTTGAACAACAATGAGTTGAACTATAATATTCTTCCAGAAATGGGAATTTAAGCGGTATCTGGCATCTATTTTTTCTAAAACCCTGATTTCCGGTGATTTTCCGTTTATCAAAAACACTCAAATTTTAACGTCTGTGACACTAATAAATGAAGTCCGAATGAACTAATATTTTGCATAGGATATATAATTGTGCAAACCAACATGTCGTAGCAAATTCCGAATGAAAAATCGAGGTAAATATTTTTATTTGCACCCAAAACCATACTTTTCGTTACGTATTCCGAAAAAAAAACTAAGTCCCAGAATACCGATTTTCGCAAAAAAAATTTCGAGATGACACTAGATCTCGACGTTTCATGCAATTTTAAGACATTTGGCATCAACAATTTTTTTTCGAAAACCCCGATTTCATTTACTCCTTGGGTGATTTTTCGATTTAAAAAAAACTCAAATTTTAACCGCTGACCGCTTTGCACCACCCTTGAGTCCGTTTGAGCTGAAATTCGGCATAGGGTGTTTTTTCGAGGTGGTGAACATTTTGTAACTTTTTGAAATTTAAGGGTCGATTTTTTCCCATTTCGTTTCTACCGTGAAGTGTATTCGAGAATCAGGCCCAGTAAAGAGCTTCGTAAAAGCATCTGTATGAGAAATATTTTTTGGTGTAGGTTTACATCTTTGATACTCTATATAGGGGGATATTTTCCTACGAATTGAAAATGAGATGTGTAACGGTAGTTTAAGAGATTTTACGATTTGTTGCTGTGATATATGACATACTGTATAGTATTAGACGAGGACTTTATCCAGTATTTTTGTCTAAGATACAAATAGCGGTAGTAATTAAACAATCAAAAAATTTAACGAATGAACTAGGTTTTGCGTTTTCCAATTTTACTTACCGATCGCATTTGTCTGCAACTCGTAACATTTCCGCTCAAAATTTTGGCGTTAAATCGCATGGTATGGGTTTTTACTATATATATATATAGAGCATATATATATATATATATATATATATATATATATATATATATATATATATATATATATATATAGATATATATATATATATATATATATATATATAGATATATATAGATATATATATATATATATATATATATATATAGATATATATATATATATATATATATATATAGATATATATATATATATATATATATATATATATATATATATATATATATATATATATATATATATATATATATATATATATATATATATATATATATATATATATATATATATATATATATATATATATATATATATATATATATATATATATATATATATATATATATATATATATATATATATATATATATATATATATATATATATATATATATATATATATATATATATATATATATATATATATATATATATATATATATAACTAAGTCCCAGAATACCGATTTTCGCAAAAAAAAATTTCGAGATGACACTAGATCTCGACGTTTCATGCAATTTTAAGACATTTGGCATCAACAATTTTTTTTCGAAAACCCCGATTTCATTTACTCCTTGGGTGATTTTTCGATTTAAAAAAAACTCAAATTTTAACCGCTGACCGCTTTGCACCACCCTTGAGTCCGTTTGAGCTGAAATTCGGCATAGGGTGTTTTTTCGAGGTGGTGAACATTTTGTAACTTTTTGAAATTTAAGGGTCGATTTTTTCCCATTTCGTTTCTACCGTGAAGTGTATTCGAGAATCAGGCCCAGTAAAGAGCTTCGTAAAAGCATCTGTATGAGAAATATTTTTTGGTGTAGGTTTACATCTTTGATACTCTATATAGGGGGATATTTTCCTACGAATTGAAAATGAGATGTGTAACGGTAGTTTAAGAGATTTTACGATTTGTTGCTGTGATATATGACATACTGTATAGTATTAGACGAGGACTTTATCCAGTATTTTTGTCTAAGATACAAATAGCGGTAGTAATTAAACAATCAAAAAATTTAACGAATGAACTAGGTTTTTCGTTTTCCAATTTTACTTACCGATCGCATTTGTCTGCAACTCGTAACATTTTCGCTCAAAATTTTGGCGTTAAATCGCATGGTATGGGTTTTTACTATATATATATATAGAGCATATATATATATATATATATATATATATATATATATATATATATATATATATATATATATATATAGAGTATATATATATATATATATATATATATATATATATATATATATAGAGTATATATATATATATATATATATATATATATATATATAGAGTATATATATATATATATATATATATATATATATAATTGGAAAAAAAAAACCTAGTTCATTCGTAAAATTTTTTGATTGTTTAATTACTACCGCTATTTGTATCTTAGACAAAAATTCTGGATAAAGTCCTCGTCTAATAGTATACAGTATGTCATATATCACAGCAACAAATCGTAAAATCTCTTAAACTACCGTTACACATCTCATTTTCAATTCGTAGGAAAATATCCCCCTACATAGAGTATCAAAGATGTAGTCCTACACCAAAAAATATTTCTCATACAGATGCTTTTACGAAGCTCATTACTGGGACTGATTCTCGAATACACTTCACGGTACAAACGAAATAAACGGCACGCCATTGAACTACGTTTTACGAGTTAGTGAAGTGTCGAAGATAATAATGAGTTTTCGGTCAGAATGAGCACATTTCAAATAAAAAAACATTAATGAAAATTAACTTCTTCGTATCAAACTGGTACTCAATGTGAGTGGAAAACTTTGTTTTCTTCATGTGATATAATAATCTCATACAAAAATTTTATCTGAAGATAATTTGATATTATAATGATAAGTTTAGTGGGAAACTAATCTCGTATCCAGATGTCGACATCGTACCGTTGTCATCGCGGATACGTTTCATTCCGTTTCCACCGTGAAGTGTATTCGAAGTGTATTCGAGAATCAGGCTCACTGTGTTTTCTTGTTATTTTAAATAATCTTTAGGACCATGACATTATCGAAATGAAAAAAAAAAAATAGATTTCTCCATCCTGAGAATGTGATTGAAATTTTGGATAAGACTAAATTTACCAATTTTAGAAAAAGGTTTTTGAGTCATAAAAAATTTGATACTGATTTTTATTTTTTTCTCAGTGTGTTTTTTTTAGAACGCTTTATTAGTTCCCTACAACTTGTGCTTAGGCAGTTTCTCTAGACAACCGAATATGTTCTAGTTACATGTTATATAAAATGCATACATCCTTCAAAAAATAACTTACAAAAAATGTTTCCTCTCGTGAAGAATAGTGCACGCGCAAAGTTTCATTCAAATCGAAACCATTCGAATTTGCGCGATCCGTCTTTTGAGGTGAAAATGCTCCTGGTTAGTTCCTTTTACTTTTTGCAGTTGATCATTTCGTTTATTTTCTGAACTCCGTTCGTTGATCGCACTTCGATTCGAACAAGGTTTGCACCAATTTTAGGCTTCGCTTGCTCAACTAGTTCTGAGCAGGATTAAACAGTGTGTGTTGTCAAGTCTCAACTCTGAAACGCAATCGTCGATTTTGAAGGAATCCGTCGTGAACTCAGGGCGTCATGAGTGCTCTCAACGATGTCACTGGATTATTCATATGCGGGAAAACGACATACAATTGATTTTATGCGAAGGTCTTTCAGACCATGAGCGCTGGGCTCCTCGTTCCTGGCAAATTACAGTTTACATCCGCTTCAAGCTCGATGGTGCTGATCAGTCCCATTACCCTCACAATCGCGTCAACAGCGGAAGTAATAATAATTACCAACACACACACCAGCAGCATCAGTAGCAGTAGCGGCAGCAGCAGTCACTCTCCGCCGTCGAGTGGTGGTGAAGAATTCCTGCCCAAAAGTAGGGGAGATTATTGCCGTGTCATCGTCCCAAGAACGAATGGCGGCGGCGGTCGAGAAACGTAAACAATCACACAATCCCAACGCTGCCGGCACCAATACCAGTGCGCGTACCGTCGTACCGTCAGCTACAGGGAATAGAATGTGGATGGTTGGGTAGATGTCCACCAAGGTGAAAATTGTGTTGTTCCGGCTCTGTGCCGCCTTCCATCTGGTTTTGGCAGAATTTGGCGTGTCGTGCAAAATCATGAATATCATATGATCAGCATAAATATCGAACAGTATGGTTATACCCTGTTCTGCTTTCGGAAGAAAAAAACAAAATAAATATATTTCGTCCAACTAAATTAATACACGACTTTCTCGGTAAGATAATTGGATTTCCTGGAAGTTCTGATTATTCCGAAGCGCCTAACGGCACTCATTTGACATTCGCCGGAAATGATTGACTCTTTCGGTTTTTGGGGCTCTTCTGCATTGAGACACATAAAAAACAGTGTGATAGAGGGTTATAATTTGTGTTTTTATGGGACATGCGCCGCTGCCGCTGTGGTGTGTTGTGTGTTCAAACCGAAAGATGATGGCTTTCAGGTTAATGGTTTTCTCTCTTTTCTTTACCCACTTTCATGGAAACTGATCTCCAAGCATTGAAGTTGTAGCAAGTTGTCGCCGCCAAGAGTGCTGGAAACTTTCCGAAGCTCGTGGCAACAGTTAACCGGTTATTGCCGCCGCCAGTTGCCGAATTTGGTTCGTTTGCAAAAAGTCTACTTAACCTACGAAACGCGATGGTGGATTTAGGTTCTCAACGCCATCACCAACAAACGGTTCTATCGAAATATAGAAATGGCACCGATTACCAGCAACGAATAGGGAAGTCCCGGCGGCGGCCATATAAAGTAGCCAGCAACACAGAGTCAACAACACTCGCGCAGTAACGTCCAAAAGGTAACAGAAAAACAGAGTTAATTAGCAGCAGCAGTTTTCAGACGGTGTTAAAATTGAGGTCTTCGTCAATCTCTTCCCTTGATTTTCTCCCCAAGACGAACAAGGCATAGTTTCAATGCAAATTTGCGGGTTTACAGCGAATGAATGTGCTTCATGCAGCAGAGATTTATTTATTCAGTTGCTATAAACTGTGTTACTTTATTATATTAAACACTCTGAGAGTGGGCTACATTTGGGTACATCTAGGAGATATCGCGTGATTTCAAGACTAATCAATATGTGAAGTCCCAAGGGTGAGAATCTGTTTTTCGCGCGATAAACCTTGAAATCACGCAATATCTTCTTCAAGGGGTGAAGGCGCCTTGATACAGGGTCTCTCAGATTAAACGCTCACGCAACAAATTTTAATAACTTCTACATAAGTGAACCGATTTTTATTTTTAGAAAACGCAAAAAAAAAACTTATTTTAGGACATTTTCGATTTTTACCCCTTTTTTCGATAACGCGTTTTAAACGGTGAACAAAATTCTTCATGCACAACTCTATAACATTACGACTTCGATGCTTTGGACTGTGATTGTTCAGAACACTTGGTTATTTTAAATGTAATCCTTTTCATTGTTCAGAAATCTGTTAGTTTAACTTTTTTTAAACTCTAAATAGTAGCCCTGAGAAGGGCCGTTCGTTGTTTCAACTCATAACCTTCAAACGGTTTATAACGAACAAAGAAAGACAATAAGCTTCTGGCAGGTTGTCCAACTATCTAATTGAAAATGATTAATGAATATCAGTGGAACACATAACAGTTTGGAATGGTAGATGAAGTATATGTGAATCGGTAAAAAATTATATTGTCATTGATTACATTGAATATGAAATTTATGGGGAAGAAACGAAAAAAATATTTGAAAACACTCACGTGATATTTTAAGGTAAAATACACATGAAATCATGAAGTTGCTTTATTTGGATAGCTATGGTAGTGTGATTTCTTTCAATTGTCTTATTCTTATTATCAGGCATCGAAAGCAGTAGCTTTTTCTGTCAAATAATGTTCGGTTGCAGACTATCACAATCATGTCGTATTGGTTCTACTGATCTATCATAGAAAGAATTGAATCATTGAGAATTATGAATATGAGTCATATTAATATATCAATAAATCTTCGCATTATAATCGTTGCCTCCTCCTAATTAATGAACGATCTCTGTATGGGTGACACTTTCCTCGTAGCTTTGACGAAATCTCGCATGAAGCTTGAGTGATGCATGAAATCTTGCATCTGATTACATTAACACCTTGCTAATTTGTTAGATAGAACGAATCATTGCACGCAATTTTGTGTTACATACAACATTCATGGAAGCGAAGTTGGAAGAAAGAATGCATAACACATGATTTACCTTCGCACCCCCGCGCAAAACATACCTCTTTTATTTGTTAAATTGTTCACTTGTTTTATTATTTCCACTGTAGATGTATCAGACAAAAAAATGTGGATAAATTTGCCGTCTAATGGTATATATTATAACATATATCGTAAGAACAATTCTGCGTAATATGCATTTGAAAACTCTTAATAAACGTTACATTTTTCGTAGCGTGACCCCCCTATATATAGATCAAAAACGTAATCCTACGTCAAAATTTGATCCCCTTTCGGTTGACCGATTGATCTGAAATTTGGAACACACCTTTATCCCTGTAGTCTTTATAAAACTGCGTATTTCATGATCTCGAAAATCCAAGATGGCGGTCGCTACAAAATAGCGGATCACATATTTTTTCAAAACCTCATCGATATGGGTTTTCCAAAATCCCATCAATATGGGTATCAAATGAAAGGGCTTGCCTAGTAGAATACAGTTATTTATGAAAAAAAGCAAATCCAAGATGGCTGCCACTACAAAATGGCGGACTACATATTTTCTCAAAACTCCATTAATATGGGTATCAAAGGGCTTGACTAGTAGAACACAGTTATTTATGAAAAATTCAAATCCAAGATGGCTGCCACTACCAAATAGTGGACTACATATTATGTCAAAACTCCATCAATATGGGTATCAAATGAAAGGGCTTGACTAGTTATTTATGAAAAATGCAAATCCAGGATGGCTGTCACTACCAAATGGCGGACTACATATTTTCTCAAAACCCTGTTAATATGGGAATCATATGAAAGAGCTTGAATAGTAGATCACAGTAGATCATGAAAAATCCAAATCTAAGATGGCCGCAATCACAATATAACAAATTACTTTATGAAACGGTTTTATTCAGCTTGAACTGTTCGTATGTATGTTTGTATGTCTGTGGGGTTGTCCCACATTTATATAAATTTGACCAACAGGGACTGACCGATATTATAAAACACCTTTATCTATGCTGTCATTTTAAAACTGCTTCGCCGCTACAAAATAGCTGATTCCATATTACATAAAAAAAAAAGTTGATTAAGATATGTGTATCAAACGAACGAACTTGACTTGGAGAACGAACGGTACATGTCAAATGAAAGTAATTGACTAATAGAATACAATACAAAGGTTTTACTGTAGAGAAATATTCTAAATAAACAGATAATGTACTAAAAACTAGAAAATAAAATGAGTAAAAAAAACTTTTTAAGTTAAACGGTTTCGTTGTGATTAAACATAATAATGTACTAAAAGCTAGTAAATAATTAGACAAGTAGCAGTCAGCAGTTATCACAGCTCTTCTTCAATAGTCTAGAGCATTGATAAAACTATAATAAAATCGTGGAACACATTGGATTTCCATTATCCACAATCAGCTACTTCATCATATGCCCCAGATTTTATTTTAGTGTTATCAATGCCCTTGACTAATTTTCTTGCTTTTAGTACATTATTACGTTGATTAACACTGAAACCGTTTAACTTAAAAATTTTTTACTCATTTTATTCAACTCTGTATCACCAAAAAACCAAAAAAAAAGGGGCAAGGGAGCATAGTTCAAAACTTCCAGTTTTTATCATGTTTGGTATCAAAATGTATGTTTTCGGATACGCAGAGTTCATTTTTCAATTCAGTTTCACCAAAAAAAAACAAAACAAAAAAGAAAAATATTGATTTTTTGAACCATCGGTTAGCTTTTAGCGGTTAGCTAGGTTCGACACATATAATGCGAAAAATCCTCAGCTTTTCAGGAAAAATATGAAAAAATATAGCGCCCTTGGCCCGAGACTATCAAAATAATAAAAAACGAATACAATCAATAATAACGAGAACAGATTACGAATTTTCTGCAGGTGTAGTATTTTTTCAAAAAAGACCAGGTGATTTTAATTTGATATGTCGATCATCTGAATCGGTTTAGTTGTTCAAAAATTATAAATTTTTGATAGAATTTTTTTTTTATAAATTTTTGATAGAAGTCATTTTTGGAAAAAAGAGGAAAAAGTTGATTTTTTGGGTTTTGACCGCCTAAATTTTCTCAGGGACCACTGTGCGACGGAGCGAAACAAAATTTTTATAAGAAGCTATTCATTTTTTGCGTGAGCGTTTAATCTGAAAGACCCTGTATTTTATAAGATAATAATTTAATTTTTGAAATGAGTAATTGACTAATTTAGTTGAGTAATTTGATGCTATTCATAAACGAGTTTCGTTCGAAGTGTGTCAATGTCCCACTTTAGAGGAGAATCAGAGAGGCTGTCCGCCTTCCACGAATTTCGTCTGGACCTCCACCCTCTGGAAATTTCTATTTCGGCTCTGTAACGGATCAATAATCTTAGACATGATTTGAGAATGAAAAATTCTTTAGAACACACGCGCGTACGAGTGGCAAAATGTTTTGACGTAGCACTGCGTCTCTCAGTAAAGGTGTCAAATCAGAAAACAGGTCTTGTATTTTTTAAATTAAGTTAACGCAAATACATATTTTCGCTGCGAACAAAATTTAATGATTTACATACCAATCGAATCGAAAGTTCTTTAAAATTTGTTTGAAATGCTATACATTACGATTCCCCAATCCTTAAATCCTTACCTACCCGAACCGGTAATAACGGGCAACTAATGCATTCGTTTCTACCCGTTTTCAACTTATTTAGTATAAATGAGCCATCCGTTATTAGGAATCACAGTCTCAATCCAGCTATCGAGCAGACAACATTTATTCCTAATGCTGATATCATACATACAACCAGCACGATACAAGGATGGAAAAAAAAATGGAAAATATTGCAAACAGCAGTGCAATTTTGTTAGGTGGAAGCAATACATCGATTCGCATGTCGTTTCGTCTGGTTTTACTGGATTTGCCCGAATACACTGAACTTTTTTTTCACAGGATAGATGCGAGCGCACAAAAAATATGTTCAGCTTGGTTCAGATTACAGGGCGGACTGGATTATTTACAGTCTTTAATTTCTTTTCACTGTATATAATCGATTCAAAAAAAAATGTTTTTATGCATATATTTTTCCTTTTTAAACGGTATTATTTAGCTTGCCCTGTAATTTGTATGTTTGTAAGTTTGTATGTTTGTAACATGTTTGTCTGTAGCGTTTTACCACATAAATAGAAATTGATCTGAAATTTGGAACACACCTTTATCTCTGCTGTCATTATAAAACTGCGTATTTCAGGATTTTAAAAATCCAAGATGACGGCCGCTACAAAATAGCGGACTACATATTTTTTAATATAGCATATCATGAAAAATCCAAGAGGGCCGCAGTCCCTACATACAAACAGGGCAAGCTGAATGAAACCATTGAAAAGTAATTGTTTATTTGGGAACTGCGGCCATCTTGGATTTGGATCTTTCATTATCTACTGTGTTCTATCAGTCGAGCACTTTCATTTGATACCCATATTGATGGGGCTTTGAAAATATGTAATCCGCCATTTTGTAGTGGCCGCCATCTTTGATTTGCATTTTTCATAAATAACTGTGTTCTACTAGTCAATCCCTTTCATTTGATATACATATTCACTGTATATAATCGATTCAAAAAAATGTTTTTATGCATATATTTTTTCCTTTTTAAACGGTTTTATTTAGCTTGCCCTGTAATTTGTATGTTTGTATGTTTGTAACATGTTTGTCTGTAGCGTTTTACCACATTAATAGAAATTTGAACTGTTGACCGATTGATTTGAAATTTGGAACACATCTTTATCTCTGCAGTCATTATAAAACTGCGTATTTCATGATTTTAAAAATCCAAGATGGCTACAAAATAACGGACTACATATTTTTTCAAAACCCCATCAATATGGGTATCAAATGAATGGGATTGACTAGTAGAAGTTATTCATGAGGAATGCAAATCCAAAATGGCTGCCTCCACAAAATGGCGGATTACATATTTTCTCAAATCCCCATCAATATGGGTATCAAATGAAAGGGATTGACTAGTAGAACACAGTTATTTATAAAAAAATGCAAATCCAAAATGGCGGATTACAAATTTTCTCAAGAAAAAAACCGCGTCTAAATGGATACCAAGTGAAGGGGCTTGACCAGTAATAATTTTTAAACGGTTTCATTCATCTTGACCTGTTTGTATGTATGTTAGTATGTCTGTAGGGTTGTCCCACATTATTAAAAATTTGACCCCGTTCCTTTTGATTTATTGATCTGAAATTTGGAACAAACCTTTATCTCTGTTGTCATTATAATACTGTGTATTCTATTATTTTGAAAAATCCAATTTGGCCACCAATAAAAAATTACTGAAAGGCTTGACTTGGAGAACACACTACATTATGAACAACATAAATTCAAAAAGGTGTATGTATTTTTTGTAATCCCCTCAATGTCGGTATCGAATGAAATGATTTGACTAATAGAATACAGTACATCATCAAAATATTCCAAAGAAAATTAGATAAGAAAAAAATTAAGAAAGGGTTGATTGGTTTTATTGTAGAGAAATATACTAATCATACCGATTTTGTCTTAGTCTCATCATTGCCCTAGATTAATGAAGGAAGGGATGTGATAACTACTAACAGGTTCTTGCCTAATTATTTTCAAGCTTTTAGTACATTAAACCGTTTAACTTAAAAAGTTTTTTATTTAGACATAAAAAAAGAGTTCAATTTTTAATACATCTCCTTAAAGTCAGAAAACACTTCACTCACATAAAAAGGTACATGTATTCGGAATCTCTTAGGAGTTGATAGAACATCGTATTTAATTAATAAATCCTTCGATGCATATGGCAATGAGACAGTTATAGAACATTTTTTTGTTTCGTGCTCTGTTTGACTTAGACGGGCTCTACTTCCAAGAGAACACAACGTAAGACGACTCTGTTAGTTCGTTTTGCAAGATGAGCAATTTTTTTTACAGATAACAGTTCTGAAACATCTAAATTGGTAGATTTAAGTGACATTTTGATGGTGAAAAACTTGAAGGATAGGGGTTCTCCCAAAAATTAATCATAAAATTTCGTTCATTTCTGGATTTATACCGAAAGTGATGAGGCATACATGTGTTAAAATGCCTAAAAAAATAATGATTTTGAAAAAAGGCTCTTTCCGAAGTGGAATTCGAATAACAAAGGAAAGAAATTATGACAACCTATCAACGATATTTTCGATGACTTGTTTCACGATTTAAGTTTTTACTTAAAAAATCTAAAAGATTTTCAAATTTATTTTATAAATTGTTTCCAAGGATTGAAAAAAAGTATTTTTTTAGCATTGTTTTTTCACTTTAAATATTTTTATTCTGTTTCGATATTTCTTTGTCGAAGAATTGTTTTCCAAATTGTTTTTTTTTCCTAAATGTCCTATTTCTATATGTTTCTTTAAAAGTTTTCCCTACTGAATGTTTTTCTTCTTTATCGATGATAATTCGATGCCGATTGGTTCCATTGACTATGGATTTGACAGTGAAGAATACGAAATTTTTGATATGGTGTAGTGAATATTTCACCATATCAATGAAATCATATTGATGAAAGCAGGTTTATAAAATGATTTGTGCTGCAATCGATCGTCTTTTAAAATTGTTGGGGAGGGGGTCTTATTTCTGCTGTGTAATTCCGAGGATTAATCCATTCCTTCTCAAGCGAGTACTATTTGCGATGGATATTTCCGAGGAGGAATCGATTCCTCCTTTGAGCGTTAATAATTCTTTTCTGGCTAAAAGAAGTGGTATGATAATTACTTTATTCGAAAGATGAAATGTCTAAGAGTTATATGTTTGTTACTTATTGATTGCCAAGTCAATTTTAGTCCTACGTACATCTTGCGATTATATCACAGATATAACCCACTTATAGTTTTTAATCGAAGCACTTCTTGCCTGGAAGCCATCTCGATAACCTTTTGATACATTGTGACGAAATTTCGCACATGTAAACATTACACTCTAAATTGGTTTTACCCAAAATTTTATCAATTTTAACCCATGCAATAAAAAGTTACACACAAAAGAAAGTGTTGCATTTTTTTCGAGTACAATCTTCATAAAAAGAAATAGCTGTGCACAACATTGTCGTAAAAGCTGCGAGAGATTTGATTTTCATCTCATAATTTCCTTTTTTCAAGGTTCGAGGTAGAGGTGGGCAAAACGGTTCATTTCAATGAGCGGCTCAGAGCCGCTCGTTCATTAAAACGAGTCGGCTCATTTGAGCGGCTCTTCTTTGAACCGCGGCCTTTTTTTTACCGAGACTCTTTCAAAAAGCGACTCTTTTTGAGCCGAGACTCTTTCGAAGAGCGGCTCTTTTTTGAACTGCGGCTTTTTTTAAGCCGAGACTCTTCCGAAAAGCGGTGTTAGAGGCGAATGAACTGCAAAGTTTAAAGCCTCTTAAAAACAAAGAAAGAAGAAAAGCGGCTCTTTTTTGAACCACGGCTTTTTATTTGAGCCGAGACTCTTTTGAAAAGCGGCTCTTTTTTGAACCGCAGTTCATTTCTAAAGAACCGTGGATCGAACGCTCGTTCTGAAGAACCGGCTCAAATGAGCGGCTCGTGAACGCTCGCCCATCTCTAGTTCGAGGCGAATGAACTTTCAGCATCCAAGACTACCGTATTATTAGCGTAGGAATAAGAAATTATTGGTTGAACGAACATTATATAATTTCGAGGATTTATACTATTTAGTACAAATATTTGGTAGCCCTTCTTGAGTAGCACTAACGTTCCCATAGAAACTTTGCCCTCTCAACGGCAAAGCTCTAGAATAAGTGTGACCACAGTGCAGGTCGGAATAATTTTTGTGATGAAAAATCCTTCCGGTCAGGGTCAGAACGGGAATCAAACCAGAATCTCCGGTATACTAATGTGTGACGCTAACGACTCGGCCATAATTGAATTCTTGTCGATTGATCACTATTTTATCTATTTAGATAGCCTCAGCTCAATAGAAGCTATTCGTTCGATAAATCCTATAAGAGCCTAATGTTATTTTCTTATGAGAATAAGACAGCTCTCGGGCAGACTAGTGGAAAAATCTCAAAGGATTACATTAGCCTGGGTCCCAGCCCATTGCTCCATTACAGCTAACGAGAAAGCGGACTCGTAAGCTGAATTTGGCACCATTTTTGAGCGACAAATAACCTATCTTGTTTTTTTTATACTCCTCGTAGTTATGTACCCTCCAATTGGCAACACAATTGGAGTGAAGATAATATGTGTCGCTGGTTACATACAATTATTCGACGAACGCATGGTTCAAAGGATTGAATGTAGGTCGAGACTTCATCCGCGTGATGTCCCGCCTCATGTCTAATCATTACTTGTTAGATGCACATCTGTATCGCATTGGGATCGTTGATAGTAATATTTGCGTTTGTGGTGATGGTTATCAGTGTTGCCACACTCTGTACGTTTATCTGGAATGGTACAGATTTTTTCGTTATTTTTGGTACAGATTATGTACGGCACAGGGTACAGATTTTCGACAGATTGTACAGATTGATAGATTTTTTCCATTTATGAAATTTCTTACATTTGAATAAAGCAACATTGAGGAACATGACGACTTTTACGCCGCACCAATTCGTAAAATTAAAAATTTCGAGTTATTGATTACATTAGGTAAAACATTTTGTAAGCTACATTCCACATTTATCAGATTTGGAAAATCACGCGTACAGGAGGAATAATATATCTAAATTGTTTTGAACGGTCAATGAAAATCCCTTATAGCAGCGAACTTCAAACTCGTTTTTCTCGAAATCATAAAAATGTTACATGTCCGGTCTGACTTATCACCGAACATTTGAAAAGCGACAAGAATTTTAGGTTGGAATAGCAGCAGAAGAAATTATCAGAACAATGGACAGCGAAAGGCAGATCACTTCAAAGGATATTTTTCGCAGCTCTTCCGTGAAGCTGATCAAACAAATGAGAAAAAGATCCGATTTTGATGATTCGACGCTCGAAGCTTCGAAGTTTACGGCAATATTAAATCCCAGAAACTTTTCAATTTGACTAACATTAATGTTGTGTTAGGAGCGTTTTCAGGATTCTATCATAGGAATCTACAAGATAAAATTACTCCGTAAGGAAATCACAATTTCAGAAAACGAGCATATGCAGGGTTGATGGACAAAAATTGGACGCTCAAAAAAAATTGACGGTTCGCTCGCCTTTTCGGCGCTTCGATGCCTTGTTTGTAACGTTCTCACTATGCCTCGGCAATCTCCTCGGCAACTGTCGAGTGATTTTTTCTGAATATAATCAGAACAAAAATATGATGATGATGGCCCACCTCATACCCCTACAAAGGTTTGAGCAGGACGATTTATCTTATAGATAATAATTAAGTTTAAAAATATCAAGAGACCATTATTATAAAAAAAAACGAAGCGAACTGGATCTGTTGCAGGCATAAATATCTATTAATAGAACAGTAAAAATAGGCACAAACTGCGAAAAAACAAACAATGTTCCTATCCATATTGACATTGCCATAGTCATAGTCTCAACTTCAGGCCCAATGTTTTTTCTGAGGCATGTCAAGAAAATTTCCAACCCGGGAAGATCCTTGACTGATTGGGAATTGAACCCAATATCTAAAAGTTTCTACTTAGAACATGAAAGAGATCTGCTACAATCAGAAATAATCGATATAACCATCTGATGAAAGATAGTTTACGACAATTCCGAATGAGCTATCCCAATTCCAGTTTCCACTCCAGACCCTATATAAAAATTTCATTATGTGTCAGTTTTCTGCCAGTGTTCATTATTAACATTTGTCCAGACCCACCAAACGCGCGCGAGGCTCAAACTTTCGTAGACAACGCTAATTTTTTTTTTTTTTTTTTTAATAATAATCTACAATTTTAACAAATTTAACAATACAAATTTAACAACAAAAAAAACATCATCATCATCAGTACGAACATGGCAGTTTGAGATACCTGTAAATATTTTTCTAATTTCAATTGATATTAAACATAAATAAATCATTTGACAAAAAATTACGAGAACCTGTTTACAAAACAGATTTTACGTGGGAAATACACATTCTCTTAAACTCTGCCATTGTTGCCGCACGTTTTATTTCTCTGGGCATCGAATTGAAAAAATGTATTCCTTTGTATAACAACGAGTTCTGCGACCTACTGAATATGAAGTTAGGTGTTCTTGCATCATCCGCGTTTCTAGTATTGTATCTATGAACATCACTTCCTCTTTCAATTCGATCACACAAGTATCGAGGCAGCATACCGTTTAAAATTTTGAAGACGAACACCATTGTCAAGTAATAAATTCTTTGCTTCACAGATAGCCACTGTAGCGCGTCCAACATCAAATTAGAGGAAGTGTATCTACTACATCTTAAAATCAAACGCATAATCTTATTTTGTAAACGCTGCAATCTCGTTAATTGTGTATTGTTTGCAAGGAATAGGATCGACGAGCAAAAGTATGTGGGTGAAGATACCAATAAAAAGATACCAATAACTTTTAATTACAACTGACATTTTTTGTAGCCGATGATAAGACAGTTTTATCATTTAAATTAGAAGCACACCATCCTACGAGAATATTCTGAAATGGTGGAGTGTTGGAATTGACCTATCTGGTCATGGGAACCATTTGAAATTTCAAGAAATTCACGAAAATGGACAAGTCCTAAGGCTAATATTTTTCGGAGGCGATAGAATGTCAATTTTATCATTTGAATTAGAAGCATACTATCCTCCGAGAATATTCTGAGATGGTGGAATGTTGGAATTGACCCATCTGGTCATGGGAACCATTTGAAATTTCAAGAAATTTACGATAATGGACAAGTCCTAAAGCTAATATTTTTTGGAGGCGATAGAATGTCGATTTTATCATTTGAATTAGAAGCATACCATCCTCCGAGAATATTCTGAGATGATGGAGTGTTGGAATTGACCCATCTGGTCATGGGAACCATTTGAAATTTCAAGAAATTTACGATAATGGACAAGTCCTAAGGCTAATATTTTTTGGAGGCGATAGAATGTCGATTTTATCATTTGAATTAGAAGCATACCATCCTACGAGAATATTCTGAGATGGTGGAGTGTTGGAATTGACCCATCTGGTCATGGGAACCATTTGAAATTTCAAGAAATTTACGATAATGGACAAGTCCTAAGGTTAATATTTTTTGGAGGCGATAGAATGTCGATTTTATCATTTGAATTAGAAGCATACCATCCTACGAGAATATTCTGAGATGGTGGAGTGTTGGAATTGACCCATCTGGTCATGGGAACCATTTTAAATTTCAAGAAATTTACGATAATGGACAAGTCCTAAGGCTAATATTTTTTGGAGGCGATAGAATGTCGATTTTATCATTTGAATTAGAAGCATACCATCCTACGAGAATATTCTGAGATGGTGGAGTGTTGGAATTGACCCATCTGGTCATGGGAACCATTTTAAATTTCAAGAAATTTACGATAATGGACAAGTCCTAAGGCTAATATTTTTCGGAGGCGATAGAATGTCAATTTTATCATTTGAATTAGAAGCATACTATCCTCTGAGAATATTCTGAGATGGTGGAATGTTGGAATTGACCCATCTGGTCATGGGAACCATTTTAAATTTCAAGAAATTTACGATAATGGACAAGTCCTAAGGCTAATATTTTTTGGAAGCGATAGAATGTCGATTTTATCATTTGAATTAGAAGCATACCATCCTACGAGAATATTCTGAGATGGTGGAGTGTTGGAATTGACCCATCTGGTCATGGGAATAATTTGAAATTTCAAGAAATTCACGAAAATGGACAAGTCCTAAGGCTAATATTTTTTGGAGGCGATAGAATGTCGATTTTATCATTTGAATTAGAAGCATACCATCCTACGAGAATATTCTGAGATGGTGGAGTGTTGGAATTGACCCATCTGGTCATGGGAACCATTTGAAATTTCAAGAAATTTACGATAATGGACAAGTCCTAAAGCTAATATTTTTTGGAGGCGATAGAATGTCGATTTTATCATTTGAATTAGAAGCATACCATCCTACGAGAATATTCTGAGATGGTGGAGTGTTGGAATTGACCCATCTGGTCATGGGAACCATTTTAAATTTCAAGAAATTTACGATAATGGACAAGTCCTAAGGCTAATATTTTTCGGAGGCGATAGAATGTCAATTTTATCATTTGAATTAGAAGCATACTATCCTCCGAGAATATTTTGAGATGGTGGAGTGTTGGAATTGACCCATCTGGTCATGGGAACCATTTGAAATTTCAAGAAATTTACGATAATGGACAAGTCCTAAGGCTAATATTTTTTGGAGGCGATAGAATGTCGATTTTATCATTTGAATTAGAAGCATACCATCCTACGAGAATATTCTGAGATGGTGGAGTGTTGGAATTGACCCATCTGGTCATGGGAACCATTTGAAATTTCAAGAAATTTACGATAATGGACAAGTCCTAAGGTTAATATTTTTTGGAGGCGATAGAATGTCGATTTTATCATTTGAATTAGAAGCATACCATCCTACGAGAATATTCTGAGATGGTGGAGTGTTGGAATTGACCCATCTGGTCATGGGAACCATTTTAAATTTCAAGAAATTTACGATAATGGACAAGTCCTAAGGCTAATATTTTTTGGAGGCGATAGAATGTCGATTTTATCATTTGAATTAGAAGCATACCATCCTACGAGAATATTCTGAGATGGTGGAGTGTTGGAATTGACCCATCTGGTCATGGGAACCATTTTAAATTTCAAGAAATTTACGATAATGGACAAGTCCTAAGGCTAATATTTTTTGGAGGCGATAGAATTTCGATTTTATCATTTGAATTAGAAGCATACCATCCTACGAGAATATTCTGAGATGGTGGAGTGATGGAATTGACCCATCTGGTCATGGGAACCATTTTAAATTTCAAGAAATTTACGATAATGGACAAGTCCTAAGGCTGATATTTTTCGGAGGCGATAGAATGTCAATTTTATCATTTGAATTAGAAGCATACTATCCTCCGAGAATATTCTGAGATGGTGGAATGTTGGAATTGACCCATCTGGTCATGGGAACCATTTTAAATTTCAAGAAATTTACGATAATGGACAAGTCCTAAGGCTAATATTTTTCGGAGGCGATAGAATGTCAATTTTATCATTTGAATTAGAAGCATACCATCCTATGAGAATATTTTGAGATGGTGGAGTGTTGGAATTGACTCATCTGGTCATGGGAACCATTTGAAATTTCAAGAAATTCACAAAAATGGACAAGTCCTAAGGCTGATATTTTTTGGAGGCGATGGAATGACATTTTTTTCATTTTAATTAGACACACGAGTCTTTCCATTAGTCATCAAACCGGCATCTACTGCTAAAATAATCGTTTTTGAATTTGAATGGCGGCTTCAAAAATTGATCGTTCATAACAAGAAAGTCAGCTTAAGTCGACCAATTAATTTGCTTCGATGGCTAATGAATCGCGGCTTAAATGTAAATCAGCTTACATCTCTGGACCAAATATTACATCGGTCAATGAAAAAATATTCAAAAAGAAAATAATTTTTTGGGTCGAATAAACTAAGTTTCTCTAAAATTTAGCCGATCAATATTATAGTCCAGTTCTAGATTTTCTTAGTCGAGCCGGATAGGCGCCGATTCCAAAACGTGATTAACCCATTCCAAAATATTGTTTCATGTTTTATTGTAAAATCTCATCATATTCTCACAAAAAAGTGCTTAAAAAATTAAGAATATTTGAGAAAATATATGAGGAAACGAATTTTTGATCGGTTGAGCAACCTACAACATGGGATAGTCTAGTATTTTCGGAAATGCTAGTCGATATTAATTTTCAGTTCGCGAAATCGATGCATCGAGAACACTTCTTAACCATGACTCGAGACTCCCGGCTTAAATTTACGAAAAAAAAGTTGAAATCGACTATTATCGAGTGATATTAATCATTCGACTTTGTTCCGATTTTCTGAATAAGAAACCTCCTCAGATCAGTCTCGTTCAGACGACTTGAAGCTGAAGTATTTTTATTATAAGTAAACGTATGCTTTCAAGTGATATAAATCTTACAATAGGGTTTTCTTTGCGACTCCTTGGTAGTCAGAGGTAATACCTAACCCACTGAGTAATGGAATTCAAGTTCTCCTCTCAGATTGAGCCTAGAGAAAAATATCTTGTTCTGCAAATTGTTATTAATTTAAATCTTATTTCGCCATACTTTTTCCCGTGAGTATTCACTTTAAATGAATAGAATACGTCCTACAATCAGTAGATCAATTAGGCGTAATTATATAAAAAAAAACTGTATTGATTTTTTCCTGGATCTAACCGCGTTGTCATCACTTCTGGTAATGATCGATTGTTCATTTTCATTCCTTTTTCTCCACTTCTGTCATACATATACATCTACTACTGAATCCACTGAACGCGAATTTAGCCTTCGTAACTTCCGTGAGCAACCACTTGCAACTTATTTAACACTAGATTTACCAGACCAGTCATTTTGACTGGTCGTGCAATTTCAATTTAAAATTCCTACGACATATTACATTTGCTTTCCGAAATGATGTTATGACTTTTGTAGCTATAAGTAGAAAAAACATTTTATAAACTTAATGTTACTTAATATTTATTACTAACAAATATATTTTTTTGTTATTGACATTTAAACCAGTACCAGTCAAACTGACTGGTGCATGTTTCTATGAAGAAATGTATGAGAGCGTTTTAATTTCAACATATTTTGACAGCAATTGTCAGCCCCTGAAAATGTTCTGCATATTTAGAAAATGCAACCAGCATACCTCTGGAATGTTCAGATGTGGAAAGTGAATTATACGACAGCGGCGATGATTTGTTAGATAGAAAAATTGATTCTCAAGGAAGTGATGATAACAGTGCTATTATCGAGAGTAGTGATGAGGAAATTCCTGATGATGACAATATAGATGAGCCAAGCGACAGTGGTTGCGTAAAAATTCCAATCAAGCGTACCAAATCAGCAAACTGAAATTGCTTTAGACGGAACTATTTGAACGAGAATTGAAGAAGGAGGTGTTGCTGGTAGATTACTAGTTCATAGTAATTTCAAAGATGTACACGGTCCAACAGCACATGCTGAAAGAAATATTATGAACGGGAATCTAAGTAGTGCGTTCCAATTACTGATTGATAACCATATTTTGGAACATATACGAATTTGTACAGAGTTAGAAGCCTCTCGAGTTTTGGAAAAAAGTGGACAATTACACAAGAAAAATTGAAGGCATCTCTTGCAATATTGTGCGCGCGTGGGGCGTACGAAGGAAATAGCTTCAAACAGGGGATGAACTTATATTACCGGGGATAAGCAACTTTTTCCATCGGAGGCCAGATGCAGATTTACTCAGTATTTTCCAAACAAACCCCATAAATTTAGCATAAAATTCTAATTGGCGTCTGATGTAGAGACGAAATATGTGATAAATGGCTTTCCTTATTTAGGAAAAAGCGAGACTCGAAATGCATCAATCCCCCTATGCAAATTTGTCGTAATGAAATTTCTTGAACCGTATACCATGAAGGAGCGTAAAACTGATATTTTTTACAAGTATTCCTTTGGCGTTAAAATTAAGATCTCAAAATACTTCGTTGCTTGGAACGATACGCGCTTCTATTGGCAACCAGACATATTTTGGCGTCGATGTCACTGATCGAATGGAAATCAGGTTCCAGAAGGTGACCACTTCAACTGTTTTTCAATAATTTAGTTTCAGCCGGAAGAAATAGCTGGATATTGAACAAAACATAACAGGAGAAAATATCTCACGAGAAGACTTTCTGTTTCAATTAGCAAAAGAACTTGCTTCAGAATATCAGACTTCAAGGCAAATACCACACGAAGCTGATATACCAACTACAAATGGCACTGTTTCTGTACGCAAATGGTGTCAAATAGAATATTTTAATAACAATAAGACTACAAATATTTGCAATAAATGCAAAAAAAGTCTATGTAGAAAGTGTATACACTGCAAAATCTATTGTGAGCAACAAACTGTAAACAATTAAGTGTTTTGTTATTTGACAATGTCTATTAGTCCATTTATCTATCACAATTAATATTGTTCAACTTATTTTCGCCATTTGATAAGTAATAGTACAGACTGGAACCACAATATTCATTTTTTCTTATACACCAGTCATTTTGACTGGTGCTGGTAGAAATAGGTATATATAAATAGCTGGTAAATCTAGTGTTAACACGGGGTCGTTTCCATACTAGGCGGTACAGGATAGTCCCGATCTTCTGAACAGACTTGAATGAACTAAAAACATCCGTAGCCGATCGAGTCAACTAGAAAAATAAGCTAGCGGCGGTCGCCGTTGGCCCCATTTTTCTTGTTGAAAAAAACCGGCGTCGACATTTTCAAATATGGCGTCGACCGCCGAAATTTTTGACGACAGAAGTGTCTGTCTCCTGGTCTGCTATACATTTTCTGTAGGCGTTAAGATCAACACTGAAAAATATTTCGACATAAAAAAGCGCAAAATAAAAAAAATACTAAGTCAGCGCTATTATCTTAAGTCACCAAAGTGAAGTTGTGTACTCTAGCTTCTTCTTCTTCTTGGATGGCACTACCGTTCCAGTGAAACTTTTGCCTTCTCAACGCAGCATTACTTGCGTCATTTTTATTAGTAGTGCTTGGTTGAGATTTCTATGCCGAATAACACGCCTTGAATGTACTCTGGAGGGGCAAGCTCTAGAATACGCGTGACCACAGTGCAAGCCGGAAGAATTTTCTTTCACGAAAAATCCCCCGACCAGAACGGGAATCGAACCCGAACCCCCGGCATGATAGTGTGGGACGCTAACCACTCGGCCACGGGAGCACGTACTCTAGCGCCGAATCGTAATGAAAATATTCGGTGGCGGAGTTGCGCCGTGGCGAATTTTCGTTCGGCAATGAAACGATTGCGATGAGTTGTGATGATATTGAAAGTGGAATACAGCTGGAATCCGACGAATGCATGGAAATTGAGGTAGGTTCAGTTTGTATTAATCTATGACTTCAGTAAAAATTTTATTACGACAAAATTAATTCATAATAAAAATTGCGCTTTTTTCTGTGTGGCATTCATACCCCTGAGTTCACTTTTTAAAAACATGAATAGAAACTATTGCTACATGTTCTTTAAATGTATTATTAAAAGAGCTTCTGAATGTTTCCACCAGAACCCAATGATAAATGGGTCTGAAAAGTTGAACGAATTGGTATGAAAATATGGAGAAATTTGCGTTAGTGATACTAAAGCCTATGATCATAACGCGAAATCCAACAGTCACATAATTTCCGTTGTTTCCTATTATAAGAAGAGATGTCGACCAGGAATATCATTTCATAATCAAAAGGGATGAAACACGGTACGTGGAATGGATTCAACGGATAAAAATTGAAAATCATCCGGCTAAGCAGTTTAAATTTCAGCATGTCGATATTCTACTAAGTAATTATCATCAATTTTCACGTATTATTTTTTTCAGAAACAAAACGTTTAACTAAACTATTAATTTGTATGGCTCGAACCTTGGCGATGGTAATTGAGGACAGGTTAAAAACTCTCAAGCCATTATTGTTCACCTGTTCAACACAAACGAGCAGCAATTCATTTAATCCTCGACGACCAAACGATTTTCTCCGGCAGCGAAATTGAAAATATCGACAGATCAAGAAATCATGTCTATATATTTTTTATCTGCTTCTATAGAAATTTCCCACCCTAATTAAAATAAACATTAGAGAAAATCAATTTGAGTATTTTATGCGTCTGAATAAACCACAAAAACGTAAACATCGATTAAATTTTCTTCTACGCTTCATCTGATTCGCTACTCAAAAGTGTCGTTTGACTGACCGATGAAAAAACACTTTCGTACGAAAACGAGGATAGGGCAATTCGTTCGAACGAACGATGTTCGAATGTTCGAACGGATAGATTTCTTTCGTACGAAACCAAGGATACGAATGAGGCATTCTTTCGAACGTTTTGTGTTCGTTCGAAAACAAGAATAAGGGTGTTTATTTTTTTGGTTCGTTAAGTTAGTGTATAGAATAATATTAGGTGATTAATAGCAGTAATAGACGATAATATCTACTGTTTGCGCCACGCGGAGCGAGCGCATACGTGTTGCGACATGACCTGTCATTCCATTGCATCACCCAGAGACGTGCGAAAGTGAGATGAAAGCAGTATCAACACAACAAACGAATATCACCCGAGCTATCCGAGCGAAGCCGACAGGACAAATACCCCACCAGAGCAGAACATGATCCATTCCACGACGATCCATTTCGTTTGGAACACTAATTTTCCGTACACCAGCCGAAACAATTTCTATCCTTTTCATTCAATCGCATCACCGAGAGACGTGCGAAAGTGAGATGAAAGCAGTATCAACACAACAAACTAATATCACCCGAGCTAACCGAGCGAAGCCGACAGGACAAACACCCCACCAATTTCAGGGAGTATAAAAGTAGCAGAGCAGCATATGATCCATCTTTATAAGTTTTTATTCACCACGTGTATTTAGAAACCATTAGAGAAAGTTATAGTGAAAATTTGGACTTTGAAAACTAGTGTCGTTTTTTCCTACAGTAAATTTAGTCAGACCCTTTCCAACCGGAGTACTATAAGGATTGAGAAATGTGTACTGTGAAGATGGCATCCTCTTATAAAATTAATTTAGAGATGTGTTTAGAAGCGGTTAACAGTTTAATTTCAACCAAGTGCCTAGAATATGATTTCAAGTTAAATTTTAAGAACATGCAAGTAATTTTGGAGCGTATGGGATTAGATAAAACGAACTATCCTAGTATGAAGGTAATCAAAAGCCTTCTAATGAAACATCGAAAATCCGTAAAACGGTTTGCTCCTGAGATTACTTTGCAGAATTGTTGGGATGCAGCGAATGATTTGATCGCTAGAGAAGAGTTGGATGAGCTATTCGAATTGAATTCTAAGAATCTGAAAGAAATTCTTGTAGAAATGGGATTAAACGAAAAATGCGCACCTAACTTAAAAAAAGTTAGGAATAACTTCGCTTGTAATCCAACATATAAGAAGTATCGTGCAGAACGAAAGGTGAGAACCCTTATAATTGTTATAAGCTTCCTGAAATTAATAAAACTATTTTGAAATTTTCAATGTGAAATCATTTCCGCAGAATATTGAACATTCAATTGCCGCTGAAAGTCAGAACGTAAGTGTAAAATATCAAATTGCTTTGAAATAGTCACGCCATACAGTAACTTCAAATTTTTATAGATCGATAATTTCAAAGAATGTTCTTTTGAGAATGAAAGTGCCTGCTTGCCACAAGACTGCGTTGGAGTTCATGAAGTAAGATGACATTTCTATTTATTAATTCATGTATTAATAGTTGTTATTTAGCAGCTTTTATTAAATAAAACAGATCATATGTCCGAAACAAACTCATCTCCTTCACGTGTCGAAACAAGAACATTATCATTTGTATCATTTGACACAAACGATTTCGAGGAATTGGCCGACTCTCAAAGTACTACTTTTGACGGCGTTGATAATACGGGAAAAGATAACGAAGTAAGATGACATTTCCAATTAATTATTCATGTATTAATATGTATTATTCTTCAGCAACCTCCATTCGGATTTTTATTGAAAGGAACAGATTTATCGCGTGTCGAAATAAAATCATTATCCGTCGAGTTTCCTGCAAAAGTATGTAAGAAAGGAATGGAACTTAATGCTCCAGAAATTGAATGTCGCATTTTTGAAACATCAGTAAGTCAAATGCAAGAGAGATCAACGAACGACATGCAAGACTCGATTGTTTCATTTGATACCAATGATCTTGAAGGATCGACCAAATCACAAGATACTACTTATAGCAGTGATGTAGATGTAACTGAACTTGTGTTCAATACAACGGACTTTGAAAACCTACGAAAAGAGATAAAAGAAAAAGGCAACAGTAACAGGATCAAATACAATGTCAAGGTTGCGGAATGTGGGGCAACTGCCACAAAAAGACTTTATAGTGGTGCTTCAATTTACGAGTGTTCTTTTTACATCAACAAGAAGAACATTGAAATGTGTAAACATTATGATCAACATAATATAATGCAAAGCAAAACCAAGGTTGGCGATGCTAAATATAAGCAACAAAAGCATAGAAGGCCTTTTATAGTGGCCTTAGAAGATTTGTTAAAAATCAAATATGAAGAATTCAATATCTATTGTATAATCAATATAAATTCTCATAATTGCAACAAATCTGGCTGGCTATTTTATGGTGTCTGCGCTCACAAGACCTGCAGATCTTATCGTTTCAAAATTGTTTCTGTTACGGATGGTGATAACATATATAAAGTCGATGTCTATGTTAATGTCGCTATGACCCTGATACACGGGGAAAACCTGAAAGCGGCATATTGCAAAGGAGTAAAAAGAAACATAAATATGAAAAAACTGCAGCTCCAAAAACCACTTGAATTACGAACTAAGTTGATCAACGAAAAGAAAAAAAGGGAACCATTCGAGAAGGTAGACATTGTCAGCAAAAATGTATTGAAAAAAATTAGCAGTGAAGCTAAATCGAAGCTTAACAGGGATATTGATGATTTTCAAGATTTGATAAAAATGTCTGAGGATAACGGATCTTATATCAAAAATGTGTTTAGAAAGCCCTTTGGTGTAATTTGTTTTAATACAAAAATGTTCAAAGAGCTGAGAAAAAACAAGACTTACAGTCCTATTTTCTACATGGATGGTACTGGATCGGTTGTACGATATTCAAAAGCTGAGAAGCGTGTTCAAATATATGTTTTGGTCGCATACAATTACCGGTCAAATTTTAGTGTACCCGTAACAACCTTTGTGACTGAAAGCCAAAAAACAGTAGACTTCCACAATTGGTTGAATATATTTCGTGCTTCGTACGAGTCAGGCAGCTCTATGAATAAATTGAATAAAATAGCGAGAATTGTTAGTGTTGATTGGAGCTGGTCACTGATTGGTGGATTGATACGGGCTCTTAATAATCAACACCATACACTACCAGAGTATATCCGAGATTGTTATAAAGTTTGCATAAGAGAACTCAATCTCAATTTCACTATCATTCATTTATGCTACAGTCATTTCATGAATGTAGTTTCTAAGGACTTGAAATCTGCTCCAATCAACATAAAACATAAGTTCATGGACTGTATGCGATTGGCTGTACGTGCTACAAACTTAGTGGACTTAATCGATCTGTTTATCATTATGACATGCATTTTTGGATCTGCAAATGAGAACCGAATGCTTGAGACATCACTAAAAGAACTAGATGCAAAAATTAATGACAGAACAAGCTTCGATTCAGAAAGCGCTGGTAAATTTGATTATACTGGCATCGGTGAACCAGAAATTCTAAAAAAAGATGAGGACAAAATCTTCTTGGGATCGCCTTTTTATGCGTTGTTAAAAGAAACATTTGAAACAACATTAAAACAAAGAGATGATCTCAGCCAAGGATCACAGAACCCACTGTATTTCAAAGGATTCTTGGAAGATGTCGCCTTGAAAAAATACATGCCTGTGGTTTGTTTGTGGTCAAATATAATAGTATCTCAAATTGACTCGAATCCGGATACTATTTCAAACGCAAGGGTTGAAAGCTTCTTCCGAACATTGAAACACAATGTTATGAAAGGTCAGCTCTACGAAAGAATAACACATTTTCTTCGAAAAATACAATCGTATATTGAATCTCTGTTCCACTTTTCCGACTTTGACATTGAAGATATATACGCTACTGATAAAGGAATAAGTAATGCTAAAAAACGTCAAGATGATAGAATCGCAGAATATGACAGATTTGTCGGAAACGTAGAAGACATAGAGGACGAATGGCATAGTCCATACTTTCAAAAAGATGCTTCAACCCACTTGTTCAAGAAGAAAAAGAAGCAGGAAACTAACAGCTTAAACACACAACTTGAACAATCAACACAGAAGCACCCAGATTCAAAGGAAAACAGTGATAACAACAGAAAAAGATCATTAGAAGAAGATTTAGAAACTACCTGTAATCTGTCCTCTATTCATCAATTCATTGACAAAGGATTTGAATTTCCAGTTACCACCAAATGGTATTTCGGTGAGTTTCCTTCAGAATATGAGAGCATAGGAGTAAGTAGTATGATTGTAAGCTCAGAAATGCTTCAAACGCTCGATGCACATACATATATGGATGGAGAAACCTTAGATGCGATAATTGCAGTGGCCATAAAAGAATGTGAGGTCGAAAGCGTAAAATTGGTATCAACTTACATGTCGAGAAACTTGTTTGATACAACTCAACTAAAAGAAGTATTGGATAGGAAACGAGATTATGTTTTACCAGTTCTAACCAATACATCGGGAGTATGGGTGGTTCCTTTGAATGTTAGAGCTGGGCAAGCACCCACCAAGCAAGTTGGAAGAGGGAACCATTGGGTTCTCTTCATTGCTGATTTTATGAATAGAGAAACTTTTTATTTAGATCCTCTCGAAACAGCATCCCCATATTTGAAGGACGTACAAGAAGAATTTTTGAAGGCAGTAAGCTCTATTCGGAGACTTAAAAATCAACCATTTGATTCAACCAATTGGCAAAGCGGCTCGAAAAATATTGCGCACGACAAGCAAAACGACGACTACAACTGTGGTGTATATGTAGCTAAATATGCACAAAACTTTCTTTTGAAGAAACCGTTGACCGGGCTAGGAAACATGGATTCTGAGAGGAAACAAATCAAAATAAAACTCCTAAATACAGCAGTAATAAAAATTTGTTTATACTGCAGCAGCTTGAAATCACTAATTTTGTCATGTCAATCATGTGGACGGAGGTGTTGCAGTAGATGCGCCCCAAATATGGTGCTAAAAATTCCATCTACAAAACAATGTGAAATATGTTCGAAAATTAAAATGATATAATTTTTAAGTCTCATCAATAAATTTTGACGTGGGACTACGTCTAACCGGAATATATGGAGGGTAAAATGAAAACCGAAACACAGAACATGCAGGAAAAAATGAAAGATTTCGAATGCTTATAGCTCGAACATTTCGTACTGGATAGGAGAGATGTTTGCATTACTTGATAGGGAATATTTCTACGCATCTATCGCAACTAACAAAATGTTGTTTTTCATTAGATAAACAATTGAATAACTGTAAAATATTAGGCGTTATCTAAACGCCCTAACTGCATCGTTTTGATTGGCCCGATTTACGGTTTCCCTAACACAGCCATCAAAACCAAGCAGCCTTGGGGAAATAGGCATTGCAAATACATGAAAGTAGGGGTACTTTTGTTCTCATCGAAAAATGTTCCCTAACACAGATTTTAAAACCAAGCAGCGAAATCGGCATTGCAAACACACGAAAGAGCCTAGAGGCGAGTGAACTGAAAAGTTTAAACCCTCTTAAAGCCAAAAAGAAGAAAAAGAACACACGAAAGTAGGGGGAGCTTTTGTTCCCACCGAAATGTGTTCCCTAATAGAGATTTCTAAACCAAGGTGCCTGGAGAAACCGGTATTTGGAATTCATGCAAGTCGGGGGTATTTTTGTTCCGATTGAAATGTGTTTCCCTAACACAGACTTCAAAACCGAGGTTTCTGGGGAAATCGGCTCTGCAAATAAATGCAAACTGCGAGTACTTTTGTCCTCGCTTGCCTTTGTGCAGAGTGGAATATGTCTGTCCTAACATGATCTTCTAAACATAGGAACCTGGGAAAATCGTGCAGCCACTAGAAGCGAATGAACTTCCCAGTTTCAAGCAAATTCGAGATTCGAGAAGTATGTACACTTTTGGGATGTAAACTTCAGAGGGAAATGTAAAATAAAATAATCGTTTGATAATTTTTTTTTGTCTTTATTGGAAAGATTTTCAGCCTTAGGCTGGTTCATCAAACGTTTGATAATTCTTCCGTACATATATTTTGTTCTAGTCATCATACCAAACGTAAAAGGTCCGTCATTAAATTTACTTGTAACGAAGAACAATCAATCACAATAAATGAATTGACTTTACACGGCATTTGTTCATTTTTTCACTCACAGAGCAAATATATTGAACTCAATTGAATTTGGAAACTGTTTCATTCAATCAAGAATTTAATCAATACAAACAAATGATTGCTAAGCTAAGGTAGTTCCACGTGAACCTTGCGGTTAAATCATAGATATAACCCACTCATTTTTTTATATTACCTTTTAACTTGAAGTATTTTTATTTGTCCAGTTTGAGTCCTTTCAGAAACGAGATAGAATCCTGTCGTCTAAGTCAAAAATGAAAAAATTGTCATTCCATCGGCTACAAAAAATAGTTGCCATAAACCTCAACCATTCGCGTGGATTTTTTTTTAAATTTTAAATGGTTCCTATGATCAGATAGGTCAATTCCAACACTCCACCATCTCAAAATATTTTCGGAGGATAGTATGCTTCTAATTCAAATGATAAAATTGACATTCTATCGCCTCCAAAAAATATTAGCCTTAGGACTTGTCCATTATCGTAAATTTCTTGAAATTTTAAATGGTTCCCATGACCAGATGGGTCAATTCCAACATTCCACCATCTCAGAATATTCTCGTAGGATGGTATGCTTCTAATTCAAATGATAAAATCGACATTCTATCGCCTCCAAAAAATATTAGCCTTAGGACTTGTCCATTATCGTAAATTTCTTGAAATTTAAAATGGTTCCCATGACCAGATGGGTCAATTCCAACACTCCATCATCTCAGAATATTCTCGGAGGATGGTATGCTTCTAATTCAAATGATAAAATCGACATTCTATCGCCTCCAAAAAATATTAGCTTTAGGACTTGTCCATTATCGTAAATTTCTTGAAATTTCAAATGGTTCCCATGACCAGATGGGTCAATTCCAACACTCCACCATCTCAGAATATTCTCGTAGGATGGTATGCTTCTAATTCAAATGATAAAATCGACATTCTATCGCCTCCAAAAAATATTAGCCTTAGGACTTGTCCATTGTCGTAAATTTCTTGAAATTTAAAATGGTTCCCATGACCAGATGGGTCAATTCCAACACTCCACCATCTCAGAATATTCTCGTAGGATGGTATGCTTCTAATTCAAATGATAAAATCGACATTCTATCGCCTCCAAAAAATATTAGCCTTAGGACTTGTCCATTATCGTAAATTTCTTGAAATTTCAAATGGTTCCCATGACCAGATGGGTCAATTCCAACACTCCACCATCTCAGAATATTCTCGTAGGATGGTATGCTTCTAATTCAAATATAAAATCGACATTCTATCGCCTCCAAAAAATATTAGCCTTAGGACTTGTCCATTATCGTAAATTTCTTGAAATTTCAAATGGTTCCCATGACCAGATGGGTCAATTCCAACACTCCACCATCTCAAAATATTCTCGGAGGATAGTATGCTTCTAATTCAAATGATAAAATTGACATTCTATCGCCTCCGAAAAATATTAGCCTTAGGACTTGTCCATTATCGTAAATTTCTTGAAATTTCAAATGGTTCCCATGACCAGATGGGTCAATTCCAACATTCCACCATCTCAGAATATTCTCGGAGGATGGTATGCTTCTAATTCAAATGATAAAATTGACATTCTATCGCCTCCAAAAAATATTAGCCTTAGGACTTGTCCATTATCGTAAATTTCTTGAAATTTCAAATGGTTCCCATGACCAGATGGGTCAATTCCAACACTCCATCATCTCAGAATATTCTCGGAGGATGGTATGCTTCTAATTCAAATGATAAAATCGACATTCTATCGCCTCCAAAAAATATTAGCTTTAGGACTTGTCCATTATCGTAAATTTCTTGAAATTTCAAATGGTTCCCATGACCAGATGGGTCAATTCCAACATTCCACCATCTCAGAATATTCTCGGAGGATAGTATGCTTCTAATTCAAATGATAAAATTGACATTCTATCGCCTCCGAAAAATATTAGCCTTAGGACTTGTCCATTTTCGTGAATTTCTTGAAATTTCAAATGGTTCCCATGACCAGATAGGTCAATTCCAACACTCCACCATTTCAGAATATTCTCGTAGGATGGTGTGCTTCTAATTTAAATGATAAAACTGTCTTATCATCGGCTACAAAAAATGTCAGTTGTAATTAAAAGTTATTGGTATCTTTTTATTGGTATCTTCACCCACATAGCAAAAGTCTATGTGCGGTGAGATCAATGATTTATACAATTTAATTTTACTGTTCACCGTCAGTTCTTTTTTCAAACGACACAAAACGCCGTATTTCTTGGCAATCTTCTTGATGACATTATTAATGTGAGACTTGAAGGTTAAATTGTCATCAATGATAACTCCTAGGTATTTGATTTCATTCACGCGTTCTAATGTCTCACCATCTATTTCAAAATTTACGTCAATACTGGAGTTCACTGAAGAAATCAGCATGTATTTTGTTTTGCCAACATTTAATTTCAATTGTTTAAATTTAAGCCACTGAGCCAGAGAATGCAAATCTTCGTTTATGTGATCCTCGGTTTCTTTTATATCCTTAGCTGCGATGAACAGGACAGTATCATCCGCGAACAAATTAATATCACAATATCGTAAAACCCGTCGCAGATCATTTATATATAAAATAAACAAAATGGGCCCTAAGACACTTCCCTGCGGCACCCCGAGTGAGTTGCCGATGGGATCGGAAATAGAATCATTAAAACGAGTCTTTTGAGTTCTGTCGCACAAATAGCTTTCGAACCATTTGTACGACATTCCTACAATTCCATTGCGCTCCAATGTTTGTAACAATAAGGGCCTAGAAATTGTTTCAAAAGCGCGTTTAAGATCCAGAAATACCGCAAATATAGTCTCTTTCGCTTCGATATTCTCTTTCCATTTTGCTAACACCAGATTCAGAGCGGTTTCACAAGAGTGTCTCTCTCGATATCCCGACTGTTCCGGTATTAGCAAATTGTTGTTATCTACAAAATGCATCAGCTGGACTTTCACAACAAGTTCTAGTATTTTTTCTAATGTGTGCAACATGTTAATAGGGCGGTACTCTTCGGCTTTATCCGTCCCATTAACTATGGGGATCGGAATCACAAGGGATCCCTTCCAAACCGTTGGCACGTGCCCAGTTAGTAAAGATTCATTAATTAGGTCCAGTAGATCGTGTCCAATGACATGAAAGCAATCTTGTATCACTTTTGCGTTGACATTATCGATACCAGCCGATTTTTGCAATGAAAAACAAATATCTCTTAACTCAGCAAAAGTGATGGGTGAAAAACAATCTAGTCTACAATTGATATTAATCGGCTGTATTATTTCGTCAGGTTCGCTGACCAAGTCAATACTTTGGTTGATCAGCAGAACACTATTGACGAAATAACTGTTGAATTTATCGGCAATAGTTTGGTCTGACTGTTCTTCTGACCCTTCGAAAACTATGGATCGCGGTGTACTATTTTTAGAATTTAATAACTTTTTTAATAATTTCCATAGTTCTTTGCTATTATTTTGATGTTCATCGATTTTCCTCTGTATATATTCACTTCTAGTCCTTTTCAAGACCTGTGAATATATATTCCGCGCGAAGGTGTACCTATTCCAATCATTTTCTAAATTAGTCTTTATAAACTTTTTGTACTTTTTATCTCTTTTGCGTTTGAGACGCAGCAGATCAAAAGAGTACCAGCTGTTCGAATTGTTTAATTCAATATATTTTTCAACCACTAATTTATTGGTACACTCTCTCAGAATATCGGTCAGAACAGCTGCTTTATCATTCAGGTGTCCCGTCATTGCTTCAAAATCCAGGCTTGTCGAAACAAGCTGAGACATGGCTTCTTTGGAATATCTATTCCAGTTTTTAATTTTTATTCTATTTCCGTCACGGTCATCCTGTCCATTCTCAATGTAAACAAAAATTGTCTCATGATCAGTTATTTTTAATTTGGCCTGTGTAGAAGAATGGACAGTGGCAAAATTAGAATACACGTGATCTATTAGAGTTCTACTATATTTAGATATTCTAGTGGCTTCGTTAACAGATTGTTTTAAGGTAAAGTAATGTGATAATTGTTTCAATTGATTCGAACTTCGGGCATTAAGCCAGTCAATGTTAAAATCACCAGCAACTATATTTAACTTACTGCAATCAACAATGCTTTCCCACCAGTTTTCCAAAATATCTAGAAAACGCTGGTCACTAGAACTGGGGGAATGATATATAATTCCATAATTTCCCATCTGCATGCCTCTTTCAACTGAAATAGCCAAGAACCAGTTATTTTCAACAGCTTCGTTTGAAAGAGTGTTGAATTTGACTGATTCTATTGCATAAATTGCAACACCTCCAGTGTGTTTGGAGTGCGACAAGCAAAAAGCAACTTTATAGCCCGGAATTTTGTACTGATCATATGATAAGCATTGAAATCGGCTCAGCAACGATACGATGAACGCTATTTTGAGATCCCAGGATTTGGTCAAACTTCGTGGCGGCAGCTCAAAAATTTAAAAAAAAATTATAGTATGCAATCTAGATTGAAAAAAAAAAAGTCACAGGAGGGTTGTGTCCGAGACACGACCGCATAATTGACGTAGGATTCCGTTATGTTATCTGTTGATTCTGGATAATTACATCGTTAAACTCTTTGATAATGATTAGGTGGACCTGAAAAGGGCCGTTTTGTTTGGTTGTTGGGTATTGTTTGTTCACGGGTGATGATGACAGAAGGATGATAAACAGTCGTTGGATGGTGCGTATCAGATAAAGGATACCGAAGTGGAACGAGATATGATGAGAACCGCCCTCTATGATCCTAGACGAGATGCCTCTTGTGATATGTATTGATGAAATAAAGAAAAAAAAATCACCAATGTAATATAAGATAATTATTAATACCGAACACAATTATCAATTTTTTTTTTTATTATTTAAATCGTTTATTTTTACAGGCTCAGTTACATAGGTTTAAAGGAGCCGAACTCCTTACTGTATTGTTACTAGTATATATACATTTTTCCTTAATTCTAATGTTAATAATATAGGAAACCGATTACTCGCGGTCTACTCGAGTTTAGAAGGGTGACATATTTTCTTCAGGGAAAGGAGGGGATATGAGGATATGTTGACAATGATCACACTCACACTCTCAATCACACTCATCACACTCAATTCTTAAACCTATCTTATATCTAATATGTATTTACATTTCATCTTATTCTAAGAATTATCAATTTTTCTTATCAGTAAAAACATGTTACTGTAATATAGCGAAAATATATTTGAAATCGGAAAGGTAATTTTCTTTTATAATTTTTACTTTCTGATTGTTTATTCAACCCAATGCGAATTTTAATTGGACTAACAATACTCAATACTATATGTACTATATGTAGTGAGACTCTATGTTGTACGGGAAAGGGTTAACACAACGGCTATCGTATACAATTTCAGGCAGCTTGGTTTTGATGTCTCTGTTTGGGAACACATCTCGGCGGGAGCAAAAGCTCCCCCTACTTTCATGTATTTGCAATGCCGATTTCCCCTAGGCAGCTTGGTTTTGATGTCTCTGTTAGGGAACCGCCGCATGTGTCGTCAATTTCGACCAATCAGAAGTGGGTATTTCCGTTAGGATAGAGGTAGAGATTTTTCAATTGTTTGATAGTTAGTTTAATGATATATATTATTTTATTCAATATAAAAAATTGTTATGGAGTGCCGAAATTGATTCACGCAAAAATTTCATCAATCCATCATGAAATGACTGAGCAATAAACGTTTGAAATTGGACAATTTTCGCGATGTGCTCGGTTTTCAATTTGTACCCCAATATGTTCCGGAAAGACGTAATCCTACGTCAAAAACTATATATAAGCATAATCAAACACACGAATGACTTGCAAATGTAAATTTAGTATTTGTAGTAAATAAATGATCATTTTTTAACGCTAATAAATTATTTTTTTCTCTACAACGAATACTTTCAATGGGACAGATTTTTGGAAAAAAAAAGTACAGATGAGAAAGATTTTTGACCCCTCTGGTACAGATTTAAATGTGGAAATACTGGTGGTTATCATGACATCGAGCATGTGGTCTGATCTTGTATAAACTTTCATTCTGCCAGGGCTCATCTAACGGATTCACTCAGGGCACTAGTAAAGGAATCTGACTTACCGGTTAGAGACAACCTAACTAGTCGCGACCTTATGCTTTCTATTTACCAATTTCTAAAAAGAAATGATACTGATTCCTTCCATCCTCATCAAACCGAACTACCCCACTCGCTCCATCCTAGTCCAAAATCCTGATCCTATCCAATCAATCTAGTGTTAGATTTAGTTATTATTAAATTGTTAGTCTTAATTATATAGAAAACTAGCTGAACCCTGCGACGCTTTGCTGTGGCCCATGGTAGTTGCATGGTTGAGTTGAATTTTTATTTTTTTTATGTTGTAACAACAATCCTAGAAGTGTTTGGTTGTTTTGTATATTGTATCATAGTTTGAGCTCAGTTGGTTCCGTACTTTTCGAGTTTTTTGACGCTATTTTTGATATATATATATATATATATATATATATATATATATATATATATATATATATATATATATATATATATATATATATATATTATATACCAAAATTTGACTCTGTAAACGTTAGATAATAAGTAAGTTGAGACTGATTAATAAACGTTCTTGAAAAAAACGACTCGGCCACAGAGCACAGTGTTAAATGCATATATGACCGTGAAATCAGTGTTACGATCCTGTATGAACCACCCGCATCTTGTATCAACCCATAATGATCTATTTATGAAGGCACACAAAGCATAAGCCAACTACACATTCTACCATGAAGAAGACAAAATAGTTCAACAGGAGGAAATGTTGCAGGAGAGAATGCGAAAGGAAGTAGAAAAACAGGACAAGAGAAAGAAAGCTGAGCTTTACGTAAAAAAGATGAAAAACGACACTCTGCCAACAAGTAACCTAACGCAAAAGAAAACAATTATTCTGCAATCTCTATTTTTGAACATTTTACAGATTGTTTGCACGAGCCAATTCCCGGCTAAAGGAGGCTATTGAAATGGAGGAAGTAGTTAAGCTCCAAGCTATGCAGGAAGGAGATTCCACCGGACTCCACAAAAAAGAGCTGCTGACCAAACCCAGGAGATTGTCGAGAAAAACAATGGAAGTCTTATTACAAGTTTTTTTTGCAGTACACGAGTAATCAATTGTATTGTTCCTACAGGCAGTTGTTGAAGTCAAACTGATTATTGTTAAAGGTATGACTATTGATAAAATAGAACCTCAGCTGCCGAGAAAAAATGTAAAACATATGGTGCACTTGGTACCGAAATCATGTAAACCTTGAAAACAATCACAACCAATAATTAGGAGAAGAAAATTATTTTTTTTCACGAGTATTATATTTTTCTGAACAAGAATAGCTCATTGGCTTTGATCTGATATGTCAATCATCAGTATCGGTCCAGTAGTCCAAAAGTTACGAATTGTTGTGGTGGAAAAAAGGGATAAAAATTGATTTTTCGGACCATCGGTTAATTTTGAAAAATCATAACTCAAGAACAAACATTTGGCCTCTTTAAATTTTGGATATGTTATGTAAAAAGAAAAAATATAGCGCCCTTGGTCCCGAGACCATATTATTTTTTATTTTGCAAGTAAAATATTTTTCTAAAGAAGACTAATTTATTGCCTTGAATTTGATATGTTGATCATCGAAATCGGCCCAGTAGTTAACAAGTTATGAAAAAGTCATTTAAAAAAAAAGGAAAAAGTCGATTTTTCGGACCCAAAAGGGAAATGGTCAGTCTAATGAAAAAATGGAAAAATACGGGTCTAATGTTTTGCGGTAAAGAACAAAATTCGCTTTTTTCACGAAAATCTGAGAACCACTATATCGGTTTGGCATGGAATGGCTGTATTCAGAAATCGAAGAGGTAATCAAAAGTGTCAAAAGTCCTCATGAATAAATCCATCTATAGCTATTGATATCACAAGTGGACCTACATTCATCAATATATTTTTTTACTGTGTTGTAGCAGGCTATATATTACTTTCTATGTTTTTTATTATTGTTCTGAATATTACCCACTTCTTTCTAGGGGAAACTCTTTCCCTTTAAAAAAAAAACTATTCATTAATTACGTCACTCTTTAAGAGGGTAAAGGTGGGATGAATCTTTGAGATAAGTTATGCATTTGGTTTAGAAGAAGTGCTATAAAATTGGAGAGAGAGGGTTGATTTTTACTCATTTTTTTCTAGTATAATTAATTATTCTTTCATTCGAACACAGCATTAGGATACTGAAAAGATTTAGATTTTACATAATGATGTCAGAGGAGTTTATTCCTTTTTTTTTCGAAACCTACCCTCTTTTTGTCAGCGTCCTTTTGGTAACAAATAACAGTTCAATCATGTGCTTGGAAAGCAATAATTCGGCGGATAAATTCGGGCTTTGACTCGGACATGGTGCACCCCTGGCCGAGTGGTTAGCGTCTCACATAATTATGCCGGGTGTTCGTTCCGTTCCAGGATTTTTCGTCAAAGAAATTTCCATCGACTTGCACTGTGGTCACGCGTATTCTAGAGCTTGCCCCTCGGATTACATTCAAGGCGTGTTATTTGGCTTAAGAAATCTCAACCAAGTATTAATAGATGACGCTAGTTAATTCATACGTTGAGACGGCAAAAGTTCCACAGGGATCGTTTGCGCCATACAAGAAGAAGATGACTCGGACAAGCTTCTGAGAAAAACATTATATGTATTTCTTTTTCGTTTCATTTAACATCAATGGCATTTCATGCGTTTCTAATACACGTCGGACACGATTATATACAGACTCGATTATATGTAATTTGATTATATACAATTTTGGACTCGATTAAATACAATTTGAAAAATTTTTTTTTTTTATATATTTCAAATATGACTTATTTCAAGAAGAAATGTAACCTTTCAGCGTTAAGGTGAAGTTTAAGTGTCTATTACATGTACAGAGGGGTAAAAATTGTGATTTTTGAAGATTCTGCTTGAGTTATCACCAGGAATTGTTTATATCGATATTGCAGCCAAATTAAGAAAGATAGAAGTCGGGCGTCAAAGAACAAATTATAGAGTGGTTAAAGAACTTCAATTAAATTGATAGAAACAATCTAGTTTAATATAAATTTTTAGGATAAAATAATAACACATTAAAAATTATTAAATTATAAAAGTTTTTTCACTTCCAAAATGTTATTCCAATCCACTAATTTAGTTGTTCCACTTCTAGATCCTGTACTAAATTTTATCATCTTTCAAATGAAAGCATCAGAATTGTCTTCCGTAGCGTACTTTTTAATGTATAGCCAGTTTGAGGCAACAGAGTCCGAAACGAAAATAGAGTTCTATAACTCTGTCATTGTTGAAATTCGAACATATGCGTAGAAGGATTTTTTTCATCAAATATGATCGTTTATCACCTTCTGAGATAATCTGGTTAAATTTGTTTTTCTCATGTGAGAAAGGTGTTTTCTGACTTTAAGGGGATGAATCGAAAATCAAATTCCTCTTTTATTTTCCAAAATCGGAAAATACATGCAAAAAAAAACAAAAAAAAATTTTTTTGACACGATTATATACAATATTCGATTATATACAGTGAAAAGAAATCAAACACTGTATATAATCGAGTCCGCGCTTTCATTCCTTTGAGGTCTATTTCGAAACTGTGAATGCGTCTTATTCTGGAAATTAGTGTCGATTATACCCATAACTTGTGCTCTACATTTTACTGCTTTTTATTTTTCTGTTAACTCCGTAACAGTTATAGGCACTCTGCAAGCTATTCTGAACATTAGCATTGCATACAATCTAGATTCTGATTCTGTAATAATCTTCAGTTGAGAAAATCTGCTGAGTTTCTCAGCAAATACTGAATATCAAGCCAGATAACGTAATCCATCTTCTCTTGAAACTTGATTTAAAATTTGGTTTGGTGATGCATAATTTCATAGAATGAGAATTGAATTTCATCAGAGCTTATTAAATGTAAATATGAATAGATTTTTATTTAGTTTTTCCAAACATTAGATATTCTATATTCTGTTGAAAACATTTGAAAAATGCAATTAATTATATGTTATCTCTATCGTGCAGACAACATTCATAATTTTGATAGTTTGAAAAAAAAGTGCACCGCTTGTTTCACTTACATTCAGAATTCGAGGCTTCCAAACCGACTATTGACGGTTGCTTTCGCTGGACTCTCGGATTGTTGTTGTTGTTGTTGAATTTACTGTTGCCGTTGTTTTGTTTTTCTTTTTTGCACCTGCCGTTTTTTGTTGGATACCGATCGAATATGTATTATTATTATCACTTTATTTTGCCCTGTTACAATATATACACATCTATAGATCACAAACAACTACTACTACCATTACACCACTGATAAGAAACGCAAAACGAAAGCACACATTTGCTTCACACACACACAATCACAGGGAACAACCTCCCAACGCGAGTGAACAAAAATGTGCCACCATTTTTAGCAAATGCAAAATCGCCGCCGAGTGGCGTTTCCAAGTTTGACGTACGTACGCACACAAAGAGAGACGCCCGCCGCTGAAACGAAGACCGCTTCCACACAGCCAACAAACCGACGGAACCCGTTTGTGCTATCTCTTTCGCACTGCTTTTCGAAAGCGCGCAACGGAATACTTTCGGGCGCTGTGCGCTCTCTTTCCCTCTGGTTCACACTGTGTCCCGCTCCCGCACTGCTCGGCAAAAGCTCAGGTTGCAAATATTACGGAAGAAATTTTTCTTCGAGCACTTGGTAAAATTTATTTTTCGGCGACAGAAGCTTACCGAAACCGAAAAGTATTCAATTTTTACCGTCTCAGTATGTCCCCAAGCCGTTGGAACCACAGCGGGAATCAAATGGGGGAAAAAGCGAATATTTTCCGCTCACATATGGCCACTCAATTTTCGCACTAACGTTGCACTAGCTTTCACTGACCGTTTGGTTCCTCTTTTTTTTTTTTTTTGTTTTGCGATTGCCCCGGGAGTGGATTTCCTTGTTTGCACTTTCAAATTTCGGGATTTCGACTGCTTCAAACCAAACCATCCAGTAAAAATACAGCAGTAAACTTCTGCCTTCAGCAGAAGGCCATCTTTTTCCTCGCACTCACTCTCTCCCACTGGGACGACTTTTCGTTTCTCAACAGCACTCAACCGAACGCCCTGTTTCTTTCGTTTTCTTCCAAAACTCGACACCGAAATAATCTTATTTTTCCTTCGACACCGTGTCCCCGGCGCGCATCCTGCCACAATCACAATTCCCCTTTCTCGAGGACACAGCTTTCTGCTCCGCGTTTGATTTGATATTGCACTCACCGCGGTTTATTCACGCAACACTGATACGGGAATTTCTACTTCTGCTTTTGTTCAACACTTTTTTGCTCCCATATTCCGTTTTTCACACACTTTGCCTTTTCCTTTCTCTTTCGTGAAGAAAATTCAAGACGGTAAACACGGCGACAATGCACGAGAGAGCTGTGTGCGGAAAAGAAAAACTATATTTGTAACGAATGGACGAAGACGGGACGCGACACGTACGTTCTTTTTGAAAGTCGCTTAATTAATGATCGAAAAGCAGTATACCAGTGTTGATGACCGCTCGAGGTTTGAGCTGTCAAACGGAGGCTCGGTTTTCCGTGTCAGGGGTGGAATCATTACTGTCAGGCCGTTTGCTACCATGATGACAGCTGAAGCGCACAGTCGAGGCTGAATAATCGGTGACGGCGGACACAAATCGGCGACATAAATAATGTACACTAGGAGCAATAATTAGTAAGCGTTATAAATATGTTTATAAAGGTTTTAGAATGCGTCTTTCATAAATCTAGAGGCGAATGAACTGAAAAGTGTAAAGCCTCTTTAATTCAACATCATCATCATCATCTTTCATAAATTTCAAATCAATCTGGAGGAGTTAAGTGCGATTCACATACAACATCCACGTCACGTTCACGTTCCGTCACGTAACGTTACGCCAATTATTCTCCACAGTCTTCCGAAAAACACTTACACATGTCCACGCAATGTGAAAATTCCATGATTTTGTTTGAATTCGAACATGATTCTCGCTAGTGTTGAGTGTCTATCCCCAACACGAACAATGATACACAAACATAGACATGTGAAAACAAACACGATGTTTATAATTCAAGAACATCATGTACAAACATATCACCCGATGTCGCAGCATTCACTGCTTTCGTTTCGTTTTCATACACGGAAAGAAATTATTCATCCCAAAACATTTCTTCGTAGAATACTTTTTCACAGAAACGAACTTGAAATTTAATTCGCATTACAAAAATCACATGAGCTGAGAGGCCATGAGTTCATACATATTTTGCAAGTCTGGTTAAACAATCCTTGGTTTCGTGCAGAGAAACAGAATTTTTTTGCGTGCATGTTGGCAATTAAAGTCTGGGGAACCGACTGCACAGCGGGCGACGTCGTACAAATGCTGACCAAAAAAATAAATACCCAAAAATTAGTCTTAGATGCATCCTTCAGCGGCACACAGCAGAACCAGCAGAGAAATTTCAGCGGCTAAAACACACTATTAATTTCTCGATGTTATCACAAACTGAATGAAGGAAAAAACTAAAAGCTACACTTACACTGCACTGCATATGCTATGTGTGCATGCGATTGCATCATCCTTTCTTCTCCTCTTCTTCGCTCGTTTTATAGCTCGGGTCGCGTTCGTCGCGATCAAACAGTATTGGCCATTTGTATTCAAAGATCCAGCCAAAATGGTTGCTCCCGTGGTCGAGTGATTAGCGTCACGCCTAACATGTCACTGCTGAATAATTGTGGTACCTTATATTCGATTAAAATTATAGAAATATTGTAATCAAAATTTGTTGTGGTTAACTAAACATCTTCGCCACGCTCTATTCAATTTTAGTACTTGTTCAAATAGCTAATAATAGCGAATGTTACATGAATTCAATATATAAATTGATGCGTGCACTAAATAATGATATCAATTGTGAAAAACTCTGATATCAATCGACGTTTATTTTGTTCAGAATAGATAAAGAGGTTTATTTAATTTGCCCAATATTTTAGACTAAGCATCCATTGTCATGATAGGAAAGCATTTCCTCCATGTCAACATACCAACTCACTACGCGTTGAGTGGTGGTGGTGTGGTGTCCGATTCGCTTCTTCTACTCTACGCACTGCCGGTGCTTGGGGTGAAAATGCAAGAGAAACTGTACACCATGTTCGAACATCATGTGAAACATTGGGATTAAACATCGTATGTCCAAACATACAACGAATACAAACATGTCACATTTTCAAACATAGGTACGAAAAAATCATGTTTGTTTTTTTTTTTTTTTATCCAAAATATATATTTTATTAAGGCTCATATGGCGTCAGCCTAACGGGGCCGGGAGTTCAATATTTTGACAATGTTTGCTTAGACTATGTTAGTAATATGTAACCGATTACTCGCGGTTGACTCGAGGTTAGTATTACAAGTGTTCTCATAATTGGTACGTCGCAGTCTTCGATGCTCTGTACGTGTGCCCGACACGGGATACTTCCTATTGGGATGCAGCTGACCATTAATCAGCAACGCCCCCCTAGTCTGTACCCCATATCTAGCGTGGTGCGTCTTTCTCGACTCGTGGAATCCAGGATAGAATGGCGGCGCAATCATCAGCTCGTGTAGAGTTGTCATGAGCGGTACAACCTTTGGCTCTTGTTGAATAATCAGTGGACTGCACAACCTTCGGCCCGTGCATCTGTAAAGAGTGTGTGTATGTATTGCCGCGACTAAGTAAAAGTTTATCGATCGGATAGGAGGGATATGAAACGGGGACACAACGAAGGAAACATCATTAAACGTTGACATCGGCGTTTCTGAGGAACAGGTATAGATGAAGCAGAAGATCAGGATCCCGGCTACCTAAGATATCCCGGACGGGGATATCCGATTGTCTGCCTTGTGCTCTCAGTGCTCTAGAGAGCTGAGAGCGAGCAGCATGGAACCGGATACACGACCAGACAACATGCTCGATGTCGTGGTAGCCATCGCCACAATCACAAAGATTGTTTGCTGCGAGCCCAATGCGATAGAGATGCGCATTTAGGTTGTTGTGATTGCACATAAGCCGAGATATCACGCGAATGAAATCACGACCTACATTCAATCCCTTGAACCATGCACTCGTCGAGACCTTAGGGATAATCGTGTGTAACCAACGACCAAACTCATCACCACTCCACATGCGCTGCCAACTTACGAGCGTATACTGACGAGGAATGTGGAAAAATTCATTATAAGCAATTTGCCTTTCAAAAAGTGTGCCTTCTAAAGCGCCCACCTTAGCTAGCGAGTCCGCTTTCTCATTCCCCGGAATCGAGCAATGAGAGGGAACCCATACTAAGGTAATCTTGAATAATTTTTCGACCAAAACACTCAATAGTTGTCTTATTCTAGTTAGGAAATAAGATGAGCGTTTATCAACCTTCATTGAGCAGATTGCCTCTATTGAGCTGAGACTGTCTGAAAAAATAAAATAGTGGTCGATGGGCAATGTTTCAATGATCCCTAATGCGTAATATATCGCACCCAGTTCAGCGACATACACGGAACAAGGATCTTTGAGTTTGAAAGAGGCACTGGAATTTTTATTGAAGATGCCGAAGCCAGTGGACTCGTTTATGAATGAACCGTCAGTAAAGAACATTTTATCAGATCCAACTTTCCCATATTCTGCCGAAAAGATCGGCGGAATAGAATCGGAGCGTAGGTGATCTGGGATTCCATGGATTTTTTGTCGCATGGACAGATCAAAAATGACAGAGGAATTGCAGAAGTATGGGAAGCAAACTTGGTTGGAGATGCCTGGTGAAGGGTGCACGTCGTGGGTAAGGTACTCATGGTATATAGACATAAAACTTGACTGAGGAGTCAATTGGAGTAGATTTTCGAAGTTATCAATCACCAATGGATTCATGATCTTGCAACGGATGAGAAATCTGTAGGATAATTCTGTGAACCGAAGAGTAAGCGGGGGTACTCCTGCCAAAACTTCGAGACTCATCGTATGTGTCGAATGCAAACACCCCATGGCTATACGCAAGCAACGATATTGTATTCTCTCCAGCTTGAGAATATGAATCCTGGCAGCTGATCGGAAGCAAAAACTGCCATATTCTAACACTGATAATATCGTTGTTTTGTACAACTGAATGAGGTCTCCTGGATGGGCACCCCACCATGTTCCGGTAATTGTTTGGAGAAAATTGATTCTTTGCTGGCATTTCTGTTTCAAATACGCAATGTGTCTCCCCCAGGTACACTTAGAATCAAAATATACACCCAGGTATTTGAAAAACATAGAGTGTTGGATCGTTTTGCCGGATAGGTGAAGCTGGAATTGGGCGGGTTCGTGCTTCCTAGAAAAAACGACCATTTCAGTTTTCTCCGTAGAGAATTCGATACCCAGCTTGAGGGCCCACGTTTTGTATTCAAACACAAAACTGCGAACAGTAGCGTGGACATGTTTATCCCGGACGCAGTGTTTTTTGTGAAACACGGAAGACTGATCCTCCCACGCAATTATTATGGAAGCATTCACATACACCATCAACGGCAAGTCGAAGTTTCCGTTGCCGGTGTATGTAAATGTTTTCATAAGAATTGCATGGGAGAATATTTGACGTAACGTGATGTGACGTGATGTTAACGTGACGTGGATGTTGTACGTGAATCGCACTTAATATGCGCTACATATACAATATCCCGTCACCTTTCCGTTAACTATTCTCTTGGACCGAATTTACTGACAGCGAACTTGCCGTTGCTGGTGTATGTGAATATTTTCATAAGGTAGAGGACATAGTAAACCCGGTGCGGTACGATGCGATGCGGAACAATGAATTGGAGCTCATCCCAGCAAACATTAAATCGCATAACAAGCGTATATATAACATCATATGCCCTAAAATTTGGTTGGCATATAATGCGCCTAACTGACATATGCATGCAAAAGTGGAGGCCATATACATACATGGCAAATGCTTACCGAATTGGTTTGGATGAATATGCAACTTTGACCGGCTATAATAGCGATTGGAATTGAATTGCGATCTAATATGAATATATTCATGAATTGTCAAAGCACCAAATATGACTTTTGCCATACTCATATACGATTTATTACAGACATAGAAAAAAAAAAAATGGCGCAAAATATTTTCGTGAAATGTTTATTATAACCTCACGAATCGCCATTTTTATATATGAGTATTTATGTTCGTACAAATAATAATTGATTGATTGACTTATGTTGGGAGTGGAATATGAATGTTTAAAATGACACAGATTGATGTTTGGTGAAAACTGCTCTGATGTGGGTTCGAACTCCGGTCGTCTGGATTATCATCCACCAGCTATCTCGCGCAGCTATCTGAAATTTAATTCAACAGCAGTTAAATCTTTCGAGTGAATCAGCATTTCATTGACATTTCAATATGATGTAATATGTTCTTTATTAGGATTTATTATAATTCCTGTTTCATGATTTTCTCAGCATGCAACACGATTTACTACAGTACTGAATCGGTTTAAATTATACGCTTATACGACACATAAACTGCATCAGCGTAATATACGCATATGATGCGGATTAAATATATTTTACGACAATATACATCATAAAATTGAAGTTTCTTATACCGAATTGCAACTTAATTTGATAATGGTATATAAAAACGAGTTTTTACATTTTATGCAATTTCAAATATACACGATACATACTTTGATTGATATTATATGCGATTCTGATTTATTCGGATTTCTTGTAAGACTTGGCACGTGCAAAATTATTCGATTTAATGTTTGCTGGGATTGAATGCTGACATACTGATCGCTTAAGATCACGCGTTTTTAAACGGTTTTATTTAGCTTGCCCTGTAATTTGTATGTTTGTATGTTTGTGAAATGTTTGTCTGTAGCGCTTTACCGCATTAATAGAAATTTGAACCCTTTCCTGTTGATCAATTGATCTGAAATTTGGAACACACATTTCTCTCTGCAGTCATTAAAAAACTGCATACCCAGCAAACATTAAGTCGTATAATTTTGCACGTGTCAAGTCTTACAAGAAATTCGAATAAATCATAATCGCATATAATATCAATCAAAGTATGTATCGTGTATATTTGAAATCGCATTAAATGTAAAAACACGATTTTAAATACCATTATCAAATTAAGTCGCAATTCGGTATAATAAACATCAATTTTATGATGCACATTGTCGTAAAATATATTTAAGCCGCATCATATGCGTATATTACGCTGATGCAGTTTGTGTGTCGTATAAGCGTATAATTTAAATCGATTCAGTACTGTAGTGAATCGTGTTGTATGCTGAAGAAAATCATGAAACAGTGAATCATATTAGATCCTAATAAAGAACATATTACATCATATTGAAATGTCAATGAAATGCTGATGCACTCGAAAGTATTAACCGCTGTTGAATTAAATTTCAGATAGCCGCGCGAGATAGCTGGTGGATGATAATCCAGACGACCGGAGTTCGAACCCACATCGGAGCAGTTTTCACCAAACATCAAAGCCATTTCAAACATTCATATTCCACTCCCACTCCCAAGTCAATCAAACAATTATTATTTCTACAAACATAAATACTCCTATAAAAAATGGAGATTCGTGAGGCTATAATAAACATTTCACGAAAATATTTTGCGCCATTTGTTTTTTTCCTATGTCTGTAATAAATCGTATATGAGTATTGCAAAAGTCGCTAATATAGCCGGTCAAAGTTGCATATTCATCCAAACAAATTCGGTAAGCATTTGCCATGTATGTATATGGCCTTCACTTTTGCATGCATATGCCAGTTAGGCGCATTATATGCCAACCAAATTTTAGGGCATATGATGTTATATATACGCTTGTTATGCGATTTAATGTTTGCTGGGTATTTCATGATTTAAAAAATCCAAGATGACGGCCGCTACAAAATGGCGGATTAATATTTTCTCAAAAACCCCATCAATATGGGTATCAAATGAAAGAGATTGCCTAGCAGAACACAGTTATTTATGAAAAAATGAAAATCTAAAATGGCCGCCACTATAAAATGGCGGATTACATAATTTCTCAAAACCCCATCAATATGGGTATCAAATGAAAGGGATTGACTAGCAGAACACAATAACTTATGAAAAAAATGAAAATCTGAAATAACCGCCACTACAAAATGGCGGATTACATAATTTCTCAAAACCCAATCAATATGGGTATCAAATGAAAGAGATTGACTAGAAGAACACAGTTATTTATAAAAAAATGTAAATCCAAAATGACCGCCACAATAAAATGGCGATGTATATTTTTTTCCAAAACCCAATCAATATGGGTATCAAATGAAAGGGATTAACTAGTAGAGTTATTTCTATAAAAAATGAAAATACAAAGTGTTCGCCACCACAGATTACATATTTTCTCGAAACAAACCCCATCAAAATGGGTATCAAGTAAAGAGGCATAACCAGTAGATCACAGCTATTTATGAAAAATTCAAATCCAAGATAGCCGCTGTAACAAAATAGCTAATTACTTTTTTAAACGGTTTCATCCAACTTGGCCTGTTTGTATGTATGTTTGTGTGTCTGTAGGATTGTCTCACATTAATAAAAAATAGAAATTCAATTTTATCGCCGCTAAAAATGGCTTAACGGCTTGACTTGGAGAACAAACTACATTATGAACAAAATAAATTCAAAAAGATCGATTCGATTCAATACCGGTATCGAATGAAATGATTTGACTAATAGAATACAAGTACATCACCAAAATATTCCGAAGAAAATTAAGTAGGAAATAAAAATTCATAAAAAAGGTGAATGGTTTTATTGTAATCCTACAGACAATGTACTAAAAACTAGAAAATTATTAGGCGAGTTGCAGTTAGTAGTTATCACATCCCTTCCTTCATTAATCTAGGGCAATGATGAGACTAAAATAAAATCGTGGGCACCTTGGATTTCTATTATTCACAGTTAAGGTAATATTATATTATCAGGCACGTAGCGTAACCGGCACGGCACGTTTCATGCAAGACAAATATTATTGCGTGTGTTTCAAATGTGTATGCGTATATATATCGGAACGGCTCCGGGCATACACAGCACGCTTCAGACAAATGCATGAAGGAATTCTCGAAAAGAATATTTTGCCGGTGCCGGGCACGAACAACATGGGCGAGTAGCACCATACATACAAACCAAACGTCGAAGTTCGTGGTGTGGGTGCGTTCGTCACACTTCGGTATGACATCGTTTCAATCACCAGTAGCTACGCTTGGCTCAATTTCGGTAACGTGAATTTACTCTCCCGCTCCGTCTGCGCTGCCGGTCCGTACAGAGAAGTTGCTGTGTCTGATAATATGCATACACCATGTATTTGTCTGCCCGTGTCGGTACGTGCCGTTTACGCTGCGTGCTGGATAATATAAAACGACCTTTAGTTGTTTCATCATATGCCCCATTTTATTTTAGTGTTGGTGTCACACAGTTTTAGTCACACCATTGAGGAAAGGCGGATCCTTCGGTTGAAGGAGGCCTGGACGATAGCTCAGGATTTTTGGAATTTTCTAACACTTGGAAATTAAACACTTGGAAAACTTCTTAACACACATGTATTTTATTCTCGCAATCTTGCACGGATAAAGGTTGGAATCGGAATGGTGTATATTGGCAGGATTCGATTTGTATGCACATATTTATTTGTGTGCGTTCGGCTTGTATTATGCTGTGTATCGAATTACTGTGCTTGTTGTATTTGTGTTATGTGTTTGTGTATTTCGGAAGAAAGGGAAAGGCTTGGATGGGAAAAAGGATAGGGATGGACATTGAAATATGGAAATAGGGATACTTGCTCCTCGTTCGCATTGTGGGGCGCGAACAAGTGTCATCAGCAATTTTTTCATAAAATCCCTGATACGGTACAGAATAAATAGGAAAAACTCAGGGAAATGAGAGTTTTTTTACATATTTACATGTACATAGAACATGTCTTATTTTAAATATTCATATATATATTTTTTTAAAATCTGAATAAACTCTTTTCTGTCGAAATGTTTTGAATGTATGTGCTCGTGTCTAGGAACTTTGGGGACACTATCACTATGGTACATGGAAGAGACATTTACAAACAATTTAATAGACTATTCATCGAAATATTAGTGATAATTTTTGTATACTGAGTTTAAAACGCTAGGAGAAATATATTGTTGTTATTTTAAGCCGAAACAGAGAATTTTCTTGGTGACAAATCTCCTCCATATTTGTTACGTTTGCCCTATTGTAGTTTGTGTAGTTCTTATCTTCATTTGTACAGTTCTAGCAATTAGAATCATAAAAGCCCAGCTTTAGGTTAGAAGTGAAATTGAATTGTAATTAAGTTTAGAATATCCCAATAATACTGAAATTCCAGTTCTTATCAAAATGTCAGTTAGGCCTTAAAAAACGTTTTGTTACATCTTCCTTTCATTTTCCATTGTGAGTATTCTCTACTCACACTGAAACTGAAAAATTGTTGGCTATCACTTGACGGTTGATCTGCTCAAAAGGGTTATACTGTCGTTCTACGCATGTTGTCCCATGTTCCAAAATCAGCCACTGAGAAAAACGCAATCAAAGTTTTCTAACACTTTCGTCTATTAGAAGCTTCAAGCATTTTAACATAACGATACACAGGGGTTTTTATGAGAAGTAAATTATTGTCTAATGAAATGTGAAAAATTCCCCTCACTTGAATCAATCAAGCTTGATTATATAAGTATAAAAATTCATGGTGGGACAGCTATGCCTAGAATATCAACATGGGTCAGTTGAACTTGATGTTGTTTTTTGAAATATTGGGAACAAACAATAAGTTTTTTGGTGTTTTCCGAAACATTATGCATAAAAACACTGTTTTATGAAGAAGGGAGTGATCTGCAACGCCTCTGCAGAATATAAATCTCATTATTATTAGGCATTCACTAACAAGGTGTACACGTGTTCTGTTAAACTTTTTTTTTATTTTTTTCATTTTTGAAAATTAGTTCGTTTTTCCAAACCAGAAATGAGTGCATTAGCTCTGCTGAAAGCGTGGCATTAAATTCTTGTATTTGAACCGATATTTATTAAATACGGAAAAGTTGATTTTCATTGATTTTTTTTTATTTGAAAAGTGTGCCTATTCCACCCGAAAATCCATTACCTTTTTTGCTTCACGCTTCACTTTCACTGAACACGCATCTCAATTCCGTGAACCTAAATCGGGTCAATCGAATAGCAGAATGTATAATCGCATTCCTTTCGAATAATTTTGTTTCCATCGGACCTGAATTGGGGTTGATTATTTCGTTCTGCACACCCTGTATTCCTATGCTGAGCGGATAAAAAATCAACACAAGACATCCACATGATCCACGACTCGTGGATTATGTTTGCGCGTACGCAAAGCGAAACGTCAAAAGCCAAAACAAAATTCAATTTACGCAAAAATGGCAGCTCGTACAAGTTATAGCTGAACTGTTTTCCAGCAATTGTGCAGTGAAACGTTGCTGTGTCGGGTCTGAATTTTACATTCCGAGAATCTTGATTTAACAATAAGTCAGATTAATACGCAATCGTGCCCCAGACTAAGCCGTCTCTAGCAAAAAGCAAACAGCGATTCTTTGTGATGCTCTCATCTCCATCCGGAAGCTGGTGATCGAGAAAAAAACATGATAGTGCCGAAAAATCGATAAATAGCAGATAGATGTGTTGTCATATTTTATGTGTGATTTAATACCATGCAAGGAAAAATGTTTATCTGAAAATATTCATCAATGGTTCTAATTTGAACAAAAGTGTTGCTAAATTGATATGTCTCAAAGTGCTCCTAGGAGACATCCACCGAGCGGTGGAAATACTGAAGTTATGTCGGCGAAATTCGGTGACACCGAGTGGGAAGCTCGAGAGGTGAGTTAATGACTCTCCTCGCTATTGGGAGGGATTGAAGCAGCGTTCAGACGTACAAGCTTTAAATATTATGATGATTTATAGATTAGCTCTTTTCGTGTTTATTCCTTCTTCAGAATTATTGTACATACCTTCGTCATCATCGGCAAATTTATCATCTTGATAATCATAATCTTCTTCGATGAACATTCTCACATTCAACGAAACACTTTTATTCCGGTATCTCATCTCCTTGCTTATCGTATGCTTACAATAATACTGTTCTTCTGTGTCTTCTTCTAAGAAACAGCTGAGCTGTATAAACTTGATGAACTTGCTCCACATTCATTCCCTTGTTTTGTACCACGCGCGACGTGATTTGGTGCGTATTTTCTTCAGATAAAAACAGACAACTATTTCCGAAGAATGCTCATCGGAGCAAAAGTCCGAACCAGTTATTCTTACTTCCGCGGAAATTCACCGCCAACTGCAGTGCGAAGGTGCGAAGCGCTAGCAAAAAATCACAGACGGAGAAATTGTTGTGCAAAAGTGTGTACCATTTTCCGATCATCTTCATCATTGCTCTCGGCTTCGCGAGATCACACCACGAGCGCACCCGCAACTGTTTCCTTTGTCCTGGTCCCGCCGCTTCACTTTAACTACTTTTTATCGCTAATTTTTGCCGCAATGGATAACATATGCGTGCCGCGAGGCAACTAAATGCGGGAATGACCGGGGGGAAGTGCGAGACCCAAACGCGAATATTGTGTAGGAATTTAAAAATAATCACCATCCATGACCCTCCTCTAGCGGCGTGTGGTGGACAAACGTGGCAAGTCAAGGAACATCTTTCACCTCCTGGGTGAGCGAGTGTAATGTCCTGTTCATTCAGGAATGTCCAAAAATCGTTGCTCGCGGTCTCGCGTTTATCGCGTGCGATTTGTTAGAAGCTAGGTGTGTTATGCATTTCTATTTCAGATTCATTGAGAGGGGATTCTTTTCTTGTGATTTTTTATCCGTTCTTTTCCTTTGATTTTTTATCCGTTCTTTTCGCTTTCTGGGAAATTCCCCTGCGACATTCGATAGCGGGAAGTGCTCTGTGCTTCTCGTCGTTGTATACGGGCCATTTATCAAACACGTCAAAAAGAAGACGGAAAACACGAATGAATGAAAGATTTGTAATGTTCGAGTCAACAAGATAGAATTGCTTGTACTTGTTTTCATCCGTTATTGTCTGTATGTCTAAACATTAAATTGTTTCATTGAACTCGCTTAGTAAAATAACATAAAGAGCTATGAGCTCTACTATACATCCGAAGCCAGTGATAAGGCGCAAAATATTCCTAATTACATTAATAAATTGATGTCAACTTTGGAAATCAGTACAATAAATCAGTTAGACCAGGGACTCTCAAACTATTTTGTGCAAAAGACCCCTTTTGCAGAATGAAGTGATACCATCGACCCCGTAGCCAAATTTCTTTAAAAATTTTAGCTTTTTCTTATTCTTACAAAATACTTGCCAATTTAAATACTTTGGTTAATTGAGTAAACTTGACATCATTTTCTCATGAAAAAATAGACATAAAATCCAGTAAATAATAATTGGGTGCTGTCCACATATCACGTGGACAACTTTAGGGGGAGGGTAGGGGATAAAAAATATCCACGCTTGTCCACGGTGAGGGAGGGTGGGGTATAGATATAGTCCGTTAAATAGAACATTTCCAAAAAATCCCAACTATATTAAAAAAAATCAAAGACATTTGTTCTACATAACTAATAAATTAATTTTTTTTCACTCCGGATAATCGAGTCATAAAAAAAATTCTCTCGGTAAACGTATTATAATTATGATTTGCACTTATTTTTTAAAGGGTTTTATCTAGGATGACCCGTTTGTATTTTTGTGACTTTGTAACTTTGTATGAAGCTGTACCACATTAATAGAAATTTAATCCCCTCCCTGGTGACCGATTGATCTGAAATTATCTGGTGTCATTATAAAACTGGTTATTCCATGGCCTTCAAATGAAAGTTCTCGACTAGTAGCTACTATGTTCTACTAGTCGAGAACTTTCATTTGAAGGCCATGGAATAAGCATTATTTATGAAAAATCCAATTCCAAGATGGCTGCAGTCCCCAAAGAACTAATTACTTTTTAAATAGTTTCATTCAGCTTGACCTGTTTGTATGTATGTTTCGAATGTTTGTAGGGTTGTCCCACATTAATAGAAAATTGAACCCGTTCCTGTTGACTAATTGGTCTGAAATTTGGAAGCCATCTTTAATTCTACTGTCATTATCAAACTACGTATTCCATGATGGGCTTTAAAAAATATGGCGCCATTTTGGATTTGCATTTTAAATAATTTTTCATAAATTACTGAAAATATGTAATCCGCCATATTGTAGTGGCCGCCATCTTCGATTTGCATTTTTCAAAAATGACTGTCAACTAGTCAAGCCCTTTCATTTGATATCAATATTGATGGGGTTGTGAAAAAAATATCGCCATCTTGTGGTGGTGACCATTTTGGATTTGCATTTTTCATAAATAACTGTGTTCTACTAGTCCCTTTCATTTGATACCCATATTGATGGGGTTCTGAGAAAATATGTAAGCCGCCATTTTGTATTGGCCGCCATCTTGGATTTGCATTTTTCATAAATAACTGTATTCTACTAGTCAAGCCCTTTCATTTGATATCCATATTTATGGAGTTCTGAGAAAATATGTAATCCGCCATTTCGTAGTGGCCGCCATCTTGGATTTGAATTTTTCATAAATAATTGTATTCTACTAGTCAAGCCCTTTCATTTGATACCTATATTGATGGGGTTCTGAGAAAATATGTAATCCGCCATTTTGTAGTGGCCGCCATCTTAGATTTGCATTTTTCTTAAATAACTGTATTCTTCTAATCAAGCCCTTACATTTGATATCCATATTGATGGGGTTGTGAGAAAATATGTAATCCGCCATTTTGTATTGGCCGCCATCTTGGATTTGCATTTTTCATAAATAACTGTATTCTGCTAGTCAAGCCCTTTCATTTGATATCCATATTGATGGGGTTCTGAGAAAATATGTAATCCGCCATTTCGTAGTGGCCGCCATCTTGGATTTTAATTTTTCATAAATAACTGTATTTACTAGTCAAGCCCTTTCATTTGATACCTATATTGATGGGGTTCTGAGAAAATATGTAATCCGCCATTTTGTAGTGGCCGCCATCTTAGATTTGCATTTTTCTTAAATAACTGTATTCTTCTAATCAAGCCCTTACATTTGATATCCATATTGATGGGGTTGTGAGAAAATATGTAATCCGCCATTTTGTATTGGCCGCCATCTTGGATTTGCATTTTTCATAAATAACTGTATTCTGCTAGTCAAGCCCTTTTATTTGATATCCATATTGATGGGGTTCTGAGAAAATATGTAATCCGCCATTTCGTAGTGGCCGCCATCTTGGATTTTAATTTTTCATAAATAACTGTATTTACTAGTCAAGCCCTTTCATTTGATACCTATATTGATGGGGTTCTGAGAAAATATGTAATCCGCCATTTTGTATTGGCCGCCATCTTCGATTTGCATTTTTCAAAAATGACTGTCAACTAGTCAAGCCCTTTCATTTGATATCAATATTGATGGGGTTGTGAAAAAACAGGAAGTGGGTTATATCTATGGTATAACCGCAATGGTGACGTAGGACTATCGTTAATTTAGTGATCATTTGTTTGAAGTTGAATCTGAATTCATTCTGAATGAATGAATAAATGAATATTTGGGGGACTTCGAAAACGAGAGCGTTACGTTGGAGGTACAAGGTTTTATGCATCCAATATTGGATACGAAAATGTCCTACTGATGGGGAAGAATAATCTTCAGAAGCTTTCCTGCTAATTGCACTTGATTGAAAAATCACAGAACTAAATGTATTTGGTCGCAGTATTATATGTATAGAAAACATTAAAATAAATTCGTTCGCTTGCATGTAATTTTCAATTCCAAGGGGAACTGACTGATTATTTTGCAGCAACGACATCTTTCCGGATTCTCCTCGATTCTTCTCGAAATCCACCAGTGGTTAATGCTAACTCGATAACCACCTGTTGATTGTACCTGATTGAAAAATCACACAATTAATTGTATTTGGTCGCAGTATTAAAAGGATACAAAACATTACAATAAACTCTTCCGCTTGAATTTTCAAGTCCAAGTGGGACTGGCAGATTATTTTACAGCAACGATCACTTCATTCCGGATTCTTCTCGATAACCAGCGAACGTAAAGAGTTTCAGCTCGTTCAATTACGATGTTGCCTTATCGATGTCCTCACGAAAAATAAACGCGTTTCAAACTTTCGGCAACTGAGTATTAATCGATTGAAAATTATATAATTTTCACGATGCGAAACATTTTCCGTTGCGTGCGCATACAATATTGGATACGAAAATTTTCTACTTATGGGGAAGAATAATTTTCAGAAGCTTTCCTGTTAATTGCGATTGATTGAAAAACCACAAAACCAAATGTATTTGGTTGCAGTATGGATAGAAAACATTAGAATAAACTCTTTCGCATCAATGTATTTTTCAATTCCCAGGGGAACAGGTAGAGTATTTTTCAGCAACGATTAGTTCTTTCCTGATTTTCCTCGATACTCGAAGCCCACCAGTGGATAATTCTAACTCGATAACCACTTGTTAATAGCACTTGATTGAAAAATATTTAGTCGCAGTGTTACATGGATAGAAAACATTAAAATGAACTCTTGTGCATGTATGTATTTTACAGTAACGATTGGATCTTTCCGGAATTTTCTCGATGCTGAATGGCATCCAAACGAAGAGTTCCGCACATGTATGTGTGTGTGTGGCGGCTGCTCCGATCTCTTCCCGGGGAACCGTTTGTGGCATCACTCTCCTCCTGATGGATTCTCTTCTGGCCTAAGGTGCACAAACAGGCTCTTGGTGACACCGTTCATCCGCGCTTTCATGATAAACGAAGAGCTTCATCACAATAGCGACAACATGCTCCAATTGCTGTTCAATTATAAATGAGTGGACTTCCAAGCGGCGCTAGCTTATATACCGATTGATGATTTCAATAGCCTGTTTTGAAAGCAATTTTAAGACTATTGAAACAAGTTTTTGGATCAAAAAGTAACAAGTATATAACGCGTAGACATTTTATCTTTCGAATGAAGTGTTTATCATACCGGTTCGTTCAGTTGTTTAGGAGCTATTAACGCTCAAAATCTCGGTCTCCGGCGTAACGCTTTCGTTTTCGAAACTATGATTTTACACCCCGGTATAGAAATGAAAGACGTAGTCCTACGTCAAAAATATCGCCATCTTGTGGTGGTGACCATTTTGGATTTGTATTTTTCATAAATAACTGTGTTCTACTAGTCAAGCCCTTTCATTTGATACCCATATTGATGGGGTTGTGAGAAAATATGTAATCCGCCATTTTGTATTGGCCGCCATCTTGGATTTGAATTTTTCATAAATAACTGTATTCTACTAGTCAAGCCCTTTCATTTGATATCTATATTGATGGGGTTCTGAGAAAATATGTAATCCGCCATTTTGTATTGGCCGCCATCTTAGATTTGCATTTTTCATAAATAACTGTCAACTAGTCAAGACCTTTCATATGATACCAGTATTGATGAGGTTGTGAATACAATATATATGGCGCCATCTTGTGGTGGCGACCATTTTGGATTTGAATTTTTCATAAATAACTGTGTTCTACTAGTCAAGCCCTTTCATTTGATACCCATATTGATGGGGTTTTGAGAAAATATGTAATCCGCCATTTTGTATTGGCCGCCATATTGGATTTGCATTTTTTCATAAATAACTCTATTCTACTAGTCAAGCCCTTTCATTTGATATCCATATTTATGGAGTTCTGAGAAAATATGTAATCCGCCATTTCGTAGTGGCCGCCATCTTGGATTTGAATTTTTCATAAATAATTGTATTCTACTAGTCAAACCCTTTCATTTGATACCTATATTGATGGGGTTCTGAGAAAATATGTAATCCGCCATTTTCGAGTGGCCGCCATCTTTGATTTGCATTTTTCATAAATAACTGTATTCTACTAGTCAAGTCCTTTCATTTGATATCCATATTGATGGGGTTTTGAGAAAATATGTAATCCGCCATTTTGTATTGGCCGCCATCTTGGATTTGCATTTTTTCATAAATAACTCTATTCTACTAGTCAAGCCCTTTCATTTGATATCCATATTTATGGAGTTCTGAGAAAATATGTAATCCGCCATTTCGTAGTGGCCGCCATCTTGGATTTGAATTTTTCATAAATAATTGTATTCTACTAGTCAAGCCCTTTCATTTGATACCTATATTGATGGGGTTCTGAGAAAATATGTAATCCGCCATTTTGTAGTGGCCGCCATCTTAGATTTGCATTTTTCTTAAATAACTGTATTCTGCTAGTCAAGCCCTTACATTTGATATCCATATTGATGGGGTTGTGAGAAAATATGTAATCCGCCATTTTGTATTGGCCGCCATCTTGGATTTGCATTTTTCAAAAATAACTGTATTCTGCTAGTCAAGCCCTTTCATTTGATATCCATATTGATGGATATGTAATCCGCCATTTCGTAGTGGCCGCCATCTTGGATTTTAATTTTTCATAAATAACTGTATTTACTAGTCAAGCCCTTTCATTTGATACCTATATTGATGGGGTTCTGAGAAAATATTTAATCCGCCATTTTTTAGTGGCCGCCATCTTAGAATTGCATTTTTCTTAAATAACTGTATTCTGCTAGTCAAGCCCTTACATTTGATATCCATATTGATGGGGTTGTGAGAAAATATGTAATCCGCCATTTTGTATTGGCCGCCATCTTGGATTTGCATTTTTCATAAATAACTGTATTCTGCTAGTCAAGCCCTTTCATTTGATATCCATATTGATGGATATGTAATCCGCCATTTCGTAGTGGCCGCCATCTTGGATTTGCATTTTTCATAAATAACTGTGTTCTACTAGTCAAGCCCTTTCATTTGATACCCTTATCAGCTATTCAATATGGAATTATTATACAAACTATTCAAAATTTCCGAAAATCAAAAATAAAATACTGCGGATAATCGAATCCTGGATAATCGAGTCTGACCTGTATAAACAATATAGAAAAAAAGAGAAATCGATCCTTTCCAGCTTTTTCCAGTTTTTTTTTTAAATTTGTCTAGCTATTTCAATAATTTCGTTGGTATCTCTGGTTGTCAAAATCGATTTCTAGAAAGTACCAAAGACAGGATTGTTTGCAGTGCAGCGCAATTTTACAAATGTTGCAGTAAGTATTAATGCTAGCAGACAAATTTTAAATATGGTGCATACCAAAAACTCCATCGAACATTTATCCATTTTTCTTAGTTGATCCGTCAGTTTCTAGTTAATTAGAGAAGTACTTTATCGTAAACTTTATCAGAGGTACAAGCGCCATGTATCCTTGGATTGGACGATTCGTAATTTTCGTTTTCATGCGTTACCAATGGGAATTGCAAGCAGTGAAGGCACTCACACATATACATTCGTAGCCCCGCGTATACACACATTAACTAAATTTTCTGAAACATTAAGAAACTAGTTTTTGACTGTTTAAAAAAATCGGAATAGAAAAATTCGGTTTGTTTTGCGCGTTTCGTTTTGCGGTCAACAAAAAAGAAATAAAAAATATGCATCAACAAAGACGAAAGGGTAATCATTAATTCCATCAAAATTTCTCTGCTGTTAAAGGCTTACCAAATCGTTCTAAGAATCAAATGAGAGCTGATAAGCTTTACTGAATTTGCTATTGACTTGATTATAACATTATTCTGTTAGTTTACAAAAGCTAAGGAAACATAGAAAGAAATCGATTTTTGTATTCCTTTCCGATATTTTTGTCCACTACACCTACACACATCAAGATGAGAATGTGTACGTATCAAAAACTTGAAAGTTTAAAAATATGTGTATCCCATATTCATACAATGATTTTTTACAAAGTTACATCATTCCAAAAATCAACTAAAAATTTTGACTTTCTACTCTGTTCCTCTAGTTTTGTTGTCGAGTGTATAATGATTAACAAGGTGGACAAATGAATTGTAGTACCTACTGCTTATTAGATTTAGATTTTTTGAATATTTGATTATGTTCTTGAATTTCTTTTATTATTTTGAATTGACATATATTGTGCTTTTTCGGTCCACGTGGTATATGGACAGCCCCTTGTAATTAATAATTATTAATACGAATTACAATAATCACACTTTTTCTCTAATATTAGTCAAGTGAGTTCACGTAAGACAACTTATACATCATCTTAAAAGTTCTAAATAAGATTTTGTGAGAAAACCCCTATTAAGGTCGAGTTTTAGATCTCGTCGACCCCCAAAATCTGTTGTCGTTTTCGTCGACCCCTGGGAAACCAATATCGACCCCAAGGGATATCGACCACTTTGAGAACCCCTGAGTTAGACCATTTATCAGTCTGCGTAGTCTAATTTGTTGAATTAAGTGACTAAATTAGACCAGTTTTGAGATATTGGAGTAAAAATAACAAATTCCAACAATAGTGGTGTTGGAGAGGTTGTGTCCCATTCACCCGAAACACCTTTACCCGAAACACATTTACCCGAATGTAACAGATACCCGAATGCAACATACCCGAATGGACATTTACCCGAATGCGACAAATACCCGAATGAACATGTACCCGAATGCAACAAATACCCGAATGCAACATTTACCCGATTGAGAAGGGAAGATTCCGACAAATCAGATTGTGAGTTTCGTTGAATCTCCTGTTGATAAATAGGGTTAAATCTAAACAACATGAAAAAGCAACAGAAATACGAAGTGAAATAAGAAATTGTAATGAGGTTATGGATTATTTCGAAAATTAAGCAGGTAATCCGAGTCGGCGGCCTCTCGCAAGCAAACCTGTGTTCCATCGAGTGCCCGGTTTGTTTGAAACATAGGAGACGATCCTTTAGTTAGGTCGGACGGCATACGTTTTCCTGGTGCATTACGGTCGGCGGCCAACTCAGATTGCATCACCTTGTCGGCTTGAGGCCACCTCGGTTCCTCATCCTCGTTAGATGGGGATTTCTCCCTCATTATAGTGATCTCAGAATAAGTTTTATTGCGAAACAATAAATTCAAAATATAAATTGCACTTCAGTGCCGTAATACGTATGTACAAAAATTGTCAGCTTTCTTTAATCCTCCACCGTCCAAGTTTTTTATTTATCTAAAAAAACCTACTCCACTTTTATCTCGAATTTCCGACTTTCAACATAAAATACTCCTAGCAGAAATCTGCCACCATTAAAAAACAATGTGTATGTGTGATAGATGAATATATTCTAAAGACGTTCTAGTGGCGGTGAACATTGAAAATAATGTCTGAATAATTTGAAAAGAGAATCCGCGAAGCCCGTCTAAAGGCGGGCCTGGGCTGTAGAGGGTTAAAGTGAACGGGCTGTGTCATCCATGTGAATAGATAAATTTCATAAAACAGGTCGGACTCGATTATATATTAGGCTGTCAAAAAAGTTCTGCGGTATTTCCGCGAGGTGTCGTTGTAAGCGCGTAGTTCTAGTTGTATTCATTGTATCGAGTCATACTATAGCTTGTTGGAAAGGTATTTTTGCGCGCTATAATACAGTCCTTGACAGTGTTTTGTTTGGTTAAGTCGTTCGTGAGTTATAGTGTCGCAAATATGGAGCAAAATAATGAGAAAATCCGACATATTTTACAGTATTACTATGACAAAGACAAAAATGCATCTCAAGCTGCCTTAAAAATTTGTGCAGTTTCTGGACTCGATACAGTTTCCATTTCCACCGCACAACGATGGTTTCAACGTTTTCGTTCTGGTGTAGAGGTCGTCGAAGATGCGCCACGCTCCGGAAGGCCTGTCGTCGAAAATTGCGACAAAATCGCTGAATTAGCCGAGAAAGACCGGCATAGTAGCAGCCGTAGCATCGGCCAAGAGCTGGGGATAAGTCATCAAACCGTTATTAACCATTTGAAGAAGCTTGGATTCACAAAGAAGCTCGATGTATGGGTGCCACACACGTTGACGCAAAAAACATCTTTGACCGTATCGACGCATGTGAATCGCTGCTGAATCGCACAAAATCGACCCGTTTCTGAAGCGGATGGTGACTGGCGATGAAAAGTGGGTCACTTACGACAACGTGAAGCGCAAACGGTCGTGGTCGAAGCCCGCTGAAGCGGCTCAGACGGTGCCGCTTCGGCCAAGCCATCATTAACGGCCAGGAAGGTTCTGCTTTTTTTTTAAATTACCAAAACTATATATATCAATGATGTGCACCCGTGGCCGAGTGATTAGCGTCTCACATTATCATGCCGGGTGTTCGGGTTCGATTCCCGTTCTGGCCGGGGGATTTTTCGTCAAAGAAATTTCCTTCGACTGGCACTGTGGTCACGCATATTCTAGAGCTTGTCCCTCGGAATACATTCAAGGCGTGTTATTTGGCTTAAGAAATCTCAACTAAGTATTAATAAATGACGCTTGTTAATGCCTACGTTGAGACGGCCAAAGTTCCACAGGGAACGTTAACGCTATTCAAGAAGAAGATATATATCAATAGCCATAAATTATCAAAAATATATATATGAATAGCCCTTAAAAACTTTTACAGGGAAAAAGTTTTTCTAACAACAACTTTTTTATATTTTCTTTGAAAAAAATACAACTTATCCTAATTTTGTTTTAAGTCGAGATAGCGATATAGTGTATACGACAAAGTTTTAGATTTTATCAAAATGTGAACTTTTGTCGAAGACGTCAACTTTCTATCTGTTATAGTTTTTGGAATTTAAGTCATTTTTGTATGAAGACTCCTTAAAAAATTAATGTTTTGCTCGTAACATTTTTGTGTGTAAATTCTCACGTTTCACATGTTCTTGACATGTTTCCAAATAGAGAAAAGTTAGCAGAGCATGTAAATTGCGATAATTTATACATAAAAATGTTACGAATTAAGCATTAATAGTATTTTTCCAAAGATAAAAATGAAAAAGTTGTTGTTCGAAAAACTTTTTACATGTAAATGTTCCCGTGTATGGAAAACTTGTTGGAAATTCTAAGGGCTATTTATATCTATTTTTTTTTTCAGAATTTTAAAAGCATATGTTCTGAAGAAAAAATGAATTTTAATTTTCAAAATATTTTTTTTTCAATGAGATTTTTTTCCAAAAAAATTTTTGATAGTTTTTAATGAATACTTAAGTAATTTTCTACATTTCATTCTCTGACCATCTTTTTATAGACGTTATAGATTTTTCTAAAAAAAGTTAAAAAACTCAAAATTAAAAAAAAAACCTAAAAAAAATATCAGACCTACAAAATTTAGTCAAAGAATGGAATGTAGGAAATTATTCTGGTTTTCATTAAAAATGATCAAAAAATTTTTGGAAAAAAAATTCATTGAAAAAAAATATTTTGAAAATTAAAATTCATTTTTCTCGAAATCATATGCTTTCAAAACTCTGAAAGAAATAGATATAAATAGCCCTTTAAATTTCCAACAAGTTTTCTATACATCGGACGATGGGCGCATTTACATCGAAAAAGTTTTTCGAACAACAACTTTTTCAAGTTTTTCTTTGAAAAAATGCTATTAATGTTCAATTCGTAACATTTTTTTTGTATAAATTATCGCATTTCAAATGCTCTGGTAACTTTTCTCTATTTAGAAACATGTCAAGAACATGTCAAACGTGAGTATTTACACACAAAAATGTTACGAGCGAAACATTATTTTTTTCAGGAGTCTCCATACAAAAATTACTTTTATTCCAAAAACTATAAAAGATAGAAAGTTGATGTCTTCGCCAAAAGTTTATATTTTAACAAGATCTAAAACTTTGTCGAATACACTATATCATATCTTGACTTTAAACAAAATTAGGATAAGTTGTATTTTTTTCAAAGAAAACATGAAAAAGTTGTTGTTCGAAAAACATTTTCCCTGTAAAAGTGTCCATCTTCCGATGTATGGACGACTTGTTGAAAATTTTAAGGGCTATTCATATATATATTTTTGGGAATTTAAAAAAATACGTTTTTGAGAACTTTGACAAATGAACTTTAATTTTTAAAATACTTTTTTTGTTAGCGAAAATTTTTCCAAAATATTTTTAGGTAATTTTTTGTGAAAATTTAAACAATTTCCTACATGTCATCCTTTGACAAGTATTTTGTAGGTATCATAGTTTTTAAGTTATAATTTTTTGTAAAAAATTAAGAAACAAAATTTGGCTTTCTCCAAAAAGTAGTCTAATTATTTTTTGAATGTTTCAAGTATGCAACGTTGCTTAAATGACCCATGTCTTTACACACACAAAGTTCCACTACTATCTGAGTTGGTGCTACCAACTCCTAAGAGGAGATGGCATGAAATTCGTCCATAGACTTGTTCAATTCTAGCACCGTATTTTTCTTACAACCGAATAAGATGAAACAAAATGTCCTATACGAAAGCTAAGTACGATTTATTGGCAGCGTTAGGAGTTTGGATATTCATGAAAAGGCATATTTCAACATTTCTACAATTTACACTTGCTCAAATCCGGAAGCGGCTTGCCTTGGCACTTATTGATCCATCCATACCAAGCCTTGAAACCGTGGCGTTTGAAGATTTTCTTGGCACAGGTTGAGGCTGGGGCTATGTTATCCGATAGAAGATCTATGGAAGCATTTTTTTTTTAGTAGAAATTAGAAACAAACGATTGTCAACTACTCACCAACGCATTTCACTTTGCACTCGTTGCTGGTTTTCTTATTCTTGTCCTGCGGGTCACACCAGTACCGGTCATTGATTTGGAACAGACCCCAGTCGGTGGAACCGTTGCGGTTGTTGTTCTTTTTGGTGGTATCCATGCCGCTTTCATTTTGCACCAAGCAGACCCCTTTATGTGATAAAAATAATTATTCAGAACTTTTACTTCCGAAAGATGTAATGTTACTCGTTACTCACAGTTTCTCAAGTCATTTTTGCTGAATCCCTGACTCAGCAAAGCCTTGGCCAGGGAACATTTGTCGAACTTTTTCGCTTCGATGAAGCTGGCCAAAAGTGCCACAAGGATGAATAGGTTACTTCTGCAGAACAATTTCATTTTTCGCAAACTTTCTCCTCGCACTGGATGATAGGCTGTTCGTAACTTGCACTGATCGAAGAAGTGAAATGTGACCGTGTATTTATAACGCTGGACGGCATGCGTTATCACAGCACTCTGTGGGTGAATCCCCCATCTATGGATGGGTGAAGCATGCCTATGTGCACCGAACAGGACCGGGTCGATTTTGTGTCAGGGTGGTTGACTTTCTGCTCTCTAGTATCGCGTAATATTTTGCACTTGATTTTTTCGGGACAACTGAAAATAGGAAATAGAACATAGGAAGTTGGAAACAGGAAATAGAAAATGGGAAATGGAAATGGGAAATGGGAAATGAGAAATGGGAAATGGGATATAGAAAATGGGAAATGGGGAATGGGAAATGGGAAATGGGAAATAGGAAATAGAAAATAGGAAATAAGAAATAGGAAATAGGAAATAGGAAATAGGAAATAGGAAATAGGAAATAGGAAATAGGAAATAAGAAAAATGGAAATAAGAAATAGGAATTAGGAAATAGAAAATAGAAAAAAGAATATGGAAATAGGAATACAAACTCAAGTGCAATGAATCGCTGGAACTAATACCTAACTAAAATAACCAACTTTATACCATGTTGTCGGATAGCAAAATTGAATATTCCCTGTATTACGGGTGTTCTTCACGCGTTCAATTTAGGAGCGTGGTTCGGATCATGTCTCGCGAAACCGTTGTTTGTCTTTTCATCGTACCTGGAATTTCAGCAGATTCTATCGAAAAATGTTGCTATTTTAATTTACAGAACCTCGCCTTCTACAATGGATAAAAGAGGTCTTTCATCTACCCGGCTTTGAAAAGGGGGGTTTCTTATAACATCATTACTGTTGATACATCACCATGAAAGAGGCCTTTCTACTACACTCTCTTGAGAAGGGGATTTCTCATAACATCACTATTGTTGATACAGTCATTGCGGTGTACATGTTGAAAAGACAAAATGTATTTCTTTTCTTCATTCCTATCGTTTGTGTTTTGATATCAACGATAATCAAACAACAATCGTAGCATATCTTCAACGCTTATCTTTTTTAATTGTAGGTTTGATGAACCAAGCCAATGTAATTTAGAAACAATAAAAATTTGAACAATCAGTTTTTTTGTATCCTTCCGGATCAAAAATGCTCAGCCAACATTCACATACAGTAAGAGAGGTCCTTCACGCCGTTCTTGCACTTGGCTTTCCACCCTTCCCAGGCGTTATAACCATGGCGAGCGTATACCTTATTGGCACAGTTGACCGCCTTAGTGATATCGTCCTTCATCAGATCTGTTTGAGCAATGCACACCAACGACCGATTACCATCATTAAACATCAACCATCAAATGCTCTGATAACTCACCCGAGCAGGCCACCTGACACACATTGGATGCTGACCTATAGCCAGGAGTGCTACACCAGTACCTGTTGTTGATCTGGAACAGCCCGTAGTCGGTCGATCCGTTCCGATTCCGGTGGGTTTTGGTGGTAGACAGCGAACTTTCGGCCGCTGCCAGACAGACGAAATTGTTTACCTTTACCCGGTCGAAGTGGTACGTGGTGCGCAGTAGCTTCGCAAGTTGACACTCGCTAAAGGTTCTGGCTTCTGCCCCATCGTGGAGCACCACCAATATGGTGGCCAAGGCGACGAATATGGAAAATCGTTTCATTGCGGAACGGTGCAAACTGCTGATGAACGCCGCGTGCGTCTTTTAAATACCGTGGGGCATTTCCGCACAGTTTGTTTAATCAGCTTAATTTAGCAATTAGAATTGTAAACTCATCGACATTCTTGAATTACTATTCATATTTATGTTTATTTTTGTTTCTTTACAGTCTCAAAGACAACGGGAGCTCGAGGAGGCACGGGCTCGAGCCGCTCAGATGGAGAAGACAATGAAATGGTGGTCTGACTGTACCGCCAACTGGAGAGAGAAATGGAGTAAGGTAGGTTGTTTCAAAGAAGAGATCTAAGTGCACCAAAATCTGGAAAGTAATGGAGTAATGAAACTATGTAGAAACTGACAATGCTAGCACAAGCGTTTGATATGATCAAGAAAAATCTATTCGTAAAGTAAGCAGATTTTTATTACTAAAGTTTGATTTAGTTAAAATCGCGAATCACTATTCATTTGACAGCAGTGCTCCTGGTGGTCATTCGTGGCATGTTTTGACAGTAATTTTTTTTTAAAGTGTTAATCGTAGTAGTTCTTCATTAGAGCGAGTTGTATTGGGCCAATGATCCAAGGCAACGGAAGGTATCGCCATTAAATACACTAAGAACACCGTCTGAATGATCTGTCTAACTAAGAAAGCAAAGATCTTTATTATTGGCTGTTCTTTATGTCAAAAAATTAAATACTGTTAATGTAGATTTGGCGTAATTGATTCATTATTTGCAATCGACCATCTGCTGTAGCTCCAATAATGTTTTTGTAATTACTCGACGGCTTTTATTGTACAGTTCGGCTGAAAAGTTCATAAGGTTGACGTCTAGATGGCGACTCTTGCAAAAATCTACTTGACTATCACAAAGCACCATCTTTCAATGGATACGTGTTATGATGGAAAAAAATAAAGTGCAAACCTGTGCATGACTTGACAGAGTAGAGAAGCAATGCCTTATCAATTCACGAAATTCGGATTTTTTTCATTTTTTTCACAATAACAAAAGTTGCTTCACTCTCAATACTGTAACTCACAAACCAACCGACCGATTGCTGTCAAATTTAGACACGTATCCATTGAAAGATGGTGCTTTGTGATAGTCAAGTAGATTTTTGCAAGAGTCGCCATCTAAACGTCAACCTTATGAACGTTTCAGCCGAACTGTTACATGCTGTCAAATATATGTAGCATCACCATCGTCGCATCACCGGTACGACAAACAATCATCGACCGTGCGAACGAGTCATCATCATCTCACGCATTCGATCGGGGCCAACAATTAAACAAATAATCCTTTGTTGTGCCTTTTGCACCCAATTTCTAAACGGGATTGTTTTCCCTGACTTGACCGGTCAAATAACATTGACCGTACTCTGTATATATAGCGCGTAGATGGACTTTGAATAAATAGTTTTTTGTATACACTCGAAGTGAACACAGTCTTTTTATGGCCCTTGAGCCAAAGTGGTGACCCCGACGTTCGTAGTTAAAAGAAGCAGTTTTCGAATTCTGCTATCGCGCTCGAATTAGTTATCAGTCGATAAAGTGATTCCGTCGCAGCATCATGACTGAGCCCGAGCCAGAACCCCCTGTGAAGTTAGAATCAATCAGTTCACCTCGTCTCCAACCGCCGAGTATGACTGATTCGAATATCGAGTCGTATTTCCTCTCGTTGGAATTCTGGTTCGCTGCTTCTGGTTTCGGCGCGCAGACTCAGTACGATACGCGCAAATATAATATTGTTATGGCGCAAGTCCCTCCGAACAAATTAACGGAGCTGCGTTCGATAATCGACAATGTGCCGGCCACCGAAAAGTACCCGTACATTAAGAAGAAGCTCACGGAACATTTCGCCGACAGCCAGCAGCGACGTTTGCAGCGAGTTCTGTCGGACATGCCGCTCGGAGACATGAGACCCAGCCAGCTGTTCAACGAGATGAAGCGTGTTGCTGGAAATTCTCTCGGTGAGACGGTGCTGATGGATTTGTGGGCTACTAGACTGCCACCCCACGCTCAAGCTGCTGTGATCGCATCAAAGGGTGACGCCGCTGAGAAGACGACTATCGCGGATGCCATCGTCGATTCGATGGGTCTTCGTAACATCCACGCCATCGACATGAAGGCGCAGCAGACACCATCGTCATCAACACACGTGGCGGATAAACCAACGCAAGGCACCATCGAAGCCCTTCATCTTGAAATTGCACAGCTATCGAGCAAACTCGAAAAAATATTTTCTGCACGTGGTGCCGGCGGTTATCGAGGGCGATCGCGTTCACGCTCACGTGGTCGTGAAAAGTCAACATTCGTTTCCCGTGATAAAACGCCGTCGGATGAACAGTGCTGGTACCATCGTGTTTTTGGACATGACGCGCGGCAGTGTCGGAAACCGTGCTCATTCGGCCAGCCATCGTCGTCTGGCACAGCGAGCAAACAGTGACGCCAGATGTTGGATTCGTCGTTGGAGATAGACGAACTTTCTGACGACGCGAACAAAATTTTTCGCCTGAAAATCACGGACACGACCACCAGCATGCAGTTTCTGATCGACACCGGGGCCGATGTGTCGGTCATTCCAAGAGGTTCTAGTTCAAGCCGTATGAAGCCAACCACGATGAAGTTGTTCGCCGCCAACGGGACAGCAATCAAGGTCTACGGTGAAGCTCTTCTGAAGGTGAATCTTGGACTTCGTCGTGAGTTCTTGTGGACATTCCTGATCGCTGACGTCACGTCTGGAATTATCGGTGCAGATTTCATTTGCAATTTCGATTTGTTGATCGATCTCAAACGCAACCGCCTGATCGACAACACCACAACTCTCGAATCGGCCGGAGTGCTTGCGCAAACGAGTGAGTACTCCATTAAAACATTCAGTTCAGTATCACCGTACGCTGAAATGTTGGCCGACTACCAAAGCATCACACGACGCGCTCCATCAGGCACGGAGAGCCAATCATCGATAGTTCATCGCATCGAGACCACCGGACAGCCCGTCTACGCTAGGCCACGACGTCTGCCACCGGACAAGCTTGAAGCCGCCCGTGCCGAGTTCGAACATCTCATGAAACTCGGGATTTGCAGGCCGTCCAGCAGCAACTGGGCCAGTCCGCTGCATATGGTGAAGAAAGCTGATGGTTCTTGGCGCCCGTGCGGGGATTATCGTGCCCTGAACGCTCAGACCGTACCCGATCGTTACCCGCTTCCGTACCTTCAGGACTTTACGACGATTCTGCAAGGTAAAACTATTTTTACTAAAGTTGATCTGCAGAAGGCATTCCATCAGGTCCCGATCCACCCGGACGACATACCGAAGACGGCAATCACGACGCCGTTTGGACTTTTCGAATTCTCCTACATGACATTCGGATTGCGGAACGCTGCCCAGACATTCCAACGGCTCATCCACGAGGTTGTTCGGGGGCTGGACTTTATTTTTCCCTATATCGACGACTTGTTCATCGCCTCATCGTCGCCCGAAGAACACAAAAACCATTTGCGACAACTGTTTGAACGGCTCAAGCAACACAAGCTGGCCATAAACGTGGCGAAGTGCGAATTCGGCCGGTCTGAAATCACCTTCCTTGGACATTCCGTCTCCGCCGAGGGGATTCGACCATTGCCCGAACGAGTTGAGGTCGTCCAAAACTTCAAGCCACCCATGACCGTGAAGGAGTTGAAGAGCTTCTTGGCGTTAATCAACTTCTACCGGAGGTTCATTCCGAACGCGATCGAAGCCCAAATTCCGCTTTTATCGATGACCCCTGGCAATAAACGAAACGATCGGACGCCGTTAGTTTGGACCAATGAAACTACTGCTGCTTTTGAACGATGCAAGCAGCAACTCGCCCAAGCAGCATTGCTTGCTCATCCTGCCAAATCAGCCGAGCTTTCTCTCTGGGTTGATGCATCCGACATTGCAGCCGGAGCAGTAATTCACCAGATCGTCGACGACAAGGTGCAACCGCTGGGATTTTTCTCCAAGAAGTTCGACAAGGCGCAACTTCGATACAGCACGTACGATCGTGAGCTGACGGCGATTTACCTTGCGGTGCGACACTTCCGTTACATGCTGGAAGGACGGAGCTGCCACATCTACACCGACCATAAGCCGATCATCTACGCCTTCCGTCAGAAGCTCGACAAAGCCACCAACCGCCAGGCTCGCCAATTGGACTTTATCGGGCAAATCACAACGGACATCCGCCACGTCGTCGGCAAGGAGAACATCGTGGCGGATCTTTTTTCACGCATCGGCGCAATCCAAGCCTACCCCTCGATTGACTTCAACGCCCTCGCTGACGACCAGCAAACCGACGAGGAGATCCGGGATATGCTGGAAGGTAAATCGAAAACATCTTTGTTGCTTAAACTTTTTACCGTTCCAGGCAATTCAAAACAATTGTTTTGCGATTGCTCTGCCGATCGCATTCGACCGTTCGTTACGAAAGGCTTTCGTGACGCTGCTCTGCAAGCGACACACAACCTTTCCCATCCTGGCACACGTGCTACGGCTAGACTGATGACGCAGCGATTCGTCTGGCCCGGCATCCGGAAGGACAGCATCGCCTTCGCCAGGAGCTGCTCGGTTCTCGCACATCAACATCGACATTGTTGGCCCGTTTCCACCAAGCAATGGTCAACGGTACTGTCTCACCATCATCGACAGGTATTCGCGATGGCCAGAAGCACTTCCAGTTCCTGACATGACTGCACCGACGATCGCTCAAGCTCTTGTCACTGGATGGATCGCTCGCTTCGGTGTGCCGCATAACATCACGACAGACCAAGGACGCCAATTTGAATCGTCCTTATTTTCTGAGTTGGTTCGCCTGCTCGGAATCAGCCATCTGCGGACAACGGCGTATCACCCGCAATCGAATGGCATCATCGAACGATGGCATAGAACGTTAAAAGCGGCCATTCTTTGCCACGATCCGAACCGATGGACTGAACACTTGCCGGTGATCTTGCTTGGTTTGCGAACAACCCATAAAGAAGACATCGGAGCATCGCCAGCTGAGATGGTGTACGGAACCACCCTCCGCATACCATCCGAGTTCTTCATCGACAACGCCTTAAGTCGGACCGAAGCAGATTTCGTCGTAAAGCTACGAGAAGCTATGCGCGATCTGCGTCCCAAGGACACGGCATGGCATGGGAACCGACCTGTTTTTGTGCATCAAGATCTGCAGACCTGCAAACACGTGTTCATTCGCAACGATTCTGTGCGTCCGTCGTTGTCTCCCCCGTACGATGGTCCGTTCAAGGTGCTGAGTCGGAACAGCAAGCATTTCAAGGTGGACGTCAAGGGACGGACTACGAATGTTTCCATCGACCGATTGAAACCTGCTTACACGATGGACGAGCAGCAACCGTCGCAAAGTAGCTCTAGTCCCGCGCCAACAGCCTCGGCTACAATTCCACCGACTAGGGTCTCTCGTTCCGGACGACGAGTTGTCATCCCCCTTCGCTACCGCTAGATGGATGCCTAGTCTAGGAGGGGAGTACTGTAGCATCACCATCGTCGCATCACCGGTACGACAAACAATCATCGACCGTGCGAACGAGTCATCATCATCTCACGCATTCGATCGGGGCCAACAATTAAACAAATAATCCTTTGTTGTGCCTTTTGCACCCAATTTCTAAACGGGATTGTTTTCCCTGACTTGACCGGTCAAATAACATTGACCGTACTCTATATATATAGCGCGTAGATGGACTTTGAATAAATAGTTTTTTGTATACACTCGAAGTGAACACAGTCTTTTTATGGCCCTTGAGCCAAATATATACCGGGAATTTTGTAACTTTCAATCTTTTCGCCAAATATTTTTCAATTTTGTTTATTTTTGCTCGGCGATTAGTGATATGGATGATTTTATTTGTCAAAGATATTGTGTGAAATTTTGTGTTGCAAACAAAATTTCTTGTGTCGAAACGTTAAAAATGTTGCAGAATACATTTGGTGACTCCAGATGTTTCGAAAACATGAGTGTATGAATGGTATATATAAGGTATTCAAAGATGGCCGGGAAGAGATGAACGATTTGCCACGTCAAGAACGGCCATAAAAAAATTAAAGGAATGCTACCCGGAAATTGTAATTTATGTTTAATGAGGCTTGCACGAGAATTAAATATCTCTCACGAGACCGTTCGTCAAATTTTGGTTGATGGTTTGGGCATGAGAAAAGTCGCAGCAGGACTAGTGCCAGAAAAAGCTCAATTTTCTTAAAAATTTAAACCGCAATCCAGTGGCTAAAGACATGCTAGAACGATCAAATTCTGGTTCTACGTTCATCCAACGTACAGGGTTTTCCATTTCGGGCTTCCGAAAGTATACAGCCCTGCGCTGACAACCGTTTGACATAGCTGTCAACCAAAGCGTCATATCGTTAGTTGAATGTCTTCCATTTTACAATATGGATCGTTTTAGCATCGCACAACGTGTTAATTTTGTTAAATTATACTATAAAAATGATGAAAAACCGGCAAATGTGTTTTCGAGCATTACGGACGGATTTTGGTCGTCATGGACGGCCTACAGAGCACATAATCGCTAATGTAGTGCGTAAATTCGAACAAACTGGATCTGTAGCGGATATTGTGAAACCTGTGCATCATCGCAATGTGCGTTCGGCCGAAAATATTGCTGCTGTTGCTGCCAGTGTGGAGGATGACCCGAATGTTTCGATTCCACGGCGTGCTCAGCAATTGGGCTTGTCAAACACATCATTGTGGCGAATTTTGCATTTGGACTTGCACCTACATCCATATAAAGTCCAACTGGTACAAAAATTAGAGCGTGGTGACCATGGAATGCGTCGGGCATTCGTCGATTGGGTGAACGAACAACAGCAGCAAAATGCTGAATTTTCGCATCAAATTTTCTTCAGCGATGAGGCACATTTCGAGCACAAAATTAGCATTTAGAGCTCCACAGTTATTCTCTAGACAAAACCTGTCTTAGACAAATTGTTACTCATGATCATGAGCGCTCGTTTCTATGTTGTCAAAAATAGGGTAACCGCAATTGTCGATGAAATAAAAAATTTAACCTTCTTATCTTTATAGATAGAGGTAAACATAGTTCGACAATGTTGTAGCTCCAATTATTTGAGACTTCTTTGTAGAACGAAGTTTTTTTCTATCTCTTGAAATAACCGATAAGTTACGTTAGGGTCACCATGGAAAAAACTTTTTTTTGCTCAAACTTTAATATTTCAAATTTTACATGCAAACTATCTTCGAAAGACTTTTAGAGCTTGCTAATACAAATATTTTTCGATGCAGAACTTGTCAATATCTCAACTCTACTCAAAGTTATTGATATTTCTTCCCAAAAAACATGCTCTTTTCATTTGTTTGTCAAACTTTTTCATGATCAACGGATTTAATGAAGAGACTTCTGAAAATCCATGCAAAAGCCAGGGTATCACGATATGATTCGTAAACATCTCCTTGAACAGATCTGGCTGCGGGTGACCTTATACAAGACAAATACGGGATCTCATGGCTCGGATCTGTTTTCTCGACTTTCTTCTGACTGCTGCTCTAGCCAAAATTACTAGCTCACTGTTCATTACTCCATATCCACTGCAACTCCCATAAACTATGGCCTTGGACCTTCCTGTAGACACAATTCGTCGACTACATTCTCTATACACAGGGGCATCACCCTCCGCACTGCATAAAACATAGACATAGATCACGTGCTCTGGAGTTTCTTCCACATATCTGCAAACCGGGTTCGAAACGATGAAGATATTGTATTACCTGAAGCAGCCATGACCAGAAAGAAACTGGAACCGATAGTAATCTAAATCTCAGTGCATTCTGTTATTCCATGTTAAAAGCATCGGTGATAGATTGAGCGTCCATTTATCGTTTGTCTCCGTATACAACTTTTATTGCCACTTGGTCAGCGACTCGTACGATATCGATTCATATCTACGATAACACCTACTGCTTCCGAGGGTACTGTTCCCTGCGCTCATGCGGCTCGTGGTATCATGAGCTTAAATGTGCCATCCATTTTTTTCGATTGAAATGAGTCTTCGTAGCCGTGAACCTGGCAAGGCCTCCCTACATCGGTATCAACGACCTAAACCAGAGCCAAAAAACGCATCTTGCTGCTGCTGAGTCCAGTGTTGATTGCCTTTGCCGCCTCTTAACAGACATAGTCGACGTGACCCACGGAGCTTAACTGGTCGTCAATATACATTCCCGGGTACTTAAGCTTGTACTTCGGGGAATTGATTTCCACCCACAGCACCTCTTCGTCATAGCTCACTTCCGTTTTGTAATGGACTATTTGCAGCTACACTTCCTGCAATCATATTTCAACGTTGTTCACAGTCTAACATCGATGTCTTCTAGTCAACTTTGTCCTTTAAAACATCGAAAATGAAAATCTCCGACAATGTGCAGTGCACATTGCGCACAACGCTGTTCATAGGGTGGTAAGTTGGTGCGATTATTCGAAGGCAGATTATGCAGAGCTTATAGACGAATATGGTGCCCAGACTTGTGCTGCGTATTCAAAAACGCTGCGAACTAAATGAACAGTACAATGACTTCAGAGCGTACAATTAATCGAAATCAGCTGTGTTGCGATTTAGGAATCCGAATATCGATTTCGCTTACAAACTGTTGCCGAGGTATGCTCATGGCAGTGTAGCTTGCTGTTCTTCACGATAGCTATGTTTTTTTGATCATACTGGCCAATAGCGAGAACAAAATCATATAGGAAAAATTGGGGGAATTTCAGCTCAATCAGAAATGATTTAGGGGTGCCACAAAGTGCTCAAAGTTTTGATTTTGATTTTTGAATTTGAAAAATCGAAATTTTTCTTTCGATGCCAAATGACTTAAAAATGCATAAGACGACATGATCTGTCATCTCGAAAAAAAAATTTTGGCCGAAAATCGACCTTCTGGAACTGGGCCTGAGTGGCAATGATTTTTTTTATCCCTTTTGTTTATTTTAGGCTCATTAGCATTCTAGCTGTAACAGAGCCGAATTTTAATCGTGTACATGTCACATGTTTATAATATCTATAATTAGCACATTACACAGTTGTCATTTTTCGGCGTTAGAAGTAAAGGGTGTGTCACACCAAATTGCATCACGGAAAAAACGCTGTAGAAATTTAATTTTTAGGAATTATATCTTCAGCTTTGGTTTTATAATCAGATAAGAGTGTATAGATCACGTTGGCCATGCTTCACTGTCAATTTTTTGTAAATTTGGAAAAATGTCGTCGAACGAAAAAGAGCGTCGTGAATTAATCTTGTACACTCATTTCGAGAATCCGGAGTTGTCACATCGGGACATCGGTAAGATGCTGGGAATCGTCCAATCCACGGTCAGCAGAGTACTAAAACGATACTTCGAGAACCTAACCATCGACCGGAAGGTGAAGAACGGCAAAAATGGATGCTCCGTCAGTGAAAAAGATCACAAGCGCGTAGTTAAGCAGTTTAGACGTGATCCGAGAAGTTCGGTCCGGGATGTCGCCAATAAGCTGAATTTGTCAAGTTCATTCGCCCAGCGGACCAAGCAGCGGGAGGGCCTGCGTACATACAAGGTTCAGAAGGCTCCTAACCGCGACGAAAGGCAAAACATGGTGGGGAAGACGCGAGCCCGGAAGCTGTACACCGAAATGCTGACGAAGCCGCATTGCCTGGTAATGGACGACGAAACCTACGTCAAAGCGGACTTTCGTCAACTGCCGGGCCTGTTGTTCTTCTCCGCAGAGGACAAATTCAGCGTTCCGGAGGAGATTCGCAAGCAGAAACTATCTAAGTTTGCCAAAAAGTACATGGTGTGGCAAGCGATCTGCTCTTGCGGAAAGCGGAGCGCCCCCTTCGTGATGACCGGCACGGTAAACGGGCAGGTTTACCTTAAGGAGTGCCTACAGAAGCGCTTACTACCACTATTGAAGCAGCACGAGGGCCCGATCATCTTCTGGCCGGATCTCGCTTCGTGCCACTATTCAAAGGACGTGTTGGAGTGGTACGAAGCCAACGGGGTCACCTTCGTGCCAAAGGAAATGAACCCGCCCAACGCGCCGGAGCTTCGCCCAATAGAGAAATATTGGGCGATTATGAAGCAGGCCCTCCGGAAGAACCCAAAAGTTGTCAAATCGGAGGCAGACTTCAAGAGAAAATGGATTTCTGTTAAAAAAAAACAACAACCTGACGTTGTACAGAACCTTATGGACGGGGTAAAGAGGAAGGTGCGAGCATACGGGCTTGGGCTCGAAGTATGATTAAAAAGAAAATGCCAAAAGTTGTTTAATAGTTTTTATTTTACTGTCTAAAATTTTCAAAAGGATCGGTCTACTGGGCGAATTTCTACAGCGTTTTTTCCGTGATGCAATTTGATGTGACACACCCTTTATTCCCTTTTATACCATTGCATATGGTACATATTTACACAGTAGCCAATTAGGCGTAAGAGTTTTCTATCTGTTCTTCCATTATTCAGCGGAGACAGTTGATAGATCATTGTTGAGTTATTTATAGAACAGCAGTCCGATGTGACTTGCAGAGCAGAGCAGTTGTATGGATGAATCGATCTTATTTCGACCGTGGATCGATCTCCATCGCAGATGATTGTTGCGTGGATGTAGTTATTCTGTAACAACACAAAGATGGTCAAAGAGGGCCCTGAGTTTTGAACTCACGATCGATCGCTTACTAAGCGAACGCGCAACCAATGTGGCTAGTGGCAATGAAGGTATTAAAAAAATAATCATTGAATTTAAAGCACCGACCATGTACATTTCGTTTATTGGCCCATAAAAATGACCTGTGCAAAATTCCAACTCGATCGACCCCTAAATCATGTCTGATCGAGCTGAAACTTTGCAATTCGATGAAGATTTTTTTTTTATAAATCCTTTGCCACCCCAATGTTTATATTCCAAAATTCTGGATACTTTTCCATATCCGCACTGGGACGAAAATTTCCCGTATGTACGAGGTTTTTCAAAAAGTATCGCGACTTTTGAATTTACGCGAGTTACGTATATTCGATTCTAGACTTTTTTGTGGCATTATGTTGGTACTCATGTCTCTCACTTATGCTGATAAGTACGGCTATTTTGAATGTTCAGTTTATTTTTGACAACTGCTTTTCTTACAAGTGTTTTGATTCTTCTTCGATTTTTGCCTATTGCAAAAATGGATCAAAAAAACTGTATCAAATGTTGTGAGAAAAACAAAATTATGTGCGCGAGCACATTCCGAATGTTGATGTCAAACCAGATGTCAAACCTACCTTGGAGTGAAACAACGGAGTTCGAAAACATGTTCTCGGATGGTCGAAAAAATGTGAGCGGCGCAAAGCGTACCGGAAGCCCGAGTGCGTCGAACATAAGTAATCCGTAGGTACACAAAAATCGCGATACTTTTAGAACAGCTATTGTAGATAGAGTGGTGCACCCTATCCCATTCCATTAAACATTTCCATTTTTCACACGAATTTTGATACAGATTCTTTGATCCATTTTTGCAATAGACAAAAAATCGGAGATGAACCAAAACACGTGTAAGAAAAGCAGTTGTTAAAAATAAACTGAACATTCAAAATAGCCGTACTTGTCAGCATAGGTGAGCAACCAACATAATGCCACAAAAAAGTTTAGAATCGAATATACGAGTTATGGAAACATCTGTTCAACTGAATCTTATCAAAGAAAAGCTAAGACCATTCAGCGCACTCCAGGCAACAAGCATGCAATAAATCAGAGATATTGTAGACCAACCAACAACAGTAAAATCGGTAACTATAAAGACCCCAACGACGAAAGCAGGAGTGTGGGAATCCTAAGCAAACTAATATAGATGGTCACTGGAGGAAGACAAAAAGGGTCGCAACACCATAAGCTATCAACAGCGGAGGAGACAGAGATAAGCATGTTGGCGTGGCAGGAGAATGAAAGGTTGACTGTAAGAACGCTGTAACAAATCTGTAAATAAATTAGTCTTAAGTCAGATGTCTTAGAGTTTACATCATTTTTCCGAAATCCCGAAGAGGGTCCTTAACTTACGCGTAAATTCGAAAGTCGCGATACTTATTGAACAGATTTCGTAAACATTTGTCTCGTTTTGTAATTGATAAACTCAAGGACAACTAAAATGTAAATGATTGAGGAAATCGACCGCAAACATCGTCCCGGCAACGATTTTCAAATTTTTAATTTTTTTTATTTAGCTCGCCCTGTGACATGTTTGTATGTTTGTAACGTGTTTGTCTGTAGCGCCCTACATCTATCCCACTTTAATAGAAATTTGACCCTCTTCTGTTGACCGATTGATATGAAATTTGGAACGCACCTTTATCTCTGCAGTTACTATAAAACTGCGTATTTCATCATCTTGAAAATCCAAGATGACGGCCGCTACAAAATGGCGGATCACATATTTTATAAGAACTTCATCAATATAGATATCAAATGAAAGGGCTTGACTAGTAGAACACAGTTATTTATGAAAAATACAAATCTAAGATGGCGCCACTACAAAATGGCGGACTACATATTTTCTCAAACTCCTATTAAAATCAAATGGATGAGCTTGACTAGTAGAACACAGTTATTTATGAAAAATCTAAATCCAAGATGGCTGCCACTACAAAATGGCGGACTACATATATTCTCAAAACCCCATTAATATGGGTGTCAAACGAAAGGGCTTGACTATTAAAATGGGTATCAAACGAAAGGGTTTGACAAGTAGAACACAGTTATTTATGAAAAATACAAATCCAGGATGGTGGACACTACAAAATGGCGATAGATATATTTTTTTCCAAAACCCCATCAATATGGGTATCAAATGGAAGTAATTGACAAGTGGAACACAGTTATTTATTGAAAAAATGCAAATTCAAAATGGCCACCACCACAGACGTTAAATATTTTTCTCACGACCCAGTTATTATGGGTATCAAATGAAATGGCTTGAATAGACTTTACATAACTTGAAAACTTCAAATCCAAGATGGCCGCAATCACAAATTAGCAATTTACTTTTTTAAACGTTTTTATTTAGCTTGAACTGATTGTATGTTTGTATATATGTTTGTAGAGTTGTCCCACATTAATAGAAATTTAACCGATAGGAACTGACCGATTTTTCTGAAACTTATAAAACACCTTTATCTCTGCTGTCATTTTAAAACTGGTTATTACATGATCTTGAAAAATCGAATTTGTCCACCGCTCAAAATAGCTGATTCCATATTATCTCAAAAAATGTTGATTGGGATATGTGTATCAAAGGAACGAACTTGACTTGGAGAACACACTATGTATTTTTTGCAATCCACCCAATATTGATATCAAATGAAATTATTTGACTAATAGAATACAGTACAATTGTTTTGTTGTAGAGAAATATTCTCATGAATCAGATAATGTACTAAAAACTAGAAAATAAAATGTGTAAAAAAAACTTTTTAGGTTAAATGGTTTCATTGTGATTAAACATAACAATGTACTAAAAGCTAGAAAATAGTTAGGTAAGGAGCAGTTAGCAGTTATCACACCCCTTACTTCATTAATCTAGGGCATTGATGAGACTACAATAAAATCGTGGGAGACGTTTAATTTCCATTATCCACAGTTAATGATTCCATAATATGCCCCACGATTTTATTCCAATCCAATCCTATATTCTATTTGTATACAAATCATCAGACTTTATTCGTAGTGAAAGTAGTTATGAATGTTAACTTTATTTCATTAAAACGTGACCTGTTTTATGACGTCTTACTAGAAGACGTAGTCCTACGTCAAAAAAAAATATATCATGTGTGTTTTCAAATCCTATAATAATTGCGTTCCACACTTTCACGATCCTGGTCTATTACGATAAGATTTCTTTCAAAGCATAAGTTGTTTATTTGCAACTGACAGTACGAAAAAACCTAGTTTACATCTAAATTTTTCACTCCCATCCTTCCATCAAATGTATACTGTTGGTCTTGATATGATTTGTAGTAGCAACAGGTTCCCACATGCAGCTGAAAGCACATCGAATTTAATACAATAGGAAAGGGAAATCGAACGGGGATCACGAGTAAAATCATTTGAGTTATTTTAAGACTTTTTCCGAACGTAAAATGTTTTCTAAACAATCACAAACATACAGCAGTGCAAGGTTGTGAAAAACGATTCTTTCGAACGAAAATTTTTTCTTGCTTCGATCGAAAACAGGAATACGAATTGACTCGAATGAAAACAAGAGTAAGACTGAATATAATTCCAATAACAATCGAACATAAGTAACATAACTATTCCAAACACCAGAATTTTTATCTTGGAAGAACTTAACAGCAGTTCACCTGTATCACATAAAAGCTATTCAGGTGAGCGTAAGAAAGCAAACATTCACAAATTGCTATGATAGAAAGAAGGAACGCTAGAAAAAGAGGAAACTACACAACAAACTATTTTGGTTCGCGTGACAGCATTTCTATTTATGTACTCATAAGGACAGCTGAATTAGCAACGGTGACTGTTTAATAATTCACAACATAGGTATCGACTTTACTCTTATCTACGTGCATTTTTTTCTTCGGGCATGTGCCGGAAAGTTCACGTAATAGAAAAAAACCCGAATCGAATCCTAGATAGAAAAATAATGAACGGGACTCTGCCAACGCTTTCGCTTCCGTTCTATCGTTGCTTTGCAACCGGTTCAGTAGTCCTTTTGTAAGGACTCGCTTTGCCAAGCTGTGCGAGCGCCCGGGTTTAATCAATGCCGTTGCTCTTATTCATATTTCATTCGACGAGATATCTTCTGCTCGATTGAGTTTAGAAAGTGTTTTTTTGTGCGCCATAAGACTGGAGTTTGCTGTGAAAAAAATATACAAAGAAAAATGCGTAACAGCTTCAAAGAGATGTTGGAGGAGCTGGAGAAAGACACCAGCCAACTCCTCGCAGCCGTTGTGGTAGGACCGCATTTTTTATATATATATATATATATATATATATATATATATATATATATATATATATATATATATATATATATATATATATATATATATATATATATATATATATATATATATATATATATATATATATATATATATATATATATATATATATATATATATATATATATATATATATATATATATAAAATATATATATATATATATATATATATATATATATATATATATATATATATATATATATATATATATATATATATATATATATATATATATAGGATGGAATGTGTAGGATGGAATGAGAAATCCGTTTTCCACGTCAGTGTCAGCATCGTTTACATTGTTGAAAAGAAAAATAATTATATGTCTAGGGTGAGCTTTTACAGCTTCCGGTTCAATTTCGGTACTGATTCGATCAGTAGTATATTTTAAGTTGCTTGGAAACCTGAGCGACAGATAGCTTTCGTAGCGAAGCTAAACTTATCTATATTCCACACGGTGTTTTTGATATATGAATTTTTAAGCAAAAGTTGCTCATAAATGTAGTTACGAATGTTCGTTATTAACAATTATCTACTTCCCACCCCCACAGGTCCGTACGGAACGCAACAAGGCCCGGGAGGAATCGAAACAGCTGCGCAGTAGTCTGGAGGCAGCCATCAAGGAGTCCAATTCGTACAAGCGCGAGAAATGCGAGCTGGAAATCCAGATTACGCAGCTGAAGAAGGAGATGGAGAAGGTGCACATGCTGATGATGAAACACGCTGGTCAGTTCAACAAGTCCAGCCTGGACGGAGCCGACGAACCGGAGCGGGATGGACGGGATAACAACTGTTCGCCGGACATCTCGTCGGACGGGCTGAAGAACGTTAACAGCGAGGATGGGTTGGTTACGAAGGTGACCACCAATGTGCCGGACGACAGTGGACAGGATGATTTGGATATTGAAGAATACATTCTGCAGGGCGGTGCCATGCCAAAACATTCCGTAGAATTTAAGGACAAGAGTGAACAGATGGCCGAGGAGAGAAGACTGATTCAGCAGCTGTCGAAGGACGATTACGACGAGGACTATCTGCTGCAGAAGATAGCGATGTTACAGCTGCGGCTGGATGACACCCAGAAGACAATCCAAATCGAACGCGATGAGAAGAACAGTATTCATAAGAGTTTCGAGAAATTCCGTCAGGAGATGCAGGAACTGAGAGACAAGTGCGAAGAGTTGCGTGCTGCCAAACAGGAAGCTGTGAGAGAATTGTTGACCTTGCAGGAGCAGCATCGCGTTGAGATGAGGATTACAAACAATTCGCTGCAGGAGGAAGTGGCTGCCAGGGAGACACTGGAAAGGCGGCTTTGTGAATTGAGGACGGAGGTAAATTAGATTGTGTAATTTTTTTCTCTTGTTGGATGTGAACCGTTGCGTCCATTATTTAGAACTATTGTGGTATGTCCCATTTTCAAGCTTATCTGCTCATTAATGACGAAGGAGTATACTGAATGCTATAGCGAGAAGGGCGCCAATCAGGAATAATCTATCTAATGAAATTTGTAATCCTGATTCGGCTTCACCAGGTTTGATTTGTGTCGCCGATCATGATCAGAAACATCTTCACCAAGATGTTGAAGTCTGCGTCTTGTTAGAGCTAATGACGAATTTCATGCCAACTCGACTGGCCGTTTGCAGCACCATCTCAAATAGCAGTGAAACGTTGTGGGTGTAAAGACATGGGTCATTTAAGCAACTTTGCATACTTTAAATATTCGAAAAATATGTAGACAACTTTTTGGAAGAAGCCAAATTTGTTTTCTTAAATTTTTACAAAAATTTATAACTTGAAAACTATGATACCTACAGAATTCATGGCAAAGGATGAAATGTAGAACATTTTTTACGAAAAAATACCAAAAAATTTTGGAAAAAAATTTCACTGAAAAAAAAGTTATTTTAAAAAATAAAATTAATTTTTCTCAAAAACTTTTTTTTTAAATTCCCAAAAATACACATATATATATATATGTGTAAATACACACACATATATATATATATATATATATATATATATATATATATATATATATATATATATATATATATATATATATATATATATATATATATATATATATATATATATATATATATATATATATATATATATATATATATATATATATATATATATATATATATATATATATATATATATATATATATATATATATATATATATATATATATATATATATATATATATATATATATATATATTATAATAGCCCTTAAAATTATTTCCAACAAGTCGTCCATACATCGGAAGATGGGCACTTTCACAAGGAAAAAGTTTTTCAAACAACAACTTTTTTATATTTTCTTTGAAAAAATACAACTAATCCTAATTCAATCTGCTCAATCTGAAGTCCGATTTGGCTGATATTTTACACAGGATAGTTTTTTTTGCTCTTACTTTTATACATTGTAATTCCCTAATTCATAAATAATTTAAATGCCCATTTTTCATACATTTGTTCTGTCCATTTCTGTCCTTACCTACCTGTGCGTCCTGAAGTCATAAGTTACCATTGTACCACTGCGAATAAGGCGCGCATAAATCGCTCGGTCGAAGTACAAATGTAGCATTGGTTCGTAGGGGCACTCTGAATACAGAAGATATTGCAAATTAACCCCGCCCGTTTATAACTTATTGGTTATAAACAAGCCATTCGCGATCCCTAATACTCAGTCTCGTTCTAACTAGCAAGCAGTCAGCAGTCTCATCTGATGCTGATGTTACACAGAACCAGGGATACCAATTTTCCTGATTTTTCAGGATTTCCCAGACTTTTTGGCATGTTCCCTGATATCCTCTCAACTTTGCCTGATTTTTCAGAAATGATCCTGATTTTTACTTTTTGATTTATCAGAATGAATTATCCGTAGAAAATATACTGGGATCCCTGTCAAATTTTTCCTGATTAGAAATGAGAACTGTCATAATAGCTCGCTTACATTACGTTCTCCTGATACAAAGCTGTACCTAACTTTTTTAACCATTATGTTGATCGTTCCAAAATGACTTTTCCAGACTGAAATTACCAAATGATTTTCATTATGTTTTCAATTTTTCAAGATTTTTCAAAACCGGCCTACATAATTTCACAATAACGTCAAATAACGTCAAATTTTGAAAAACATTTATCAATTCATCCATTCCTGATATGCTTCCCGTATTTGATGATAGATTCAAAGATATTCTGAATATTGAATATTTATTTCTCTGCAATTCACTGGAGATTTTATATAATATAAAACGATGATATAAACGATCAGAAGATCTTTGCAAAATTCTCTCAATGCCGAAAACCTCAACTTTATCGCCGGCAAAAAAAAAATACGAGAAAACAAACATGTTCTGAGAGGACAGAGTTTTGAAGCTGAAGGTAGAATCAAATTGAATATATGTAAGTCTGTCTAAAAATGATGCTTTTGTTTTCCCAAAACTCGTCACCAACTTTCCGCACAACCCAATATGAGCTATCCTGATTTTCCCTGATTTTTATTTTCATTCTTCCTGATTTTTCAAAATTATAGTTGGCAACCCTGCACACAACGGCTTTGCTCGATACAATGTTCAAGAGGGAAATCATTTCGGAGAATCGGAAAAAAAACAATTTTTTCGTCTACATTTTAACATTCCACGCGCTGAATCGTACTCAGATACTGAAACGGCTCAAAACCAGTGTTCTGTAACCTTTGTAGAGTATAAATACATTGTACCTTAGGTTCCCTTGGATTGGCAGCCACAGCTCTCCAGTCGAAGTGATAAACAAGCGAATTGAATGATATAATTCCGTCAACTGATTCAGAGTCAACAATACGATCTTGTCAAACATCTCATTAGTCAAAAATACTTCTTCCTTTTTATGTTAGAGAATTCTAATACAATCACCAATCCATGTACAACAGAACAGTATTACAAATATTTTTTGTTCGTGCTCAAACGGTAACGGTATTGAATTAAAGAGACTTTAAACTCTGAGAGTTCATTCGTCTCTGTGCTCAAAGTACAATACAAATCGATAAAAAGACGGGACAATCAAAAAGTTGAAAAATCGGTACAGTCCGATGCAAAACGGTTCGTTTGGGCAGTCTATCTCAAAGTCGTCCGAAGACAATTTTCCGCCGTTTTTCCTTCAGTATTCATATATTCTGAAAAAAAAAGATATAAATAGCCCTTAGTATTTCCAACAAGTTTTCCATACATCGGACGATGGGCACATTTACATGGAAAAAGTTTTTCGAACAACAACTTTTTCCTTTTTTTCTTTGAAAAAATACTATGTATTAATGTTTAATTCGCAACATATTTATGTATTAAATATCGCAATTTACATGCTCTGCTAACTTTTCTCTATTTGGAATCATGTCAAACATGTGAGAACTTACACACAAAAATGTTACGAGCAAAATATTATTTTTTTCAGGAGTCTTCATACAAGACTTATATTCCAAAAACTATAACAGATAGAAAGTTAACGTCTTCGACAAAAGTTCACATTTTAATAAGATCTAAAACTCTGTCGTATACAATATAAAGGGTGTGTCACATCAAATTGCATCACGGAAAAAACGCTGTAGAAATTTAATTTTTAGGAATTATATCTTCAGCTTTCGCTTATAATCAGATAAGAGTGTATAGATCACGTTGCTCATGCTTCACTGTCAATTTTTCGTAAATTTGGAAAAATGTCGTCGAACGAAAAAGAGCGTCGTGAATTAATCCTGTGCACTCATTTCGAGAATCCGGAGTTGTCACATCGGGACATCGGTAAGATGCTGGGAATCGTCCAATCCACGGTCAGCAGAGTACTAAAACAACACTTCGAGAACCTAACCATCGACCGGAAGGTGAAGAACGGCAAAAATGGATGCTCCGTCAGTGAAAACGATCACAAGCGCGTAGTTAAGCAGTTTAGACGTGATCCGAGAAGTTCGGTCCGGGATGTCGCCAATAAGCTGAATTTGTCAAGTTCATTCGTCCAGCGGACCAAGCAGCGGGAGGGCCTGCGTACATACAAGGTTCAGAAGGCTCCTAACCGCGACGAAAGGCAAAACATGGTGGGGAAGACGCGAGCCCGGAAGCTGTACACCGAAATGCTGACGAAGCCGCATTGCCTGGTAATGGACGACGAAACCTACGTCAAAGCGGACTTTCGTCAGCTGCCGGGCCTGTTCTTCTCCGCAGAGGACGAATTCAGCGTTCCGGAGGAGATTCGCAAGCAGAAACTATCCAAGTTTGCCAAAAAGTACATGGTGTGGCAAGCGATCTGCTCTTGCGGAAAGCGGAGCGCCCCCTTCGTGGTGACCGGCACGGTAAACGGGCAGGTTTACCTTAAGGAGTGCCTACAGAAGCGCTTACTACCACTATTGAAGCAGCACGAGGGCCCGACCATCTTCTGGCCGGATCTCGCTTCGTGCCACTATTCAAAGGACGTGTTGGAGTGGTACGAAGCCAACGGTGTCACCTTCGTGCCAAAGGAAATGAACCCGCCCAACGCGCCGGAGCTTCGCCCAATAGAGAAATATTGGGCGACTATGAAGCAGGCCCTCCGGAAGAACCCAAAAGTTGTAAAATCGGAGGCGGACTTCAAGAGAAAATGGATTTCTGTTAAAAAAAAAACAACAACCTGACGTTGTACAGAACCTTATGGACGGGGTAAAGAGGAAGGTGCGAGCATACGGGCTTGGGCTCGAAGTATGAATAAAAAGAAAATGCTAAAAGTTGTTTAATAGTTTTTATTTTACTGTCCAAAATTTTCAAAAGGATCGGTCTACTGGGCGAATTTCTACAGCGTTTTTTCCGTGATGCAATTTGATGTGACACACCCTTTATCGATATCTTGACTTTAAACAAAATTAGGATTAGTTGTATTTTTTCAAAGAAAATATAAAAAAGTTGTTGTTTGAAAAACTTTTTCCTTGTGAAAGTGCCCATCTTCCGATGTATGGACGACTTGTTGGAAATAATTTTAAGGGCTATTATAATATATATATATATATATATATATATATATATATATATATATATATATATATATATATATATATATATATATATATATATATATTATAATAGCCCTTAAAATTATTTCCAACAAGTCGTCCATACATCGGAAGATGGGCACTTTCACAAGGAAAAAGTTTTTCAAACAACAACTTTTTTATATTTTCTTTGAAAAAATACAACTAATCCTAATTTTGTTTAAAGTCAAGATATCGATAAAGGGTGTGTCACATCAAATTGCATCACGGAAAAAACGCTGTAGAAATTCGCCCAGTAGACCGATCCTTTTGAAAATTTTGGACAGTAAAATAAAAACTATTAAACAACTTTTAGCATTTTCTTTTTATTCATACTTCGAGCCCAAGCCCGTATGCTCGCACCTTCCTCTTTACCCCGTCCATAAGGTTCTGTACAACGTCAGGTTGTTGTTTTTTTTTTAACAGAAATCCATTTTCTCTTGAAGTCCGCCTCCGATTTTACAACTTTTGGGTTCTTCCGGAGGGCCTGCTTCATAGTCGCCCAATATTTCTCTATTGGGCGAAGCTCCGGCGCGTTGGGCGGGTTCATTTCCTTTGGCACGAAGGTGACACCGTTGGCTTCGTACCACTCCAACACGTCCTTTGAATAGTGGCACGAAGCGAGATCCGGCCAGAAGATGGTCGGGCCCTCGTGCTGCTTCAATAGTGGTAGTAAGCGCTTCTGTAGGCACTCCTTAAGGTAAACCTGCCCGTTTACCGTGCCGGTCACCACGAAGGGGGCGCTCCGCTTTCCGCAAGAGCAGATCGCTTGCCACACCATGTACTTTTTGGCAAACTTGGATAGTTTCTGCTTGCGAATCTCCTCCGGAACGCTGAATTCGTCCTCTGCGGAGAAGAACAGGCCCGGCAGCTGACGAAAGTCCGCTTTGACGTAGGTTTCGTCGTCCATTACCAGGCAATGCGGCTTCGTCAGCATTTCGGTGTACAGCTTCCGGGCTCGCGTCTTCCCCACCATGTTTTGCCTTTCGTCGCGGTTAGGAGCCTTCTGAACCTTGTATGTACGCAGGCCCTCCCGCTGCTTGGTCCGCTGGACGAATGAACTTGACAAATTCAGCTTATTGGCGACATCCCGGACCGAACTTCTCGGATCACGTCTAAACTGCTTAACTACGCGCTTGTGATCGTTTTCACTGACGGAGCATCCATTTTTGCCGTTCTTCACCTTCCGGTCGATGGTTAGGTTCTCGAAGTGTTGTTTTAGTACTCTGCTGACCGTGGATTGGACGATTCCCAGCATCTTACCGATGTCCCGATGTGACAACTCCGGATTCTCGAAATGAGTGCACAGGATTAATTCACGACGCTCTTTTTCGTTCGACGACATTTTTCCAAATTTACGAAAAATTGACAGTGAAGCATGAGCAACGTGATCTATACACTCTTATCTGATTATAAGCGAAAGCTGAAGATATAATTCCTAAAAATTAAATTTCTACAGCGTTTTTTCCGTGATGCAATTTGATGTGACACACCCTTTATATTGTATACGACAGAGTTTTAGATCTTATTAAAATGTGAACTTTTGTCGAAGACGTTAACTTTCTATCTGTTATAGTTTTTGGAATATAAGTCTTGTATGAAGACTCCTGAAAAAAATAATATTTTGCTCGTAACATTTTTGTGTGTAAGTTCTCACATGTTTGACATGATTCCAAATAGAGAAAAGTTAGCAGAGCATGTAAATTGCGATATTTAATACATAAATATGTTGCGAATTAAACATTAATACATAGTATTTTTTCAAAGAAAAAAAGGAAAAAGTTGTTGTTCGAAAAACTTTTTCCATGTAAATGTGCCCATCGTCCGATGTATGGAAAACTTGTTGGAAATACTAAGGGCTATTTATATCTTTTTTTTTTCAGAATATATGAATACTGAAGGAAAAACGGCGGAAAATTGTCTTCGGACGACTTTGAGATAGACTGCCCAAACGAACCGTTTTGCATCGGACTGTACCGATTTTTCAACTTTTTGATTGTCCCGTCTTTTTATCGATTTGTATTGTACTTTGAGCACAGAGACGAATGAACTCTCAGAGTTTAAAGTCTCTTTAATTCAATACCGTTACCGTTTGAGCACGAACAAAAAATATTTGTAATACTGTTCTGTTGTACATGGATTGGTGATTGTATTAGAATTCTCTAACATAAAAAGGAAGAAGTATTTTTGACTAATGAGATGTTTGACAAGATCGTATTGTTGACTCTGAATCAGTTGACGGAATTATATCATTCAATTCGCTTGTTTATCACTTCGACTGGAGAGCTGTGGCTGCCAATCCAAGGGAACCTAAGGTACAATGTATTTATACTCTACAAAGGTTACAGAACACTGGTTTTGAGCCGTTTCAGTATCTGAGTACGATTCAGCGCGTGGAATGTTAAAATGTAGACGAAAAAATTGTTTTTTTTCCGATTCTCCGAAATGATTTCCCTCTTGAACATTGTATCGAGCAAAGCCGTTGTGTGCAGGGTTGCCAACTATAATTTTGAAAAATCAGGAAGAATGAAAATAAAAATCAGGGAAAATCAGGATAGCTCATATTGGGTTGTGCGGAAAGTTGGTGACGAGTTTTGGGAAAACAAAAGCATCATTTTTAGACAGACTTACATATATTCAATTTGATTCTACCTTCAGCTTCAAAACTCTGTCCTCTCAGAACATGTTTGTTTTCTCGTATTTTTTTTTTGCCGGCGATAAAGTTGAGGTTTTCGGCATTGAGAGAATTTTGCAAAGATCTTCTGATCGTTTATATCATCGTTTTATATTATATAAAATCTCCAGTGAATTGCAGAGAAATAAATATTCAATATTCAGAATATCTTTGAATCTATCATCAAATACGGGAAGCATATCAGGAATGGATGAATTGATAAATGTTTTTCAAAATTTGACGTTATTTGACGTTATTGTGAAATTATGTAGGCCGGTTTTGAAAAATCTTGAAAAATTGAAAACATAATGAAAATCATTTGGTAATTTCAGTCTGGAAAAGTCATTTTGGAACGATCAACATAATGGTTAAAAAAGTTAGGTACAGCTTTGTATCAGGAGAACGTAATGTAAGCGAGCTATTATGACAGTTCTCATTTCTAATCAGGAAAAATTTGACAGGGATCCCAGTATATTTTCTACGGATAATTCATTCTGATAAATCAAAAAGTAAAAATCAGGATCATTTCTGAAAAATCAGGCAAAGTTGAGAGGATATCAGGGAACATGCCAAAAAGTCTGGGAAATCCTGAAAAATCAGGAAAATTGGTATCCCTGGTTCTGTGTAACATCAGCATCAGATGAGACTGCTGACTGCTTGCTAGTTAGAACGAGACTGAGTATTAGGGATCGCGAATGGCTTGTTTATAACCAATAAGTTATAAACGGGCGGGGTTAATTTGCAATATCTTCTGTATTCAGAGTGCCCCTACGAACCAATGCTACATTTGTACTTCGACCGAGCGATTTATGCGCGCCTTATTCGCAGTGGTACAATGGTAACTTATGACTTCAGGACGCACAGGTAGGTAAGGACAGAAATGGACAGAACAAATGTATGAAAAATGGGCATTTAAATTATTTATGAATTAGGGAATTACAATGTATAAAAGTAAGAGCAAAAAAAACTATCCTGTGTAAAATATCAGCCAAATCGGACTTCAGATTGAGCAGATTGATATTTTACACAGGAATCAACATTTTCAAGGAAGTTCCGTTTGAAAATTCGAAGGTTATATTTTTTCCGTACAACCATTAGCACTCTAATGTGCAGTTAAAGGCGAATGAATTACAAAGTTTTAAGCCTCTTAAAAACAAAGAAGTGAAGTTAATGTGCAGTCATTAAAGCTAATTCTTCTTCCAACATCCATTAATAATTATATAATAATTATATATATATATATATATATATATATATATATATATATATATATTTTTTTTTTTTTTTTTTTTTCACAAATCGTCATCGCAAAGGCTAATCATATGGAGAGATTTTCCATAATAATTTTGCAGGAGACAATTAGTTTCAACTCAGCTAATTTTATGCGATTGCAAACATTTTTCCTAAACATTTCCCTACAAAATGATTTCTTAGCGCCCCAATTAAACTTTTATGAAAATACCAAGAACATATGTCAACTTCCCTGAAAACATGCATCAAAACTGATTTTTGGGTATTTATTTATTTATATGGCCAGCATTTGTATGACGTTAGCCCGCTGTGCAGTCGGTTCTCCAGACTTCAATTGGCAACATTTTCACGAGGAAAAACTATGGATTATTAAACTTGCAAAATGTGCAGGAATTCATAGCCTTTGAGTTCATGCAATTTTCGCAATACAAACTAAATTTTTAGGAAGTTTCTGTGAAAAAGTATTTTATAAAGAAATGTTTCGGGAGGAATATTTTTTTCCCGTACATGAAGGGAAACGAAATGCAATGAATACTGCGACAACGGGTAGTATGTTCGAAACGCGTGTCATCTGCGAGATGAAGAATAGAAGGTGGGAAGATTCACGAGTTTTGGTTGTGTTAAACTTTGATTGTTTTAGTAGCCAGGAAGATAGGAAGTTCACATACCAGACATACCAGTCAGTTACTCAAATGGTATAACATTGAATATGTCAACGAACAACGTTGAAAGAGGATATACAGAAACTGATTCCATATTTCCAAAAAATATTTTTCGCATATTAAAGAAAAACAGAACATGTCACGAACCTAATTGTTTAATTCTCTCTTTGATTTTTTTTTCTTATATAAGAAATAGTATTCTATGTCTGCTTCTATGTCTACTATGTATGGATTTTAAAGCAACTTCATGGAAGTTTATCTCTTTTCAGCAATTGTAATTACTTTTTTCACAATTAGGGTCTAAAACTAAGACACAAGCGGAAAAGTGCCTTTTTTCCCATGCACTGTCAAATGTTTCTTCGTCAAAGAAACAAAAGATTTTGTAACTCTGACTTTGTTCATTTACGTTTTTGGTCCACGTAACAAGAAGTAAAATTTAATTAAAACACTTCAATACTGAAACTTCAGTTTCTGTTAAAACGTCCGTTGGCCCTTTATGAGTTTAAACGCTAGCATTGATTTAAGAAAAAGAAAAAAAACTAGTTCGTTCATTTCATCTGTTTATTTTTACTTTTGACCCAGTGCAAATACATAGTTTTGTATACGGTCATTAAAGTTTGTTATCGTCATTTTCGGAGCACTATCTGGAAGATGAAAGAAGAAACGGAATCGTGTGTACATGCGTACAATCCAATAGAGCGATAATAATTATGCACCTTTTCTCGCACTGGAAATAAAACACCTAATTTCTTAAAAATCCGTCGACTGGTCATCGTTCTAGAAAAATGCGCTCGTTCGTTTAAGGTTAATAACAACACTTTTCCCATGTAGTGGACTATTATAAGATTATAAGTAACATACTATTAAATAATTATAAGACTATTATATAATTATAAGTAACATACATAAACAAAATCTGTGACGCCAAAGATTTAAAAATCTTCCCACCTTTATTTTCCATCTCGTGTCATCTGTACATGTTTATGTGTTTGCATCATTGGGAGTGTTTGAGATAAACATTAACCCATTAACGACCAAGCTGTAAAAATATTTTTTTTACAAAAGCCATTGGTTTAATTTTGATTATTGGCGTTACAGAAATCCCAATCTTCAGGAATAATTTTTTCCCGTTCTTTCATTTTCCGGAAAATGACAAAAATTCAAAAAAGCGCCAAACAAAAACATTGGCCAACCTACATTTTTGTTCCTGCAGGAGGTTCAATTCAATGGTTTTTCTCCTACATCACAATGTATGATCTTCTATCAAAGTAATATTGTAGAAAAGTTGACATATTTTTAAATTTTGTAAGGTTTTGGTTATTGTTAGGTTATGTGAGGTTATGTACTTTCAGCACATAGTTGCTTTAAACCGATTCTAATGCCCAATAAAGTGATACAAATTCGAATGAAATTGATAGAAGGTGGTTGCTAATGGACTAAGCTATCGTTTGATGCCAAAACCTTACCATATGGTTGTTTTCCAAAGCCATGAAAAATTATCGAAGTTGTCGTTCGATTTTTCGAACGATTGGCATAAAACGGGTTGAACACTAGCGAAAAGCATGTTCGTGTTCTTAGAGACGAATGAACTGCAAAGTTTAAAGCCTCTCTAATACAAACACGGAAGGATGTTCGTGTACAACAAAAACATGGAATTTAAATATCGCATGCACATGTGTAAGTGTTTTTCGGAAGACTGGAACTGTTGATAGGTAAATGTTGGGATAGCCCTCCGAAAGTATTCTAACTCTGATCTGCTCCAAGGATCCAGTTTCAGCAACGGGTTTTGTGTTGACATCGTTTTTAAGAGTATGCTGCTCATTCAACCCTTATCGTTTCCGGAGGCAGAGATTCGGCTTCAGTTTTTTATGAATTGGTTTTTTGTCACTACTAGGTAGTTTCGATCCTCGGGGGCGTTTTGTTGGTTTCGAGAAATGCTGATTCAGTGATTGCTGCTGAGCTCCCCTTGTAGGGACCCCAGCTTCAACCAAGATCTTGAGCTTTCTCTTCTGACTCTTGGTAAGGTTTTTAAGGAGTGTTGATCTCGGCTGGATCTACTACTTTAGATCCAGTTTTTGTATTGACGTCACTCTCATCATCTGGCGACTCATAACGTGTCGGAGTGTTGAAGATGGAATAGAAGTAGGACTGAACATCCGCAGGTGCGTCACTCAGTACAACATTCTCTTCTACACTCATAGAGTCAATCTCCCGCTTAATGCAGTAGGGGCGGACGACACTATGGAAGACGCCCTGGTGACAGGCTCATCTTTCGCATTCATTCTTTCGGCACGGGTCTCGTCACTCCTTAGCTTAGGGGTTTTATCCATTTCTTTCTTTGCATAATAACCATGGATAACCGCTATGAAAACCATCCTCCTAGGGGCTTTGGACTCACCACTCTGGTTCTCAATAGTTTCAGGTTCTTTTTTCTGACATGCTACTATAGAGATCCATCATTTGCAGGCGGAGTTAGATTGTGTTATAATGTGAAAGTGTATATTTTATTCTGTGTATTTCCCAGTTGGAACGCATGCAAGCGGAAAACGCCGCCGAATGGGGAAAACGTGAACGTCTCGAGACGGAGAAATTGAATCTAGAGCGTGAGAACAAAAAACTTCGATCAGAGTGCCAAGACCTGCAGGAGCGACTTGAACGGAAGGGACGTCCACCGGTCAATAATAGTGATACCGAATTCCGGGCTTTACAACAGGAGCTATTAGATAAAAATAAGGTAAATAGCGGATTGTCGCAGATCAGAACTTTGCTCATCGGATATGCATTTCTAGGAAATAACCGATATCCGCCACTCGCACAGTAAAATGAAGAAGTTACTGTCCGAAGCGAATACCGAACTGGGACACGCAGTTCGTCGTGCCGAACAGTATGAAACCGAAGTTAAGCGGCTTCGTTCCCGGGTGGAAGAACTGAAACGTGAACTCGCCGGTGCCGAGGATGAGTTGGATTCGGCTTGCAACCATGTGCGCAGGCTGCAGCGCACAAACGAAGAGCTTACCGGTCAAACCGAAGGTCTTCAGGTGCAGATTCAGCATCTGCAGACCAGGTGAGTGCCCCTAAATTCGCATCTTGGCTAACGTGCTTAAATCGTAGAAGTTTGTTACTAACATCCATTATAAATTCACGCCGTTTCGTGGACGCTGCTGACGCATCCAATTTTACACACCCGCTTATTAATCTTCGCGCTATCAAAGTAGCCCAAAAAACCTGCAAGACTTAGGCAACTTTAAAGCTACTAACAAATCGAACTTCACCTCCAACTCCAACTACAAGCCAAATATCAACGATCTCAAGCAGCTTTTCGATAATTCGTGCCACTATGAGCGCCAAATGCAGCCAAAATCCCGCGGAGGTGCGAATGACACTCAAGTCCCGATCTTGTCCGGCTCGTACTACGATGCCAAACCAAGCTACATTGACGGCGATGGCCCGTATGACGCCAAAGATAAATCTTCCGATAATATGTTTGATTTCGAACGCGCTAAGCAGAAGTTCGACAACATTTCACGTTCCTCTGGTGGCGGCGGTGGAGGAGGAGGAGTATCCAATATGAATTCCAAGAGACCTCCCTCTAATATGGGAGGTGGGGGCAATTTTTTCAAGCTGCATCCGTCTGCTTCACCGGCTATCTCCGGCATTCCGAAGCGGCAGTCTAGCTCGACGATTTCCGGGTCTGGTTCCAATACGAACAATTCCAGCTCCTGCGCGGGATCCTACTTTGATGGTAATAATTTCTCGGGCTCGTTTGGGGAAGACACCACCCCTCTGCTGTCCAAGCAGACGAGCGTTATCAATGAAACGATTCAATTTTTCGATAATGATGGACCGCAGAGTCAACGGGTTTGCGTTGGAGGTGGAGGTGGAGTTGGTGGTAAACTTAATATTGCTAAGGTGAACAACATCAACCTGGACGGGCTGAAGATGTCCGAAGATGATGAAGTAAGTGTTACCGGGTTTGCTTGATTGCTTGGTTTGGTGTGTGTGCGTGTTGTGCATGTTTTTAGTTTATTCGATATTTCAACCATAGTCAACGCTATCAATGAACACTTAACATATGAATCGAATAGTTTGAAGTAACATGATTGATATTGGAAAAATAATAACGAAGAATAATAGGAAAACTAATGAACAACCATTCAATTTGTCCAGAATAGACATTTCTCCCGAAGAACATTAAACGACAGAAGTTGAGCTTGAATTCTAAATCTTATTAATTACTAGAAACATCCTTCCGATCCAACACGGTACTTTTTCGGGTGCAATCATAATTTTTCAACATTTTCGTAAATTAGTAAGTGCATGTCTCATCATTAATTTGGAAAAGTAGTCGTTCGCATTCGTCTGCGTGTGTGAATTACTTTTGAATAGATTTCTCTATTTTCCGAAAGTTGTCGTTAGAGTTATGAGGGCAGAACGAGTGTGCATCGAAAAGAGAGAGAGCTAGCACGATGCCGCTACGGTGACGACATTGATTCAGATCACAATCAGGTTCAGGCTTTTCTCCGCTGATCGCTCCCGAAGGCTCAAGATACAAAGGAAGCTACCTCGTATTATGACTACTGGATGACTCTTTGAGGGTTATCCATGTTGTTCACTCACGATCTCGATAGAATTCGGGGGACTACAATAAAGGGAAGCAAACTCAATTCGACCGATTTGTCAATTCTCTAATGGCTTAATTCAGAAGAAGAAGCAACTAGTCGCGTGGCCACCGTCAGGGATTTTTTATGATTGCAAATAACTCTTTAGAAGAAAATTTTGGTGGCCCCGAAAATGACAAATGACTTGCGCGTTTTGTAGAAGCAGCTGAAGATGGTTGATTCATGATTCTTCCGTGAATAATACACAAGCTGACCATATGTCGCAATTAGTTTGCTTTTGTCAATACTTTTGGTACTGAATATTGCCAACGTTCTTCTTTTTGTTTGTTTGTTTTTTTATAAACAAATTGTTTAGATATAGCATTCATCTGACAACATCGTCTTAATGAATGAAATCTTGTAAAGTAGTCGAACAAAACACGGAAACATAACATTAAACATATCGGGATTCTCAATTCGGTTTCTGAAGCGTAGTGATGATTCCCCAAAGTCAAATAACTGCTCTATGGACGAGAAGATTTGACAATTTCCGTGATCGGCTCATGTTGACTAAAAGATAAACGATGTGGAAGCGGTTGCAGCAAAAACGAGGATCGCAGAACTCTGCTGGGAGCGCGAAAGTTCACCCTCTCGATTCACCCTTACATAGAAGTTTGGCAACGAAGGTGGCTTGTTGAATACGCCTACGATGCTCAAAGTATACAAATTCAGCAAGCGGCATCTAGCTGTATACGACGGCAGGTTCCGCGGGTCACGCCAAGGCATATTCCTAAGCGCTCTACAGATGAACCATTTTTGAATCCGTTCAATCCTGATGATCCACATGTATAGGTGAGGACTCCATGCTGTAGATGAGGTTTCAAGAATGGGCCGAACAAGCGAGCAGAAGAGAGATTTCAGCGTTGCTTTTCTACAAGGGTAGTCGACGTGACTGTTGAAGTTCAGTCGATCATCGATCTGCACCCCCAGGTATTTTAAGTCTCGCTTCGAAATTATCAAGTGCTCCTCGATGGTGATTTCTGCACGTTGCACCGCCTTGCGGTTGCTAACAATCAACATTTCCGTCTTGTGGTGGGCTATATGCAGTTTCACACATTGCATTCACTTTCCGATCATGTCTATCGACTCGGTCGCGAGCATTTCGATCCGTTCCAAGGATTCTCCTGTCACAAGAATAACGATGTCATCCGCGAAGCCAATGATTTCCACACATCTGGGCAGATTCAGTTTTTGTACGCCATCGTACATACTGTTCCAGAGCGATGGGGTCAGGATAGAGCCATGCGGAACTCCCGCCGTAGTTTTAATCTGCGCCTGGCTCGTGTTTGTCTCGTACACCAGCACACGGTTCTCGAAGTAGCTTCTTTTCGTATTCTACACAGGTAGTCTGGGACTCTCATCGTGTGTAGCGCAGTCGTGATGGCCTTCCAGCTAGCACTATTGAACGCGTTCTTAACGTCGATCGTTATCACTACACAGTATCGATTTCCTCTGAGCTTCTGTTTGGATGATTTGTTGGCTCTTTCGACCACTATGCGAATGGCATCTACCGTGGATCTCCCTTTCCGAAATCCGAACTGACTATCGGAAGGTCCACGAACTCCCTCCGTGCATTACGTCAGTCTATTGAGGATGATTCTCTCCAAAAGTTTCCCAAGGGTGTCCAGTAGGCATATGGGTCTATACGATGCTGGATCACCCGACGTCTTTCCTGGTTTGGGCAGTAGTACTAGTTTTTGTATTTTTCATCGATCCGGAAAGCAGCATTCGTCTAGACACTTCTGCATTGCTGTCCTGAACATATCAGGGATTGCTAGGACTGCTGCTTTCAAAGCTACATTGGGGATTCCATCTGGGCCAGGCGCTTTCTTCGTTCAGAGGCGTTTCATAGCTGAAACTAGCTTGTCGTTCGACACCTCTCTGCGTTCGGTGTTATCAATCTTATACTCTCTATATGGCGTGGGTGACCAGGTCGTTGGGTCGCGCTGCGGGAATAACCCTTCCACGATAACTTTTAGTTTTTCGGGACACATTTCGGAAGGTGTCGTTGGACCCCTGAGCTTCGCCATCACCACTCGGTTGCCCCATGGATTGACGTCCATGTCCCGACATAGCTCCCTGAAGCAATTAGATTTGCTCCGCTTAAACGCCCGTTCAAGGGTGGATCTAGCCTCTCTAAATTCCACTCTCCGCTCTTCTCTGTTGTCTATGCTTGACCGTTGGAAGCGTCTCCTGACGCTAAGGCAGTTGGCCCGAAGCACGCCAAGTGCCTCACTCCACCAGTAGGCTGGAGGTCGCTTATACTTGGGTTCCCTTTTTCTTGGCATTGTTACATCGCATGCTTTAGCTAACGTTTCCGTCAGTTCATCCGCGTTCATGTTCAAGACGCCGCTCTCCACGCGTAGTGCTTCGATGGAAAGGTCCTTGTCAATGGTTCTATAACGGACGGCTTGATGATCACTGTGGGTGTATCCTTAGCATACCCTCCATCTCATTTTCGCTGTTCACGACGGACTGCAGAAAGTCAAGTCGATGATGGACTCTCGGTCATCTCGGCGGAAGGTGCTAGTAGTTCCCCTTGTTGCAAAGGGTAACATCCAGCTTGGCCAGAGCTTCTAGTAAACTAGTCCCTCTCGCGTTGGTGCATCTGCTTCCCCACTCTTCTGCCCAAGCATTGAAATCCCCTCCTATAACGACTGGTTTTCGTTCGGCGAGCTCCTCGGTGAGGACATCCAGCATATAGTAGAACCCTCGCGAGACCTCGAGACTACCTCCTGAATGGGATTTCGGCCCATGACATGGATGGCGGCCATTCCCACTTTATCCGTCACCCAATTACCGTAACCGGGGGGAACGCAATACGGCTCCGCGATAATTGCGACATCACAATTTGTTTCTGTCGTTGACTGCCACAACAGTTGCTGTGCGGTGTCACAATGGTTGAGATTTATTTGGTTTATCTCCATCACTGCTGGCTTGCCCTTGCCTGTTTGTACACACGGCAATTGAAGCCTCTCGTGAATTCTAGGCCGGCAGGTCCTCTCTCTCTCTCTCTCTCTCTCTCTCTCTCTCTCTCTTTCTCTCTCTCTCTCTCTCTCTC